>NW_028275158.1:12979889-13354889 GCF_013281855.1 Momordica charantia | reverse complement strand
AACAAACAAA
Organism: Momordica charantia; assembly: GCF_013281855.1. Classification (NCBI taxonomy): domain Eukaryota; kingdom Viridiplantae; phylum Streptophyta; class Magnoliopsida; order Cucurbitales; family Cucurbitaceae; genus Momordica; species Momordica charantia. The sequence continues at coordinate 13,354,879 of NW_028275158.1, read as the reverse complement.
AAAGTTCAAGAAACTCAACTAAAAAACTAAGAACATAATCATTAAACTCAAACTAAAAACAAAATCATTAGTACTCTACGTTTCCTCAAGAAAATGCACATCAACATCATCGAATCTCATCGAGTAAACATCCAAAGTAAATGCAACATCAAAATAAACCAGTTCGAAGCAAAAGCGATGAAGCGATGAAGCGTTAGAAATTGGAATCTAACCCATTGCTTCAAGGCCAAATATAAAAAATCGATTTACTTTCAAAGGATTTACTTTCTCCCAACCTTCCACCTTCCCTGTTTGCAAGGAAACATATCAAGATCTTTGGTGCTCAAGCTTCCCTGTTTTATGAATTCAATTTTGATCTATCTATAATGAAACATCAAGCAAAAGGAAACAACTGAAACTTCATATTCAAATTTAGAAGAATAAAGAAAAAAATCCTTATCCTAGTTCACCCAAGACATGGATTGGCTGAACTATCAAAATTTTGGAGCATTAAGTGCACTAGATCAACTGATTTCCTTTTAACGAGGAACAAGCAAGAAAAAGGGAACAAAGCTAAGGATGCTTAATCTCTAAGATACTCAAAATATATAAACCCCCTATTGAACTGCAGAAAATGAACGGGGATATGAACATAACAACTAACTGGCATAATTTCACTACCATAACTTCAAGGAAATTATCTCCTAGAAATCAAACAAAAAAAGTCCCATGTTTTGAAACAGACAATTTCAGTAGTTTCTTCTGTATTTCATGGATCTCGACTGTGACTTAAATCATCCAACAAAAACTAAAAAATTACAGTAACCTAGAGATTTCAGACGAACCAAACAAAAGAGTTTAAAAGTTGTTGGAATTTAGAACCACCTCAATGAGACTTGTCCTCTCTTCAAGTTCAAAGGGTCACCTTCGCCGCTACATATGGCCGCCGTCGCCGGAGATGGTCACAGAAAGAGAGAGAGCTGAGGGGGGTGGGGTGGTCGTGGACTCGTGAAGACGTGAACTAAGGTTGAGGAACGGCGCATAAATAATAGGTTACAAAAGGAAGAGTACGGTTTAAAAGCAAGCGAACCGAAAAGTTTCGGTTCGGTGTGGTCTGTACGAATATATTATATAATCGAACCGAATTGAACCGAACCAATTCGGTATAGGTCGGTTTTTCGATTCGATTCGATTTCTTTCACCCCTAATTGAAGCCATGCTAATTATGTAGAAATAAGTGATAGAAACAAATAAAGATGATACATAAGCGTACATGATTCATCCTAATGATCAATTGAACTTTAAAGCACCGAAATTGAATTTAAATTAAATTGCAATAATGTCATTTAGTTATCATTGTTATTTAAATCTTTGACCCGACATGTTAATGAATTCAATGAAGACTAATGAAATATTGTCATGGCCCCTCTAAGAAACAAGAGTTTTAGAAGGACAACGTCATTTTGAAATGCAAAAATTAAGGGTAGGGAAATTAAATGGTTGAATGACTATTCTTCTCGGTCCTCTTTTCTTCATTCAATGTTTTCTTCAAATTCAAGTGGTTAGGGTAAGGGCTAAATAGACAATGGAGGAAAAAACTTTATTTGGGGTATTGAGACCTATTTTCACGATCCAACAACAACATATTGGGATATTGAAAATAATCAATATGAAAAGAGAATATGATTGTTCGTCACTTCATAACATTTTGAGGAATAGCAGCAAGGTAAATAAATAAATAAATAAATAGGTCGATTATGCTATTATGGACAAAAATATCATTAGTTACCTCGTGGACAAACGAAAATCCGTCTAGTTTATTTTTTGGATGTTCAAATTATTGGATAAGTTGTATAGCTGGTAACCACTGGTGGGTGGCGACATAACAGGCTTGTGGTCGAATGGGGATACCACCTCCCTGGTTCGAGCCCCGCGGAGGGTCTAGTAGAGGCTCCCCCCTAATTCGGGGACGAGCCCTACAACATCGGTTACAGTGTTGGGTATCGAACTGAAAGCGAAATGTGAGTCTCATAGTCACCCATCACACAACTTTCAAACTCAACCAACAGTGCATCCTAGGAGATAGAGCCAAAGTGCTTGATCTTTTGCCCCATATTTTGAGATGCTCTTCGCTACTGATCAAGCGACAACGCTACTAGTGATAGGCTGACTTTTCTTGAAACTTGACTTCGATCGGTCGAGCCAACGTCTACCTCTAGCCAAGAAATTGTTTTTATTCACATCGAAGCATACATGAAATCTCTTAAATACAATGGATAGGTTCGACCAATTTTCACCTTTTATCACACAGTCATGAGCTCTGACCTTCAACTTCACACTAGTTCCACTATTACACCTCAACAACTCACCAAAATAGTCCCATCATTTTTCATATTGTTCTGCATTGTTCCCTTCAACCAACTCAATTGCTTTTCTCTTGACTCTGTATGCTATTAAGATAGCACACTGACTACAGTTTATATCAGTTTATTTTTCTGTTATTAGTTGCAAAATCAGTACTTGAACTGTTAGTAATTTGTTGTATTCTTCAGCCCTTCTATATAATGAGTTTACTGTACTCTTGATCAATTAATGAAGATTACAATGTGTTCTTGCCCCGTGGTTTATTCTTCATTCTACTAAATTCATATGGTATCAAAGCTACTGCTTAACGGCAATGGCATCCTCGATTAACAATGGAGCAACCACCATACCAGGACAAAGTTCGAGTTCAGTGATTACAAATCCAGGCCATCAAATTTCTTTAATCAAACTCACGGATAGCAATTACTTGCTATGGAAATTTCAGATCCTAATAGTGATTCAAGGTCATGGGTTAGAAAAGTACATCAAAGAATTAGAACAAGCTCCTCCGCAATTCTTGCCAATAATCAATAGTGAAAATGCAAGTACTGCATTACCGGAAGAAAACCCAGAATATACTCCCTGGAATCGGCAAGACAAACTGTTGTCATCGTGGTTATTGGGCTCGATGACTGAAGAAATCCTTGCGCAAATGATAGAGTGCACAACAGCAAGAGAAATTTGGAGATCGTTGGAACGATTGTACTCCACTGCTAATACAGCCAAAATTATGCAATTGAAAGGAGAGCTACAAAACCTGAAGAAAGGTAATATGAGTATTAAAGATTACACGATTAAAGTGAAGAATCTTGTTAGTGCCCTGGATGCTGTTGGATGTGTTATAACAATGCAAGAACATATAGTTTACATCCTTTCTGGTTTAGGAATAGAATTGATTCTATTGTTTCTGTGATTTCTGCAAAATCAAAACCTAAACCTCTTCAAGAAATATATGCCTTATTGTTAACTCATGAGAACAGAATAGAAAGAAATGCAGTGATCAATTCTGATTGAACACAACCTGTAGCAAATCTTATGTTTCATAATACAGAGAAGAAACCTACTGATAATTCTATCAAGAATTATCACAACCAAAATAGCCAAAGGGGCAGCCGAAATAATGGGAACAGAAATTTCCATAGGGGCAGACAATGGAATAATAATAATAGAGTACAGTGCCAGATTTGTGGCAAATTTGGCCACACTGCAATGAAATGTTACTTCCGGTTTGAGGGACAGCAGAGAAATGGATTGTCAAATGGTAATTCCCAACAGCAGCAGAATAGTGGTCAGCATTTTCAAGCGTATGGTCCCACTCATATGCAAAATCAGTTTCACAATGGACAAATGCAAGCAATGGTTGTTAATCCAAATTCAAATGTTGACAGCTGCTGGTATCCAGATTCGGGCTCCACGAATCATATTACAAATTCATCAGAAAATTTCACAGTTGGACATGAGTATTCAGGTGGAAACCAGATACATGTAGGGAATGGAATAGGTTTGGACATTCTTCTCACTGTGTTTATGCAAGGATATGCACAACAGTGTATTTCTGATTGCAGCTCGAACTCGGCCTCCGGACCGATCTGAATACTTGGGCGGACCTGCACAAAAAGGTGAGCACTCCGACGATCAAGTCAGTATAGGTCGGATTCCCAGTTTAGTTCGAGGTCAAGAATCATCGTACCTGATCGTGGAGTGAGGCCCTCTACTTATGGGTGGTAGTCCCGCCAATCTTGCGACGGTTACACCCGGTAATCTCGGGACCGTCGGTTACGCCCGGTGATCTCGGGACCAACGGTTACGTCCGGTAATCACGCCGCAGACAGTTGCTCACATCGGCCCCTATCGAGCCTCTGGGCAGGTCGGACCTGAGCCAGGTTCACCTCGGCCCTCATACTTAGCTTTCGCCGACGTTGGTGGCAGCCATCTCGGCTATCCGAGCTAGGCATGACTTCATGGGCCATCTTGGAGCACCAATAGGGGTCCTCCACGTGTCCAGGGTACTTAATCCCCAAACATTGGCCCCCTCTCTGTCTGGTCCGATCTCGACCTGGCAGAGAAGTTCATTCGACTTGCTTTGGACACGTGGCGACTTCCTATTCGTGGGAAAATGCAACCGTCGCGGAAGATTTATCGTCGGAATATTCAAATATTCCAACGCTTCGGATCTCAGAGAGGATCCTAGCCGCTCGTTGATTACACGTGTACGGTGGGAAATTCCTCCGACGGGCTATAAATACCCACAATCCTTCAGTTCATACCTTACGTTCCTTGAATTCTTGGAGTTCGATCTGAAGGCAGCTCGAACCCTTGGTAGGTCGGTCTCTTCCCTTTTTTTCTTTCGAACGTAATTGTCATGTCGTCCTCTATTAGTAGCAACCTAGGATCCGAGTTAGCTCGTAGGTTAGAGTCCGAGCTCGAGGAGATAGAAAACTTTAGAATCTCCGATGACGGGGAGGATAGCGATGCCTCCACCTCAGGTCAGGGTTTGGAATACCCTTCTAGGATACCTGAGCACTACCTCGGATCCCTCCGTAAGGGGTTCGCCATCCCCGAGAACATCCTCCTCAGGCTTCCGGAGGAGGGGGAGAGAGTTGACAATCCTCTAGAGGGATGGGTCACTCTCTACTTCAAAATGTTTGAGTACGGCCTCAGACTTCCCCTTCACCCTTTTGTCCAAGAATTTCTCTTCCGGACTGGGTTGGCACCGGCTCAAGTGGCCCCCAATGGGTGGGGTGTCATTTTCGCTTTGGCCATCCTCTTTTTGCTACAAGCTCGGGACAGTGAGGAGGTTGAGCTGTTGGACGTAGACCAGCTCCTCGCGTGCTTCGAGGCGAAAAGGATAGCTAAGAAGCCTGGTCGGTTCTACATGTGCGCAAGGAAAGGCGCAGGCGGTATAGTTAAGGGGCCGACCTCCATCAAGGGATGGGTGAGGAAGTGGTTCTATGCGTCCGGGGAATGGCTCGCAAAGGACGAGTCAGGTCGTTCCTTCTTCGACGTCCCCACTAGGTTTGGGAACCTAGGTACGGAATAGTTCTTACTTTTCGTAAATTTCTTCTGGCATTCATGTCTAACTCGGATCTTGTCCTCGTGCAGTTTCAATCCGACCAGTTCCCGAGCTTACGCAAGCCTCCTTCGATACGCTGAAATACTACAAGGAGCGCTTTCCGAAGGGTAGGAAGGTCGGAACCCTGGTGACCGACGAACTGCTGCTTGAGTCCGGGCTACTAGATTACAACCCCGCAGTTCGTCCTATTGAATCCTCAAGACCGAACTCTGAACTTGGTATGCCGAGCTTGCCTCCCCCCTTTTTTCCTCTAACCTTGTGCTGACCCTTGTTTTATTTTGCAGCAATGGTTTGCGGATTTGCAAGCGGCGTGAAGCGCAAGTCTAAGGGCCGAGCCCATGCTCTTGAGGCTGCCCAAAGTTCGGAACCTGCCACCCCTGCCGTGGTAGGGTCTGCCTCGGAAGATCCAGCCCCGGTGATCGAGCTGGAGTCTTCTGGGGGTCCCTCGAGGGAGAAGCGCCCCAGGGATCTGACCGAGGCGGCGCACACCCCGCCTTTGGGCGAGGAGGCGAGGGAGGAAGCTCCTCCGAAGCGCAGGAAGAAGAAGAAGGCGACCTCCGCCTCGGAGGTCGGAGCTAGCAGGGTCTTGCCTGCAGGCTTTGCTGATCGGGTGGACGATCCTGCGGCCAGGATGGGCGGGACGTCTGACGTGACGGCACAGTTCAGAATTCAGCCGTCAAGTTTTGGGGTGAGGGAGCAGGTGACCCGCATCTCAGCTGCGAGTTTGGACCGTTGCCTAAGGAGGGCGTCCAAATTTGTGAGCGCCCCTGGGTCCGTTCTGCAGAGGACCATTGACTACGCCGCCGAGGTAAGACCAGTGCCCCATTTTTTGCTTGATTTCCGCCCAACAGGTTGTTCGATCTAACTGTTTCCTTGTACCATTTCGCAGGCGTTCGTTGCTTCCATTCAGTCGGCTCTGGCTGTCAAGGCCGAGCTGGATGGGAGGGAAGTTCTGGTAGCGAGGGAGAAAGAGGAGTTCTCCGCTGCCTTGGAAGCTGCTTCTTCCACCATGAAGGATGAGCTGCTGAAGGCTCAATCTGAGGTGGAGACTTTGAAGGCCGAGGTGGAGTCTCAGGCCGAGCTGCTGAAGAAGGAGGAGGACAGGCGCAAGGCCCAACTCCGAGCTGCCCATGCTATTACCAGGGGCCTGGAGAGGGAGAAGTTCCAGCTCTTGAAGGAAAAGGACGACATGCTCCAGGCGCTCGAAACGAAAGATAAGGAGCTGGAGCATGCGACTGCCGAGCTGGAGACGGCGAAGGAGCGCCTCAACAATGGAGTCCTACTGGAGGAAGCGTTTAGGCAACATCCTGACTTCGATGGATTTGCCAAAGATTTCTCCGACGCGGGCTTCAAGTTCCTCATGAAGGGCATTGCTTCCGACATGCCCGACCTTCAGATCGATCTCAGCGGTCTGAAAAGGAGGTATGCCGAGAAGTGGGCGTCTGGTCCTGGCGGCACCCCTGGCCCCCAAGCATTGGTGGATCAGTATGTCAGGGATCTGGATTCTGACTGCTCCGATCCCGAAGAGGACCAGGTCGGCTCTCCTCAGGAGGGCGCTCCCCCAGCAGGCTCTTAGGCGACCCCCCTTTTCTTCTTCCTCCTTTTCTTTTTGTAAGTGTCAGGGCAGAGCTGCAAGGTCTATAAGCCTTGGCTCTGCTCTTCATTTAATGAAGAGACTCCCATTGGCCTCCACTTTGTTGTTGGCAACCGTTTTTCTTTGCTTCTCCTTTGAACTACAGCTAACGTCACCTCGCACCTCCTACTTTTGAAGTCGCGCCTTTAATTAACATAATTTGAAAGTTTGAATTTGAATCTCTGTCTAGCATTCAATGCATTGCACCAACTCTGGATTTTTTAACATCGTGCTCTTAACTTAAAAACGTTAAAAGGCTAAAATCCCAAGTCCGTAGCTATTCTTCACATCGCTCCTCGTACCCTCAAGTTCGGAGGCTTGACCACTTTGAACTTTTCACATCGCCCCCTTTGCCTTGAAGGTTTGAATTTTAAGTTCGTCAGTGGTTTTGACATCGCACCTCGTACCGTTAGGCTTCGAAGGATTGAATTTGAACCAACTGCTGGAATGCGATCGCGTGGGAGTCCGTGTCCCCCATTTAATTTCTTGTCGAACTCGGAAGCATGAAATTAAATCATCACACTTATTCCGATCATAATTCCTTTGGAACAGTCTTTACAGGTGCATTGAAAATCCTTTTGTTATTTCAAGGATAATAACGCTTCAGGTGCTCCGCATTCCACGGGTGCGCGAAGACGTCTCCTTTTAGATTGGCCAATACGTACGTCCCAGGTCGGATTATGCCCTTGACCTCAAACGGGCCCTCCCAGGTCGGATCAAGGGCACCCACATGGGTTTGGATCCTCCTTAGGACCAGATGTCCGACCTGAAAGGTCCGAGGTCGAACGCGGGCGTTGTAATGTCTGGCCATTCTGCCCTGATATTCCGCCAGGCGTAGCTGTGTCATTTCTCTTCTTTCTTCCAACAAGTCGAGGTTGAGGAGCAGCTCTTCCGCGTTTGCCGTAGGCTCGTAACGCTCGACTCTGTCAGATGGCATGCCGATCTCAACCAGGACTACAGCTTCGGAGCCGAAGGCCAGGGCGAACGGGGTCTCACCCGTCGATTCCCTTTGGGTGGTCCGGTACGACCATAGAACCTCTGGTAGCTCCTCGGCCCACCTGCCCTTCTTGGAGTCTAGCCTAAGTTTGATACCTCGCTTGATGATCTTGTTGACCGCCTCCACCTGCCCATTGGCTTGTGGATGTGCGGGGGACGAGCTGAGATGACTTATGCCAAGTTTGCTGCAGAAGTCTTTGAACTTGGCGTTGTCAAACTGCTTTCCATTATCCTTCACTATGGCCTGCGGTATACCAAAGCGACATATGATATTCGTCCATACGAAGGACGTGACCCTGGATTCCGTTATGTGGAAAAGCGCCTCGGCCTCGGCCCACTTGGTGAAGTAATACACAGCAACCACAGCGAACTTGGTCTAGCCCTTGCCCAAGGGGAAAGGACCAATGATATCTACCCCCCACTGCGCGAATGGCCATGGGACCGAGATGGGGTGAGCAGCTCGGGAGGTTGGTGGATTATGGTTCCGTAGCGTTGGCAATTGTCGCAAGTTCTAACGAACGTCTTGGCGTCCTGGCTGAGGGTCGGCCAATAGTATCCTTGCCGGATCACTTTGGCTGACAGCGACCGGGCGCTCGAGTGATTGCGGCACACTCCTTCGTGGATTTCTCTGAGGACGTACAGGCCCTCTTCAGGGGTTAGGCATTTCAATAGAGGCAGGGAAAAGCCGCGTCGGTACAATGCACCATCTCGGACCACGAACCGAGCTGCCCGCATTGCCAACTTTCTGCGCTCCTTGGGGTCTTGCGGTGAGCTGCCCTTAATGAAGTCCACGATCGGGTCCATCCATGAGGATTCTGGAGCGCCGATCTCCATCAGACCTGGCTCCGAGATCGAAGGATTATCCAAGACCTTGACGGGGACCGACCTGGCGAGGTCGGTCTCGTACGCCGATGCTAACTTGGCCAAGGCGTCAGCATTAGAATTTTCCGCTCGCGGAATCCGGCTTACCTCGTAAGTTCGAAACTGGGCGAGGCATGATCTGACCTTGCCCAAATACCTCTCCATTCGGGCGTCCTTGGCTTGATATTCGTCCTTGATCTGGCTCACGACCAGCTGGGAGTCACTGAAGACCTTAACACAAGAGGCCCCCAATGCTCGAGCGAGTCGCAGGCCGGCAATAAATGCTTCATACTCTGCCTCGTTGTTAGAAGTCCGGAAGCCGAACCGCAAGGCATACTCAAATCGCTCGCCTCCTGGTCCGAGCAAGAGGACCCCGGCTCCGCACCCCTTCTCATTGGAGGATCCGTCGACATAGACTGTCCACGGTAGGTCGGACTCACTCAGCTCGGAAGCTGGTGTGAGCTCGGCTATAAAATCTGCCACTGCTTGTCCTTTCAACGCAGTTCTGGGTTCGAACTGGATGTCGTACTCACTTAGCTCCATTGCCCACTTCATCAGGCGTCCAGAAGCTTCTGGCTTATGGAAGATGTTTTTTAGGGGCAGGTTAGTGAGCACCACCACAGTATGGGCTTGGAAGTATGGTCTAAGCCGCCGGGCCGAGGTGACTAGAGCAAGAGCCAACTTTTCCATTTGAGGGTATCTGGTCTCGGCTTCGGTCATAGCCTTGCTTGTGTAGTAGACCGGGTTTTGCCGTGCTTCCTCTTGCCTGATTAGGGCCGAGCTGACGGCGCTGTCAGACACTGCCAAGTACAACTGGAGCTTGTCCCCCGGCATGGGCTTGGCAAGCAAGGGTGCCGAACAGAGGTAGCTCTTCAATTGCTGAAACGCTTGCTCGCACTCCGCTGTCCATTCAAACGGCCCCTTCTTTCGTAAGACCTTGAAGAAAGGGAGGCACTTGTCTGTCGACCTTGAGACAAACCGGTTCAGGGCCGCAATCCTGCCATTGAGGCACTGAAGCTGCTTCAGCGTTTTCGGTGCCTCCATCTCGATCACGGCTTTAATCTTTTCGGGGTTGGCCTCGATTCCCCGGTTGTTTACCATGAAGCCAAGGAATTTTCCCGAGGTGACCCCAAAGGCACATTTAGCAGGGTTGAGCTTCATTTGATATGCCCTCAAGACCTCGAAGGCTTCGGTCAGGTCGGAGAGATGCGACTTAGACTGCTTGCTCTTGACAAGCATGTCGTCCACATACACTTCCATATTCCGGCCGATCTGCTTGGCGAACATTTTGTTCACCATTCTCTGGTAGGTCGCTCCTGCGTTCTTTAACCCGAAGGGCATGACCTTGTAGCAGTACAGCCCTTGGTCTGTTATGAAAGCGGTATGACCTTCATCTGGGACATGCATCTTGATTTGGTTGTACCCAGAGTAGGCGTCCATGAAGGTGAGCAGTTCGTGCCCGGCTGTGGCGTCCACGAGCTGATCAATCCTCGGCAGTGGGAAGCAATCTTTCGGGCATGCCTTATTTAAATTCGTAAAATCTACGCACATTCTCCACTTGCCGTTAGATTTTTTAACTAATACAACATTGGAGAGCCACTCGGGATACGAAATTTCTCTTATGTATTCAGCTTTCAAAAGTTTGCCAACTTCCTCAACAATTACATCACTCCTCTCCTTGTTCATAGGTCTTCTTTTTTGTTTTACAGGTCGGAATGATGGATCTATGCTGAGGCGATGCGTCATAATCCGCGGGTCTATGCCAGGCATGTCCTCATGGGACCACGCAAAGACGTCCGAGTTGGATCTGAGGAAGTGGATTAGCTCCTCTCTGTCGGTGGCCCCCAGCTTGGTTCCTATGCTTACCTGCTTCTCGGGACTAAGCAGAGGAACAAGCTCGAGCTCCTCAGTGGGTGCGGCAAATTCCTTCCTCGGCAGGTCGGCCTCGAACTCGAGCGTCCCATCCCTGAGAGTTTCGAGGGCGTAGACCGACGAGCCTTTGAGTGCGGCGGCATAGCACTCCCTCGAAGCGGTCTGTTCCCCTCGGATCGTGCCCACGCCATTGGGGGTGGAATACTTCAAAACTTGATGAAGTGTTGAGGGAATGGCCCGAAATGAGTGGATGATGGGTCTCCCAAAGATGGCGTTATAGGCTGATCTGCCATCAACTACCACGAACTCGGCCATTTAAGTGACCTGAGTTTGATCCTGCCCCAGCGTGACCGGCAAGTCGATGCAACCCTCTGGGATGACCGACTCTCCAGAGAACCCAACCAGCGGCGTCGGGCTTCTCTTCAATTGCGACCTCGTCCAGCCCAAGGCAAGGTAGGTCGGTAAGGACAGGATGTTAGCGGATGCGCCCCCGTCTACCAGCACTCTCTTGACCACCACATGATCGATCAAGGGAGCAATCACAAGGGCATCATTGTGGGGCAGGTGGACCTCCCCCAAGTCTGCACCGTCGAAGGTGATTGGGCAGGTCGGCCCCTGCTCCCTGATGATGCATACCTCGCGCCTGGCTGCACGGGCTAACTCCTTTCTTTTATGTCCGGATTGACCCCCGCTTGGCCCTCCGAAAATGGTATTGATGACCGCAGGTCGGTCAGTGCGCCGGGGCGGCGTCCTTGAACGCTTTCGCTCTTCCTTTTTCTCTGCTGAGCTGGTCCTGGGTTTTTCCACGAACTTCTTGAAGTAGCCGTCTTGAATTAGATCCTAAATTTGGCGCTTCAATTCCCAGCAGTCCGACGTGTTGTGGCCGTGCTCCCGATGGAAGCGGCAATACTTGTCTTTGTTGCGCCTTTCCGGGGCTCCCCGAAGTTTCTCCGGACGCTTGAGTAGTTTTTCCATTCCAGAATCCTCGATGTTCGTTAGGATTTCGGAAATTGGAATCGTGGTTGGGGTGAAGCGCTCGTAAGGTCGGCTCCTGGTAGGTCCGCTCTCCACCCTTCGATACTCAGGTCGGCCATTGGAGAAGGATCCCTTATCCTTGGACTTGGGATCTGCCCTTTCATCTTTTCCACTTCTGCCCCGGCCGACCTTTCGCTCAGGTCGGCCGGTTTTGGTTCGGAGGAGCTCCTGGCCGTCGATGACTTTCTTCGCCTTCTGGAGTACCTCGGCGAAGGTGGCCGGGGTCTCCTCTCCAAGCTTCACCGTGAGGGCTTCGTCGGCTAGACCGGTGAGGAAATAGCACATGGCCGATTCATCGGAGCAGTGTGCAACCTTCAACTGTTCCTCCTGGAATCTGGTGACATACTCCCGCAGCGTCTCACCCTCCTTCTACCTGATGGTGGCAAGATGGGTCGCTGTCTTTTTGTCGTAGTGCCGGGAAGAGAACTGGGCAAGGAACTCCCTTCTCAGCTGAGAGTAGGTCGAGATCGACCTGGCTGGCAGTCTCCGGTACCACAATCGCGCGCTGCCAGTAAGCGCAATCTGAAAGGCGCGGCATTTGATTGCGTCTGATGCCGCTTGGAAGTCCATGAGGCCTTCAAAGACCTCGACATAGTCCTTGGGGTCCTTCGTCCCGTCATAAGGCTTCACGGTATGAGCTTTGAACTTCGGAGGGATTGGTGCTTCCAAAACGTCCGAGGTGAAAGGCGATTCTCCCAAGTCGCCATCGTTCAGCGAATCGTCTTTCTGCTCGCATTTGGCCTTTAAGGCCTCCACCTGAGCATCGAGCTCCCCCCTCAGCTGGTCGAACTCCTCCCTTGTGATTATCCCTGCGGGATTGTGAGAGGATTCAGCCTGCTGGTTGGAACTCCTGTGTGAGCGGGACGGTGACTGCCCTTTTCGGGGAGATGAGCCTCTCTTTCTGTTGAGATGCTCACGGAGGTCTCCCCTCTGGTGAGTATACCCCTCGCTCTCGTTGTCTTCGGGACGTTCCTCCTCGGCCGGGCCGAGGTGGGAACCCCTTCGCTCGCGTACGTCCGCGCGCGTCACTCGATTTTCAGATCGGGACCCTGCGCCTGCAGCCAGCATCATGTCGTTATACATTTCCTCCATGGAGCGCATTTGTGTGCGCATTGCCTCCATCCCTCTCTTGAGCGCATCAAGGTTCTCGCTTGTTGGATCCAGGGCTGGACCCCGGGCGCCCTTCTTAGAGGTCCCACCTCGGCCACGGGTGGCCTTGGACGTCCTCGGGTGCGCAGGCGGTAGGGCAGGTGCGGTGATCCGTGCCGACCTGCGGAGGGGTTCCGTTACTGGGCCGTCGTGACCTTGCCCCTCTACCGCTGCTGCTCCGACCTCCCTCTGGTGGGCATCGCTGGCAGCTAGAGTCCTTCGATCTGTCGTACTGGTCGAGTTCGCTGGTTGAACCATGTTCGCTCGCGCGTTGGTTTAAAGGAATTGGGATGACTTAGATTGTCTTCCCACAGACGGCGTCAAATGTTTATGCAAGGATATGCACAACAGTGTATTTCTGATTGCAGCTCGAACTCGGCCTCCGGACCGATCTGAATACTTGGGCGGACCTGCACAAAAAGGTGAGCACTCCGACGATCAAGTCAGTATAGGTCGGATTCCCAGTTTAGTTCGAGGTCAAGAATCATCGTACCTGATCGTGGAGTGAGGCCCTCTACTTATGGGTGGTAGTCCCGCCAATCTTGCGACGGTTACACCCGGTAATCTCGGGACCGTCGGTTACGCTCGGTGATCTCGGGACCAACGGTTACGTCCGATAATCACGCCGCAGACAGTTGCTCACATCGGCCCCTATCGAGCCTCTGGGCAGGTCGGACCTGAGCCAGGTTCACCTCGGCCCTCATACTTAGCTTTCGCCGACGTTGGTGGCAGCCATCTCGGCTATCCGAGCTAGGCATAACTTCATGGGCCATCTTGGAGCACCAATAGGGGTCCTCCACGTGTCCAGGGTACTTAATCCCCAAACACACTGGTAACACATTCCTTTCACCTACTAACTCTACTGCTCCTAATCTACCTAATTCTCCTATTTTCAAGATTGATAATCTCTTACATGTTCCTCATATGACAAAAATTTTGCTTAGTGTCAGTCAATTTGCTAGAGATAACCATGTATTTTTTGAGTTCCATCCCTTTACTTGCTTTGTGAAGGATCAAACCAATGGGACAATTCTTCTTCAAGGTCATTTACATGAAGGTCTTTACAAATTTGACATGGTGAAAGCACATCCCAGTTCCAATTCCTCTCCAACTGCATTGCTTACTTCCTCTGCTACTTATTCTTCTGATACCTGCTGTTCTTCTAAGTCATCTTGTAATACATCTATTGTAAATGATACCTTATGGCACTCTCGCCTAGGTCATCCCTCCCCTACCATTACTCAGCAAGTGCTTAAACAGTGTAATATCTCCATTTCTAATAAAATTTCAGAATTCTGTCAACCTTGTGCAATTGGTAAAAATCATAAACTTCCATTTTCTCATTCCACTTCTGTTTACTGCGCCGTTACAACTTATTGAATCAGATTTGTGGGGCACTTCTCATATATCTTCACGTAATGGTGTCAAATATTATATGAGCTTTGTTGACACATACTCACGTTATACTTGGATCTATTTTCTTCAATCCAAGTCCGAAGCTTTACAAACATTTATAACTTTCAAAACTCAAGTAGAAAAACTACTTAATCATCCTATCAAAATGCTTCAAACTGATTGGGGACGTGAATTTCGCTCCTTCACTCATTTCCTTAAACAACATGGTATTCTTCATAGGATTACTTGTCCACATACATCTGAACAAAATGGCATCGTTGAAAGGAAACATCGCCATATTGTTGAGATGGGTTTAACTCTTCTTTCTCATGCTTCCTTACCTTTATCTTTCTGGGATGATGCTTTCTCTACGTCTGTCTATCTCATTAATAGACTACCAACACAAGTCCTTCAAGGTAAAAGTCCTATGGAAACTTTGTTCCATACCAAACCTAATTACAAATTTCTCAAAGTGTTTGGATGTCTCTGCTTTCCCTATCTTCGACCTTTTAATAATCACAAACTTCAATTTCGTTCATCGCCCTGTCTATTTTTGGGCTATAGTAATATTCATCATGGCTACAAATGTCTTGCAAACAATGGTAGATTATTCATCTCTCGCCATGTTATTTTCAATGAAACAGTCTTTCCTTATAAATCAAAGTCTACGTCAGAAAACTCTCTGTTGTCCACTCATTCTCTTGCTTCTCTACCCACTGTTTCATTACCTTCTGCGCCTGTGTCTCTTATTTCTCCTGCTCCAATTCCATCTGCTTCACCAAATCTATTTCCTCCTGATTCTAATATCCACCAACCATCACCTTCCAATTCTTCAATACATGTCACTACTCTTCATCTGACCCCTCACCACTGCAGTCTTCCTTACCTTCAATATTCCATCTAATCAACCTGATACTATTATATCAGTTCCTCGCTCTTCCCTTCCTGATTCCTTACCTACATTGTCTCAAGGTCCTATATTGAATACTCATCCAATGGTGACCCGTGCCAAGAATGGCATTCGGAAGCCAAAAGCATTTTTAACTGAATTTTTAGATGCTGAACCGCCTAATGTTAGAACTGCTCTAAAATGTGCTCATTGGAAGCAAGCTATGGATATTGAATATGCAGCTCTCTTAGCTAACCAAACTTGGGATTTGGTTCCTACTCCTAAAGATAAAAAGATCATAGGATGCAAGTGGGTTTTCAAAATAAAAAGGAATTCGGATGGTTCCATATCTCGATACAAGGCTCGTTTAGTGGCAAAAGGTTTTCATCAAGTGGCAGATTTTGATTACTCTGAGACGTTCAGTCCCGTAGTCAAGCCTATCACTATTCGAGTACTATTAACTATGGCTCTTGCTAAGAATTGGGTGATTCGACAATTAGACATAAACAATGCTTTTCTTCATGGGTTATTGACTGAGGAAGTTTTTATGGAACAACCTACTGGTTTCTGTGCTCCTAATTCTTCTTCCTTATCACCATTGGTATGTAAGCTCAAAAAGGCCTTATATGGCCTCAAGCAGGCACCTCGGGCGTGGTATGACCGATTAAAAGACTTCTGAGTTAAAGCTGGTTTTGTTAATTCTCGAGCTGACACGTCATTATTCATGAAGGTTACTACTACAACTACTTGCTATGTTCTGATATACGTAGATGATATCATTGTTACCGGATCTTCTACTTATGAGATTCAATCTCTTATAGACTGCCTTCATCAAACCTTTGCTCTAAAAGACTTGGGTGTACTCAATTATTTTTTGGGAATAGAAGTTTCCTACACTCCCAATGGTGGTATGTTTTTGTCTCAAACTAAATACCTTACTGACTTGCTCCATCGTGCTAAGATGTTTGAGGTAAATGTTATATCCACACCAATGTTGAGTGGCTCTGTTATCTCAGCTAGAGGTAGTGAATTATTCAACGATCCTTCACTATATCGTAGCATTGTTGGATCTCTACAGTATGCTACAATTACACGTCCCGAGATTGCTTATTCAGTCAACAAAATTTGCCAATTCATGCATGCTCCAACCTTTCTTCACTGGCAGGCCACCAAACGTATACTCAGATATCTTAAAGGCACTCTCCATCATGGCTTAGTTCTTTCTAAACCAGCAGCTCTCAGTGTTCATGGATTTGCTGATGCCGATTGGGCTTCCGATCCTGATGACAGAAAATCTACCTCCGCGTTTTGCATATATTTTGGTGGTAATCTGGTTTCGTGGGGATCGAAGAAACAACACATTATTTCCAGATCTAGTACAGAGGCTGAGTTTCGATGTTGGCTAATGCTGCTATGGAGCTTGTTTGGTTAAAATCCCTCCTTATTGAGCTAGCTATTCCTCTGTCCACGCCTCCAATATTATGGTGTGACAATCTAGGTGCTGTTCACCTAAGTGCAAATCCAATATTACATTCGCGTACTAAACATGTTGAACTTGATATATATTTTGTGAGAGATCTGGTAGTGCAAAAGAAGCTCCGTGTCTATCATGTTCCAGCACATGAGCAAGTGGCTGACATCCTTACAAAACCACTATCTGCGAAGTCTTTTCTGGCTTTAAGGTCCAAGCTCAATGTTTTTGCTCCTACTGACATTGGCTTGAGGGGGGATATTAAGATAGCACACTGACTACAGTTTATATCAGTTTATTTTTCTGTTATTAGTTGCAAAATCAGTACTTGAGCTGTTAGTAATTTGTTGTATTCTTCAGCCCTTCTATATAATGGGTTTACTGTACTCTTGATCAATTAATGAAGATTACAATGTGTTCTTGCCCCCGTGGTTTATTCTTCATTCTACTAAATTCATATATGCCTTGCTTCTAAAAGTCTTAACAACATATTTTTTCTTTAAGCTTTTGTTGAATGAGTGAGTGTACACTTAATGTTTGGTTACTCTTTAATTCTCTTCACTAATTTGTCAACTAACCACTTTGAAGTTTTTTAATGTCATCTAATGACTAACTGTATGTATATTTATCATAGAGTCCTCAACTAAATTGTTGCCACCTTATCATATCTAATTTGAACATCTTCGACCCCTCGTATCCCAAGTATCTCCATAATGGTATGATATTCTCCGCTTTGGGCAGAACCCTTTTTTTTTTTTTGTTTCTGAAGATAATTGTCCTCTTTCATATACTATGGATCACCCCCCCCTCCCCCTCCCTAGCCAATGTGAGATTTTGTTTGCATTTCTTGTAATCCCAACACCTTCATCAAAGTTTCTCAATCTATAATTCTCTTCACAATTGTTATCATCAACTTCTTTATCTTTTAGAGGGTTTGGTCCAACTCATTGTTGAGATCTTCCTCATTATAAGAGAAATATATATCATCTACATCATCCTTCACGTCATCAAGTCCTTCATCACCTTCACAAATATGTTTCATGTAATCCTAATTCACTAAATGCTCTAAAATTACATTAATGGACTTGTTTACATTTACCAAAGCTAGAGATGCTAAATCCATAGTTACTTTATATGAATTTATTAACTTGTAACAACCATCAGAATCTTCGTACCACACATCCTCCTATTTACTATACCCTAATGACTTTATAACCTCAATCAACTCTAACATAGACCACATATTAATGTCATTCAGAGGAGCTTTTTGAACTCCTACATATTTGTCAGCTAATGATGATTTTAGCAATCAATCTCCTATAGGATGTGAGAAAGCAACAACAAGAAGAGAGGCGTGGGAGACGACTGGCGATGTGGAAGGGGTGATAAATTGGAGAAAATAGTGATAGAGCAAGAGGCAATAAATTTTTTTTATATGTTTTTAGTGTCAAGTTTGTAATTTTAATCATAAAAATATATAATTTTTTTAACATATTAACATTATAAATTAATAAAAAAATATATATTATAGAGGAAAAATTATTACTTTAAATGACAAAACAATTCCATTAGGGACAAAAGTGAACTAATTTATAATTTTTAGGGGCTAGTGTGCAGTTTTTAAAAATTTCGAATCAAAGTGAGCTATTCCTAAAACTTAGGGGCAAACACTAATTTTCCCCAAACAAATATTTATAAGCTAATTTACCTTCAAAAGAGCGGCTTGAGCAGTGAGTTTGAGAGTGAGAAATGTGGTTGACTAACTTTGATGTGAAGGAGACAAGAATGGTGGGTCGTTTCAAGAGTAATAGAAGTTTGAATCTTGGATAGGTGTGCTATAGGAAAATATATAGTACCTAGCAGTGTATACCTACTAGAACAATATTCTACCTTGTACCTTCCACCACGAAACATGCATAAGAAGTTTCATTCCAAAAAAAAAATATGTATAATATATATTGGCTAATTGGTAGGATATACCATTATACAGGCCTTCCAACCTACTAGCTGCCAACTTTTAATATATTGAAGCTGACCTAATTAAAGAAAATGTTACTTCTCCATTTTGTCAATTTCGGTTATTTGGTCGGTTTTTGAGATTTTGACTTTCGCTGTAATGCTCCAGGCACAAGATTAGCATGAGTCTAAGAGTATAGTTGGTGCGGTACATCACGTCACAATAGGCAGATATGTAACAACCCAATCATGACAACACGAACGTCTGCATACAGAGATTGGGGTAATGATGTAGATGGTGTACATGACTCTCCTTATAATCCAAAACTCTCGTTCCTTATATGTAAATCGCTGCTTAATTCATTTATGTTATTGTGTACAGTGTATTTATATGTTTGATATTCTGGTTTTTCTCTCGCTCTCGCTCTTCTCTCTCGCTCTCGCTCTTCTCTCTCATTCATCTCGCTCATGCTCTCTTCGCATATCTTAACTAATTCGGTCTCACTCTCTCTGGGACGTCGAGACCACTGCCTCAATAAGAAAAATAATGTTGGTGATGGATACGGCCTTTAAAATTTCCAACACATTTTGATGCGTTTTTCCATGAATTAATTAATAATTCAACCATTGTGACCCTTTATGTTCTCCCAAGCTACATTAAGTGTGAACAATTATGACCATTAACATCCAACCCCCTATATATGACGTGCAATGTGTGTATAACCTGTTGGATGTGTTGCCCTAAACTCGTAGTTTGTATTTTGTAAAAACAAATGTCTATTTAATAAAGTTTTATTCAATAAATTTGTTGTTGAATCATAGCTTTGCATTTTCAAAAATCCAATAAACTAAACATCCAAGGTTATTTATGATGTAATCGGGACAGTATATATACTAGGTATATAGTTGATATAGGGGGGGTATATATTTGATATACCCTTGATATATGAATGGATAATGTCCCGTGAATAACCTAAAGGGTCTATAGTATATGGATAAGGCTGGGTACCTTATCCTAGCAACACTATGGATACGGCCCGCTCTGTAAAGGTTACAGACGACTCGATCCAGGTCGTTCGTGTGGAGACATGGGAGTGGGGGTATCCTATACAATGAGTTTGTATAAGACCGGACCGCGAAATAGGCAATCTTTAGTTGTAACACCGTTAACTAATAGATTGTCATTTCTTAGGATGACTAGGCAACTCATTCTCAATCCTGAGTGAGTTATGGACTCCTGCCCGTGAGGGCTCGTTCTTTGATCTGTATGGGTAAGAGTGGCCCGAGTCGCCGACTCAACATTCCTACCATTTTGGGGACGAGACCGAGTGGGGAGCTGGGAACATAACTTCACAAGATGGAATTCACTCCTCCCCGACTTTAGGGAAGTAGGTGAGTGTTCCCTTAAATACAGACTCCGGGACTTGAACAAGGGACCCCACCCTCTCATTGGCCGAGAGGGACTTCCGATTATTGGTTGGACCATAACCGGGTTGTTCATTAGAGGAGCAGTGGTGTTTAAGGAGTAAGATGTAACTCAGGGGTAAAACGGTAATTTGACCCAACTTGAGTTACAAACACTCGTGAAGGATTGACTCGTCATTAATGGTCGTATATCCATGGACACGAAAACATTCTGCAGTGAAAAGAGTGCAACTGCGGGTCTTTAGTGGAATGACCCGTAGTTAACGAATCTAGATTAACTCGGTCGATGAGTTTGACCGATTAATCTTGCATCGTTGGAGCTTCAGATCTGTAGGTCCATTAGGTCCCCTTGCTAGCTCATGACGGGTAAAACGAGGATCAAATTTTTGGAAGAATTTGAATTGTTCAAATTACTTAAGAGATTATATGTATATTGATACATTATAATATATATAGTTAATTGTAAATTAAAACTATATATTATGAGAGATATTATTTGAATGAGATTCAAATAAAATTAATATGAATGAGATTCATATTAAAACTATAGGTTAAAAATAATGTACATAAGATGTACATTAAAACTATAGGTTATACGAGAGAAATGTTTTAGAATATGATTCTAATTTTATGATAAATAATTAAGTGTTAATTATTTATGTATATATATATTTATTAATTATTAATTGGATTAATAATTAATTGGATTAATTAATTTTATATATATTAATTATTATATATATATTATTATATATATATTTTTTAATTATTATTATATTATATATATATATATTAATATTAATATTATTATTATTATTAATATTAACTGCCCTGCAAAATTGCAGGGGAGTGGGAGGTTTTGTGACGTGGGGAGTTACCCCACATCACCCTTCTTCTTCTTCTCCAAGTGTTGGAGAATTAGACAGAAGGTGTTACAGTACAGAACAGAATAAGAAAAAAACTCCCAGATCTCTCTCAAATTCTCTCGATCTCTCCCTCTCTTCTATCAAGGTGCTACCACAAGCACGATCCCGAGACCCAAGAGGATAGCGAGGAAGATCTGGTGGTGGTGTTTGAGGGGAATTCACTGAAGAAAAGTTCTTCAAAGGTTTGTTTTTCCCCTGTATTTTTCTTCTGTAAAATTCGATTTTGTATTCCGAAAATCAGCAACGAAAATCCGTTTCCGCTCCGAGATTCACATCCCTTCATAACCCACCAAGCAACTAACTCACATTGTTTCCTTGTTTAGCCAATATCACAGCGTTCACAAGCAAACAATGTCGTCTGATGAAACGACCAGTCCTTTGACGAAAAATGCCTCAGCAATTGCAGAAAATAATCTTCAAGATGCTACAATGTTGCTATCGAGCAGCACACCAAGAAATCGAAGCACTCAAGAGAGAGCTTCGTAGAATGCCGCATGAACTAAACAACACGAAGTTTAGGTTAAGGGGATTGAATGAGCAGGGGATATACTCAATAGACTCTTCAATGAAGAGCACAAAATGAGACTCCGTTTCGAAGTCAGAATAGCAGAGTTGGAGTCTCGTCGTATTTGATCCATCGCTGGTGCATGCTACTGTTGCGTTCCCACAACTATGATGAATGCAAGTGCAAGTGTACACTATACTCGTCTATTGTAGTATGAAAGAGGTCGAATCCACAGAGACTAAGGATGCTACTTTAACCATTCGTTGAAGGATACCAAAAATGCTAATAAAAGATAATAAGTGGTTATACAACTAAACTAAGTAAAATGCTATAAAAATGCTGAAATAAACTCCAAGAGAAAAATATTGTAATAACATATGCTGGGGCAAAGAAATGCATTAGCACATAATGCAAATGAGGGATTAACAGATGCGAGGAAACGGGGCAGACTCCTTATGCTTTCACTAAATCCGATCTCTACTCTAGCATGTAATCGACTGCTATTGTTCAACTCGACGTGGTTCCCTCTCAAGATACTCAAACATGAATACCCAAAACTCCTATTGCTAGAAACCCAAGCAATGAAAACGAGTTCTAAGCATGATTAAGGGATCCCATTCCTAGAGCATCTACAAATCTACTAGAAAAAAGTAGCTAAATACAAATGGAGCAAGTCAACTAACCATAAGCCCTTCCTGGTCATATAGAAGTTAGCATACTAAACAAGGTGGCCAACAATGTTTAGTAAGATGAAGAAAAATACGCACAATTCCATTAAATAGCAAGAAAAAAACAGCTATAATTTTGATTGTTCAATAGTTATAGCATATAAATCTCCCCAAAAATGAGACTTAGTTGATGGGAGAAAGGGAAAACGAAATGGGTAAAGAAAATATACAATCCATTCTAAAGAAAAACGTTGATGGAGACCACCAGCACGCAAGGTCCAACAGCAGCTCCTCCCTGTCAGCAGCTTGTCCTTGAAATAGGTCTACTCTCATCGACTTCAACACCATATTTGGAGTATTTTCTCTCTTTGGGATTGATTCCCCCTTGGGTAATAATGGTGAGACAACCCTTATTTTGTTACTTTTATGGCTTTTTCGAAAATTAGGGCAAAACTTAGTAAAACGCGCATTGTATGGACATAAATGAAAATCCCGCGTGTTACTGCGCTGCCCAAGAATTTCTGCAGCAAGCGATGCTCCAGCACGGCAATGCTCCGGCATTTCTCCTCAATTTTGCTGCTCCTCAGCAATTTATATGGGAAATAAGTATCAATTTGCATAAATTCAATAGCATGCGGATTTAGCATATGATAATTAACTTTTCCGCTCAATTCCTCACTTTAGCATGCTTCTTAAATAAAGATCCTCACATTAAAGCACGAATTAACTCAAGTATTTACTAAAATAACTCTCTTTTGGAGAGCTATCAGCTGCCGTCAATATCACTTCAAATCATTGCATTGTAATAATTTTGTAGATTTAAAAAATATGTTAAGAAAAATATTTCGAATCTTCATGTCTGCGTGCTCTCTCGCTCTAGCTCGTCAGCTTTCTTGCTCTGTTTCATTCTCACTTTTTCTCACTCTTACTCTATCTTATCTCGTTTCTCTATTTTTTCTCACTCTTTTTTGTTCTTCCTCATTTGCACTTTCTCTTGCTCTCGCTTATCTTTCCCAATCTATTTGCCTTCCTCATGCATATACACGCATGTGGGAGTATAACGCCCCGTGTTACTCAGGTTAGTTTACCCTCGATTCTCCGGGCCTCCTTTCTTAGAAATTTCTTTTTTATTTAATTTCATTGTTTCATTTCATTTTATTTCGAGCTACTGTGGTAATTGTTATGAGTGTTGAAGTGTACTTACGTATCTAATTATTGTGTAACGAGGAAATTGTTTTCTCTACAATTGTTCTGGTCCGTTGGGCCCAAATTAAGTATCTAGGTAAGTGGGCCTTCCTTGTTTTAAAACAAGAGGGAAAAAGAAAAAAACCCTAGCCCAAGTGGGTCACTTCTTGTAAAAACAAAAGAAAGGTAAGGAGAAAACCCTAGCCCCCAAAACCCCTCCCATTCGTGAACCTCTCCCCCCCCCCCCCCCCGGTCTTAGTTTTCGTTTTTCTTTCTTCTACCGGCGCCTCAACCCTCCCCGAAGCACTCGACGGACGGCGACCACCAGCGGTTTTGACAGCAGCAGCAGGAGGCAACGGCGCGGCAGGCGGCGGCGGCGGGCGACTTCGGGCAGCAACGAGTGCACGATTTTCCGGCAGCAGCAAGCGTGCGCGGGTGTCGGGCAGCAGCAGTTCGCGGACGTCGGGCAGCAGCGGTGCGCGGGCGTCGGGCAGCAGCGGTGGTGCCCAGATTCCGGTAGCAGCAGGTCCTTGCTGCACACAACGTCGTGGGCATCGTTTTGGTGAGTTTTTACTGCTAAAATAGTCCGGACAGCAGCAGTTTCCGATCTCGGCACCTACCCATAACCATTAGAGGCTCGATTTACGCAACCCACATTTATTCGAGTTAGGCCTGAGTTACCCGCACCTAGACGAAGTCGATTTTTGTGGTAATGGGCATTGCAAGATCTCTTAGAATGAATTTAAACGGCTGGAAATTTTGTATTAATTATTTCGTTTGTCTATTGTTGATTAGGTGGTGAGTTGACGCAAGATATAGGAGCATAGCAGTGAGTAAGTAGCACCAGGGGGCGAGTGCGTGCATTATTTAGTGTTAACGGAATGGTTTTGGTGCTAATTTTTAGTTAGAATAATTTATTTCGTGCATTAGAAAATTGTTAGTCTTGGTTTTGTGAACTCTTAGTGATTGTTGTTGAGTTACGTGTTACTGTTTTCATTGTTAGACATTATGAAAATGCATGATTTCTTATTGTTGGTTGTGATTGGTCAGTTCTGATTATTGTGGTTGGAAGTAGTTAACCCATGACGTTTGTAAACATGTCGGAGACGAAATGCATGTGTTGATAGCCTGTTATATAGTTTTATATTGTTTTGTTGGAAGCTGCTGGGTTAGTGTATTGTTTGGTACGAAGAAAAGCATGCTGGTAAATTTGTGCTGTGAATTGAAATGTGGAAGACTTACTTATAGGTTGTCTTTGGAGGATTAGTGGGAATTGTCAAGAGTGATGGGTCGGGTCAGTGGTTCGTTAACCTGTGGGTTGTCTGAATTGAAAATGCATACTAGTCGCTTGGTTATTCAAAGCTTTGAGTGGATGCCTTGGGAATAAATGGCAAGGCCGAACATCAGGTTTCTATGGAGAAGTATTGGGGTCTTGGGAATAAATGTCAAGAACCAATACGTCGGGTAGTCATCGGTACCTTGGGGATAAATGTCAAGGACTGCTGCACAGTTCAAGGCCTTGGGGATAAATGGCAAGGTCGAACATCAAGCTTCTGTAGAGAAGTATTGGGGTCTTGGGAATAAATGTCAAGGGCCAATACGACTCGAAGAGTTAGACTCGGAGGACTAACGTGGAGTGGTGATTATGAGTAACAGTTCAAGACCTTGGGGGTAAATGGCAAGGTCGAACACCAAGCGTTGTAGAAGGAGGTCGGTATCTTGGGAATAAATGTCAAGAGTCATTACGCCTCGAAAAGTTAGACTTGGAGTACCAACATAGGGTGGGAGTGAGTGTTAGTTCAAGTGGGACAAAGGCTAGTGGGTCGTGTGGTTGGAGTCCCGAAATCTAGGCGTTGGGTTGCTTGTATGGAAATGTTAATCTATTATTATTATCCCATGCTGCCTATCTGTTTGTTCTGCTATTGTTTTCATTTGATGTGGTTGTGATTACGAGCGTGTTGTGGTGTTTAGTTAGGGTGGGCTACTTACGGAGTATTTTACGTACTCACCCCCCCTACCTTATTTGTTTCAGGTGTGAACAGGACCGACCGTGGTGATGATGTTGAGGAGGTCTGACTGAGGAGGAATCACTAGCTGTGTTGGTTAGGCTAGGGAATAATGTCGTGCATTGCAGACATCGTTAAAATCTTATTGTTATGAAATAAAAGGGGAATTAGACATTGGGTTAACTCAAATGACACTTTCTCTTATTACTTTATGGGTATTTTTACTATTCGAATTACTGATGTATTTTGGATTACGAGACAAAACGATTATTTTCTTTTGATTGGATTCCTGACCACTGAGGCGGGTATTATTTTCTGGATATTCCATTGTTGTGTACCTCCATTTTGTATGTTGCATTAAGAGAACATTACATTTTCGTTACCTTAAATAGGAGGGTTCAGTAAGCGTTATAGGACCGTTACTTTGTTAAACGTATCAGAAATTCGGGTCTTTACAGGGAGTGTTTCGAAACTAACATCCAATAATTGTAGCATTTAATTATCACCATACAACATTCAATGAATTCGGATTTTCATGTCATTCCAATTCTATATAAAGAACAAAGTCTATCACCTATCTTCCATTCTATTCTCAACCAAAGCATTCTTCTCTTACACCATATACATAAGAAATGTCTTACGAGGTTACTAGTGCAAGTAGAAGGTCAGAATCATAAGGGAAAAAACTGTACAAAAATACAATGAAGGTTGAGTTGGAAGATGAGAGGAGACAACATCGCAAGAACTGATAGCTGTTATACTCAGTGCAGTCTCACGGAGAAGAGATAGTTGGGTTAAGTATCTGGAAGTTCTTGTAGAGGAAGAGAGGGAACGGGCAGACAAGTGCGAGGAGGAGAAGCGAGAACTGCAGTATAGGGTTGCAATATTGGAGTCACGTTCTAGAGCATTGTGGGCATTGTCGTCGTAGGTTTGCTGGGATTCATTACATTTATATGTATTTTTCTTATTTTTAGGTTCACACATGTTCTTCACAGATGTTCGCTAATTGATTTCTAACCGTATAAAATCATATTGATATCTAGTCGAAAAACTTCAAACAAGACCAACAATTACATGGTTGTACAGTTATAATCAAACAAATAACTAATTTAAACAACAAAGTACTGCCTCGGTAAATTGTCTCGCTCTCACTCAATCTTGGTCTCGCTCAATCTCGCTCTCGCTATACCTTACTGCTCTCGCTCTCACTCTTGCAGTATTTCGCTCTTACTCTCAATCTCAAAGTATCTCGTTCTCGCTATCGTATATCTCGCTCTAGCTCTCCCTCTCGTAGCTCGATCTAGCTCTCGCTCACTTTAGCTGACTCTTCAATGCTTCGCACTCTCGCTCCTGCTCTGTTTCACGCACGACAAATTCAATCCTACTTTAGCATTTGGTCCCTGTCAACTTTCTCTCTCCATCTATTAAAAGTTCGAACGAACACGTTAGCAACCCAGGTATACTGAACAAATAACATCATATGAAACCCAACGCAGGACTATTGTTATAGACTACATTTCGAACAATCCTCCCGAATATCATAAAGGAGACTCTAAATCCAGGTAAGTGACCTAATCGTAAACGGAGAGGCAAGGAGAAATCTGCGAGGTGAGTTGAAAGGTACGGACAAATTGAAGTTCGAACGAAGTAGTGTGAGTGAGAGAAGATGGAAAAGAAGATTAAAGTTTGAAATTTCGTCTATTTGTATTACCCAAGGAAAGGGAGGGGCATAGACAATCATTAGGTAATCGGGTAATGTCAGCAAAAGATTAGAAAATATGGGTTTCGAGGGTCAAAAACCCTTTTTTTTTTTTGATTTTCAAATTATTATTCTAATAAAACAATTACGACATATTTAATCAGGGGCGGATTTAATATATTTTGATTCAAGAATGCAAAGAAGTTTGGACATACACCACCAGACAAAACACTGATATTTGTAACATTTGGTGAACTATAAAATATTTATTTAAAATTCAATCCGCCCCTGATTATAATTATTGTATTTTCTTTTTAGTTTAGAAAAAAATCTTCGAGGGCTTGAAAATTTTAATTAATTATGATTCTTAAATATATTATCATATTTATACTTTTCCTTTTGAAAACTTTGTGGAGAACCATAGATTTTTGGCCAATCGTAAACCGTCATTATTCAAAAAACTATATTTTATTTGTAGGCATTATAAATTATCCCTAAAAAAAATTGGAAATTTTGTCACATGCCTTTCACATACCAAATTTGGCTTGAAATCAATTTAATTCACAAAGTTATTGGACAATATTTTGGTTAGAAACTCAAATTACCATAAAATTATTAAGATGGGTTGATATTTAGATTTAAATAAATTTAAATCCATTAAAGAATTGAGATAGATCTAAAATCATTCCAATCAAAATCTTTTAATATTAAATCGAACTCATAATCCAATCAGAGTCCAATCCCATATCACTCGCACCACTTTGAAATTGGTCTTTGCAATAGAAGAAAGGGAAGCGGTGGTCAAACACGTCATGAACAAACGTTTTCCAAATGAAGAAAAAAGAAAGAAAAAGAAGAAGCGACACCATTTGGAATTTGGAACCCAAACCCGAACCCTGCCTGCAAGCGGCAGCAGTCTCCATTTGGAAGTTCGATGGAGGCGTCTGTGGCGGCGGTGGAGCGCTTGGTTTCGTACAGTTTCAAGAACAAGAAGCTGTTGGAGGATGCCCTCACCCACCCCTCTTACACCCACTCTCCCTCTTACCAGCGCCTCGAGTATATCGGCGATTCAGCCATTGGCCACGCCATCAACGATTACTTCTTTCTCGCTTATCCCGACCTCCATGAGGGCCAGATCTCTTCCCTTAAAGCTGCCAACGTCAGCACCGAGAAGCTTGCCCGCGTCGCTCTCCGCCATGGCCTCTACCACTTCCTCCGGCACAACGCCCCCGCTCTCGATCATCAGGTTCGTTGATTCCGCCACCCCTTCTCCCACTTGTTCCAATTATGACTGATTTCTGTTCTAATTAGGTTCGAGAGTTCGTCGATTCCGTCAGCCAAGAGGACGACTCGGTTCCCTATGGCGGATTGGTGCAGGCTCCTAAAGTTCTTGCTGACATTGTCGAATCTGTGGTTGGTGCTATCTATGTAGACATTGATCTTGATCTTAAGAGACTATGGGTGGTGGGTTCTTGGATTCATTTCGGGTATAAACATTACTACTTTACCAGCTGGGCACCAATAATTGGTTTGTTTTGTTTAATTTTTTTGTAGATTATTAGGGGTTTGTTAGAGCCAATTTACACCCCTGAGGACTTGCTGGTGGAACCCCAGCCGGTTACTGTGCTGTATGAAGTTTGCCAAAGGAATGGGATGCATGTTGACATGAAGAATTGGAGAAACGGTTCCAAAACTGTTTCTAGTGTCTATGTTGATGGTAGTTTTGTTGCCTCTGGTTCCTCCAAGCAGAAGCAAATTGCGAGGCTTGATGCTGCAAGAGAAGCTCTGAAAAAATTGTCAAAGTTTATGGATATAAGTAATAGAACTGCTATAACTATTGATGGTATTGATGAATCGTTTGAAATTGAAGGGGCAAAGCAAAAGTTACATGATTTTTGTTCCAAGAAGAAGTGGCAAAAACCAACATACAGGTATAAAAACAACTAAACATCTCATCTGCATCAACTTGTTTAAGGTTTCGTTTGATGATGATCTCGATCTTAGTTTTCTGTTTTTAAGGATTATGTCTGCTTCCTCTCACTTCCTTTGCTATGTCTTTTACCATTCTTATGAATGCATTTCAATTCGAGGCCAGATCCCTTTGCTATATTATAGTTTGTGGGTTTTTTTTCATTTGCAGTATTGAGCAAGATTTAGGGCCTTCACATGAAAAGAGATTTGTTTGCTCTGTTAAGATTGCCACTTCTTCTGGTGTGCTGTGTATGATTGGAGATGAGAAGTCAAGAGTAAGGGATGCTGAGAATTCTGCAGCCTCTTTGATGATTCGTGCTCTACAGGAAAGAAACTATTTCTAGTGCCTATTTATCGTACAGTCAGTTATGTTCTCTGCTATATCAAGTAACTGGATTACATACCAAAACTTCATCTCCTCTTTTGTTTATTTTGCTCATATGCCTGTTCTAAGAGGTACGTACGTATCTTGTGAATTGTTACACTATCTGCCTTTCTGGCTAAAATTTATTGTATCAATTCCATATCTATTGCATATAAAATTCTAACTAGTTTTGGCAACCATGAGTTTGAATTCTCTACCCCACCTCTACTAAAAAAATATTCTACCTCGGGTCAACTCCTTATTTGGCAAACATCACACTCTTATGATAATGGACAACAAGTCGGTAAGTTTGAGATCTATTTGATAACGTTTCCGTTTCATGTTTTTTGTTTCCTAAAAAATAGAATTGCATGGCTTCCAAAATTCATGATAAAACAAAACTTTTATTTACGTTGGAACAAATTGGAAACGATAGATAACAAGAAACTTGTTTTTTTGTTTCAAAATTTTTATACAATTTTGAGAATTTTTTTAGAAAATGAGAAATAAAAAACATAAATAGAAATTTCTTTCTAAATTTTCTTTTTAAAAAAAAATTAAAGGAAAAATGTTATCAAATGGGTTTTTAGAGATCGGCTTTTGTAGTGACCCATAATTATACGGACTTTTGTTGTGACTCATAATTATATCAGCAAGCGACCCCCAAATAAAATAGAAAAAATTATATTTTATTATATTTGTTTATAAATCCTAGCTAGTTTTGTCCACATGGCATTGATTATGAGTTCCAATTCCTCTTCCTATTTGTACTACAAGAAAAAGTTTCTAGCTCATGTGAACTTATTTGGCACACATCATCTCACAGTGATGATCATGACCAACAAGTCTTGTGGAGTAAATTTAAAGTCAGATATGTTCCCGTTTCTTTTCCAAAATTTTTGTACAATTTTGACAATGTTTTTAAAAAATAAAAAATGAAAAACATAAGTAGACATAAAATGATTAGATATTTTAATAAAATTGTAAACAAGAAACGTTATTTGTAGTGATTCTTGATATACCTAATTATATCAGCAAAGCGACCCCAAATGAAATAGAAATTTTTTATATTTTGTTATATGAGATTACAAATTTGAGTGTAGCTTTAAGACATTAAATTATGAGGTATATTGAACCATAGGGTTAGGAATTTGGATAGGAAGGTCTGAATTACAAGGAAGAGGATAGACAAGTAGTATTCCAGCACCAGACAGGTCTAGAATTGATGATGAATGTAATTATTTTTTTATGATCCGGATACCACACAGATCATGGTAACTTTCCTTTAAAGGAAAGGTCTTAGTGCAGAAGGATGCTTCTGATCCGGTCTTCAGATTTCCAAAGGAATTTTGATTGCTTTTCTAATGATCCAAGTGAAATAAGTTTTTGTTAATTATCTTTCTTCAACTACAAATTATTCCTCTTTCTACATTGCTGAGCACAACATTTTGGAAGCATGATTCGAGCACTTTTCTAGCTTTTCTGAACTTTCAGCAGCTTCCTTAATTTTGTCTTCCATATTTCTCATTCGTTTGGGAGTTGAGGCAGCCTAGCTCTTTAGGTGGATTTGTTATGGTTCTCTCTTCTCCAAGAATTAGAAACAAGAACCAACAATATTAAATTACACCTTCTCTTTTTAAGATAAGAAACGGTAAGGTATCACCTTACTGATTGATATTCAAACGCGAGAAATACGTCCCACGGACATACAGATGGCGTGCCTTCAAGGTGGAAATGAGGGAATTGTTGACGAATAGTGACAATGGTCTCCCATGTAGCTTCATGTTCGAGCAGGTCCTTCCATTGAATTAGCAGTTCCCAATCATCCCCATTAGGGCTTTTACGAATAGCCATGACATCCAGCGGTTCTGCAACCCATTCGAAGTTGTCGACAGGTTGGACCTCAGTGTCGGGCCCCACGGCTTTCTTTAACTGGGACAGATGAAATACCGGGTGGAGAGTAGCCTCGAAGGGTAGGTCAAGTTTGTATGAAATCGGTCCGACCCGAGACAAAATGGTGTATGGCCCACAATATTTGGGGGTCAGTTTCTCACAGCAGCGTTTGGCAAGGGAGTGTTTGTTGGGTTTTGGCAAAATATTGGAATTGAAGTTGTCCCACATTGGAAGAATACAAGGATGGTCTCCATGTGCTAGAAGTTGTCCCACATCGGAAAAGTACAAAGAGAAGATGTGTTCCAACTACTATAAAAGGAGTTCATGGGCTTGGGTTTTAATCATCCCAATTGAAATACTTTAAGCCTGATGTACTAGCTCTAGTTAACTGAGCGGTATCTGCTTTGAAAGAGTGTTTTGTGTAATTGGGGTCGGGGAGAGAAATCTGTGTGATTGTAATAATTTTTCACATAGTGGATTTTTCCTTGTGGGCCGTGGTTTTTTCTCCGATTTGGAGTTTTTCAAATCCCCTACAAGTGGTATCAAAGCTTTAGGTTTGTAGTTTCTAGAATTTCTGAGTATGCAGATTTCTTGAAACGAGTTACGGTTCTGTGAATAGTGTGGCTTGTTCACTGTTTGCAGATTTGCTAGGAGTGTGAAGCAGATATGTCATTCTTTATGAGTCCAGTGAAGATTGACGTGGAGAAATTTGACGGAAGGATAAACTTTGGCTTGTGGCAAGTGCAAGTCAAGGATGTGCTGATACAATCTGGGTTACACAATGCGTTGAAGGGAAGACCGAGTGAAGGTGCTTCTGAAAAGCTAAGCGGTGATGGTGGTCCAATGGAGTCCACTGGTGGTTCCAGCAGAGGTTCTAAGAAGTCTAGCATGAGTGATGAAGATTGGGAGGAAATGGATTTGAGAGCTGCAAGCGCGATACGAACAGGTTTGGCTAAGAATATTCTTGCGAATGTGCATGGAATTTCGACAGCCAAAGAGCTTTGGGAGAAGCTCGAAGCGTTGTATCAGGCAAAGGGCATCTCAAATCGGCTGTACCTGAAGGAGCAGTTTCACACACTACGAATGGAGGAAGGTACGAAAATTTCAGATCATCTGAGTAATCTCAATAGCATCATCTTTAATCTGGAGGCGATCGAAGTGAAGATAGATGACGAAGATAAAGCACTCAGGCTCATCTTATCACTTCCACCTTGTTATGAACACACATGAAGCCAATCTTGATGTATGGGAAGAATACTTTGAATTTTGCCGAGGTTACTAGTAAACTCTTGTCAGAGGAAAAAAGGTTGAAGAGTGAAGGGCGTACTTCACATGAAGATTCAGCACTGGTAGCTAGCAATTGGAAGAAGAAGAAAGACTCAGTACAAAAGAAAGCTTGTTGCTGGGATGCGGACAGTCTGGACACATGAAGAAAGATTGTCCCAACAGAGCCGGTTCGTCAAAAGGCTTTGGGCGGGATGCTGACAATGTTTCTCTCATCAGGGGAGACGATGATCAGTTCCTTTGAAGAGAGAGATAATTCATCCTCATGGTATGTCCGTTTTACCATGATAGAGGATGTGATGTTACCGGTTCCACAAGTTTACACATGGACATTGACTTGGCAGTTATGCAAGGTGTGTGTGGTGGAAGTTATGTTAATGGCTGAAGAACTTCTAAGTGAGCCAAGTAGGTGGAAGTTGCACCATAAATCTCAGCAGAATTTATCGACATGTGACGAGGAAGAAAAATCTTGGAAGGCTACATTCCAAGTGACCTACTTTTATGGTGAAGTAGGCTATAGTTCTCTGAATTGAGAATTATGATTGTCGGTGAAGACAATGAGTGCAGTAGAAGCTGTAAAATTTTTTCAATATCTTGCCAAGGTGGAATTTGTTGGGTTTTGGCAAAATATTTGAATTGAAGTTGTCCCACATTGGAAGAATACAAGGATGATCTCCATGTGCTAGAAGTTGTCCCACATCGGAAAAGTACAAAGAGGAGATGTGTTCCAACTACTATAAAAGGAGTTCATGGGCTTGGGTTTTAATCATCCCAATTGAAATACTTTAAGCCTGATATACTAGCTCTAGTTAACTGAGCGATATTTGCTTTGAAAGAGTGTTTTGTGTAATTAGGGTCGGGGAGAGAAATCTGTGTGATTGTAATAATTTTTCACATAGTGGATTTTTCCTTGTGGGCTATGGTTTTTTCTCTGGTTTGGAGTTTTTCCACGTTAATTCTTGTGTTTCTTTATTTTATTGCTTTCTTTAAATTTCTCAGTCTTTAAATTTCTCAGTTATTTTCTGCTTATTCCTGCGATAGAAGTAGGGGATTTTTCCCAACAGTGTTGTCAATAGGGACGACTTTTGAGGTACACCTGATCCCCTTCCCTGAACTCTACATTGGTGTGGCGATAGACATCAAATTTTTTCATTCGATTTTGGGCATTAGATAAGTGTGCCTTGAAGATCGTAAGAGCATGGTCTCGCTCGGCCAACTGTTGGTCCAGGGTGGCATTTGAAGTTTGTTGCTCGCCATATGAGATCAATGGCGGTGGTGGTTGTCGACTGTAGACCACGTTGAATGGGGTGGCGTTGATGGACACATGATAGGTGGTGTTATACCAATACTCCGCTCAAGCTAGCCAATGGCCCCACTATTTCGGTCTTTCCGAGCAAAAACTCGTAAGTACGTCTCAACGCACTTGTTAACAATTTCCGTCTAGCCGTCGATTTGGGAGTGGTAACCCATAATGCAGTTTATGTTGGTTTTACAAGCTTCAATTATATCATATGTTTTGATGATAACAAACTTAATATACTGATGATTTTAGTATTTCAAAGCATCCATAACGTAGAGCATAACAAGACAAATCCAA
Organism: Momordica charantia; assembly: GCF_013281855.1. NCBI lineage: Eukaryota > Viridiplantae > Streptophyta > Magnoliopsida > Cucurbitales > Cucurbitaceae > Momordica > Momordica charantia. The sequence goes on along the minus strand of NW_028275158.1, from coordinate 13,320,683 downwards.
CGCAATTTGAATGGCTCAAATCGGAGTTTAAATGGAGAAATTATGATCGAAACAAGTCGAACGAAAAATTCCCGAGAGGATGACGTGGATGAATCATATACTCACACCTGGAGAGTTGAATTATTCAAAAGAAAAAAAAAAGAGAAAATTGAAAAAAAAGGGAAAACAAAAACTTTTTTTTAAAAAAAAAAGAAAAAGTTATCGTAGTAAAATAAAATTAAACTAACCGTTACATATAATATATATATATATATATAATGTTATAATATATTATTATTATTATATATTAATATTATAATATAATGTAATCAATCTTCATCCATCATCTTCCATCATTATCATCCAAGGGTCCAAATTTGATTTTAATTTCAAATTACTTTTTCACAACTTTCCTCTCCTATTTAAACTCCTCTCCTCCCCATTTTACAATATCAATTTTCTTATTTTCAAATCCTCTATAATCTATTGTTGCTCTCTCCAACTCTCAATTCTACTCCCATTTTTATTTTGGTGACAGATTTTTTTGTTGTGAGAATTGATGTATTTGTAAGCTTAAACTTGTAAATCTATTCTATTGGAGAGTTTTAAAAAATTCTTATTTCCACACTTAGTTCGATTTCGTTCTTGATCCCAGTAAAAGAAACGAAGTGTGGGTTTTGATATTTGTCCTGGGAAAAAGGTTGGGTTTAGAAATCTAGATCCCGTAAAAAGAGCGATTTGTTGGTCTTAATCCCATAAAAGGACCGGGTTTCCGATCTTGAACCCGTAAAAAGATCATGCTTAGTGAAAAATCTCGGAGAGGTGCTCGAGGAGTGAAGTAGGTCGAGGATTTGCCGAACCAGTATAAATCTCTTGCGTGACGTTTTCTATATCCCTATACTTTTTGTTTATTGCAATTTAATTTTCAAGCATCTCCTATTGCAAATATTTGTTGTGCTCATCTTTAATATTTATTTTATTATATTTTGAGTTGTTATAAATTGTGCAGGCACGCCACTTCTTTCACAAACAAGACAGCGATAGTCTTAGCCGAAAAGGGATGACTCACCGGAATGAAAATGGGCGCGCGTATCTACTCAATAGATCTACCACCACAAAAATGGTATCATGGCAGGCGGATTTGGGCAACTCCTCAATCAAGTCCATCGAGATATTCTCCCTAATTCGGTCCGGGACAGGGAGCGGTTGTAGCAGACCGACTGGTGATGTAGCAAGGGTCTTATTACGCTGACACGCAGCATTGTTCCACATATTTCTTCAATACCATTCACTAGCCATCTGCTTATATGTTCACAACAAACGCGAGTGACCTCCAAATACTGAATTGTGGTAAGTGTGCAAAACAGCTTGTAAGAGAGAATCTTGGAGAGGACCAAACAACCTCCAAGTGACCTCCAAATGCAGAGGTCTTCGAGAGGACGAAACTACCCTTGTAGAGCAATTTCCCTTGTTTAAGAGAAAATCTTGACACCACTATCACTATCTGCTTGTAATGGCGGTAAGATTGGGATCAGGTCGGGGTCTATGGTGGGTGGCATGCGAGGGAGAGCATCGGCTGCATTATTCTCCTAGTCGGGTCGGTATTGTATTTCAAAATCATAGCCGAGGAGCTTGAAGTTCTACCTCTGATACTCTGGGGGCTGCCTTCTAATCAAGTAAATGCTTGAGTGCCTGTTGGTCGAACCTGACCACGAATTTTTGACCAATAAGGTTGGGGCGCCAAACGCTGATCCACATCAATTCCCTTTTGTAAACCGATTTCAGTTGTGCTTCAACCTGCATTCCATAAATTCTCCATAGCATTGAACCTACATTCCAGCCCTACTGTGCCAATCATCACTCCGATGAACGTCATCTTCGGTCGCGGAACATTTTTCTTGCTGTAATTTCCCGGTTGGCACATAATTAAAGTAGTAATTAAAGGAGGTTTCTGGCTCAGTCATCCCTAAGATATTGAAGGAGGTTTCTGGGGCTATGGAAGAGAGTGGAAATGAATGGATGACAGAGAGGGGAAGAGAGAAAAATACATATAAGACAGAAATTATATAAAATTATTTATTATTGTCAATTATGCCATGTCTTTTTTTTATTATTAGTCAATTAACATTCAAATAACTTGAAGGTTAAAGATCGGGACAAAATTGTCACTTTTTTGAACTTAGGGACCAAATAGACACTTATCCTCAAATTTGGAGACAAAAAGTGTATTCTTCCCTAATATAAATGTTGGAAAAATAAGATATTTAAAAATTTCTTTAATTCAAAATTTTCAAAGAAAAAGTAACATACTTAATTCAAAATTTATTTGAAATGGATCTTCGCAATTGACGAAAGGGGAGCATTGCGTGACAAATGTTTTGGAACGAAGAAAAGGATAAAGAAAAAATCAACAACATTTCTTGTTCAAAAGCTACCTTACTAGAAAAGAAAGATGGTGTTAGAGTCCAAAAACTCAAACGAACATCTAGTCTAAAAATGGGATCCGATCAAAATCAATGACTAAAAGAGTCACAATCTTGAGGGGGTATGTTAAGGATCTCACATGGAAAAGAAAAGAGACCTTTCATAAGTTTATAATAGACAAAGGCTACTTCTCTCGTCGACAATTGGTTTTGAGAAGAAACCTATGAATATTGATACAAACTCTAAAGATCGAGGCCTCTGTTACTCTGCCTCATACCAGTGCCTCAAGTCAAGCACAACGCCCCTGTCTCGATCATCAGGTTTCCACTTTAACTTCCAGACTCTCTTCTTTTGTTTTCATATTTTATGAATTCTATGTTGGGATTATGGAGTCAAATCGATGTCGGAATGAATCATGAGGGACGGCCAGAACGTGTAGGTGCATGTTTTTAGTGGGTGCTGAGGCAATGTGTTGACAGAGAGGTAGAGACGAGATCAAGAGTTGTAGTGCATCGCCGACAACCAGTTCTCGTGAGGTATTTGGTGAGGTTTGGTGGCTTTTGTTGAGGACTATAGATTTGAGAGATATTATATGTTTATTGTATTTATTCCAAAATTATAATATAACTTGTTGGGAAAATATATATATATGCAGTAACAATAAAATATCTCTAGTTCTCAAGCAAGAGCAATCCAACAGGATCTAACTAGTATTTTTCCCCTTCCACAGTTATGAGCAAGTCACAGTTTTATCAATGTAATAAAGGAAATACGAGATAGGGATAGAAAACAAACACCAGAAAATATACTGGTTCACTCCGAGCTTGGAGCTACGTCCAGTCTTCTGCAATATGCAGGTTCCACTATAATGGGAAGATTACAATGGGCCTCACTTTCACCAAAACGCTCTCTAGATGCTACAACAATAGCCACTTAGCTTCTAAGCACTACAACAATAGCTACTTAGAGATACAGAATGAAAAACCTCACAAGAATCGCGAGAACGGACTGCCGACGATGCTTTACAGGCCAAGATCTCGTTTTTCTTTCTTCCTCTGCAGGCAAAAATGGCCGCCACCACTGCTATTTTTCACCACCTTTTTTTGCTTCAGCAACCGCTCACATATATATATAAAGAAGAAAAGGGAAACTTAACGGAGAAGGAAAAACTGAAGTTGGGCCTTATTTTAGTTTGCTTGGCCCAACAACATTTAATAATTTTCTTTCTTTTGTCTCCACTTTTCCCAACAATCTCCCATTTGGAGACAAAACATCAATCTCGCCTCCCACTGCAACAACAATGTTGATCTTCTTGGCAAACAACCAAGGTTCCATTTGTACTTGCCCTTAGACTGGGCAACCTACGTGGTCTTGTCTCCCAGACGTAAAAGACACAACCACGTGCTCCCACTCGAATTAAGTGGTACCTCTCAACGCTTCCTTCTTCGATCGTGACCACCGACTCCCAAAGAAAGAATTCTTCTTCGATGACTTGACACTCCCACTTAAGTCTGTTACCAAGCTAGAGACTTAAACCTCGACCTCAGCACCAACTGTAGTCATCCTCTTCGATGCATCTTTTCGCCTATGCGACTTCATCAATTCGTTGAACCGTCTGACAACTGGGGCTATCACTTGACAACCAACTAAACTCTTTTTCTTTTCCTTATCCTTGCCTCCCGATTGTTGAACATGAACTGATGGATCTATCTTGGTTGTCAATGCTGTTGGTTTTATCCCGTCTCCATCTAAACCATTTGCAGCTCTATGATCCTTTGGCAACATCAAACCTCACTGTGTACACTGTAGATGTCCTGTGGCCAACAACCACCAGCTCGGATCCTCTAGTGAGTTTCCACATATTTCCAGCAAACTCACTTCTGTAACCATTGTCATCCAACTTCCCTGCAGATATTAAATTCATTCTGATGCTGGGTACATACCTGACATCTCGCAGAACCAACTCAGTCCCACTATCGGTCTTCAGACTGATATTTCCAATTCCTTTAGTCTTGGAGAGCCTACCATTTCCCATCCTCACCATGTCATAGTTGCCTGCAGTGAAAGATGTGAACAATCTCCTATCTGAAGAGATGTGTACTGAAGCTGCACTGTCTACTACCCATTCTGATGACTGATCCATCGACATTGTGTTACTCTCAACACACACAAGAGCATCATGCACAACTGCATTTGCATTTGCATCCAGTTTTTTCATATCCTCTTTCAATTTTCTGTAGTGCCTCTTATAGTGGCCCTTCTTGTGGCAGTAATAACATTCGATCTCACCATTCCCATTTCTCCTGTTATTTCTATGTTGTCTGTCATCATACTCAACCTTTTCTTTACCTTTCTGAACAGCCAATGTTGAGCCAGATGCAGAACTAGAAGTGGATTCTTTTCCACTCTCTTTCGTGCGAATTTCCTTAGCAATTGCAGCATCACAAATTTCTGTAAATTTTAAACTCTTATCTCCTAATGAATTAGACACAGCCGTCTTCATTGTTTCCCAACTTTCAGGCAAAGAAGTCAACAATAAAATAGCATTCACCTCATCACTAAATGTAATCTTCAGAGACGCTAACTGATTGATTAAATTAGTGACTTCATTTATATGGGAATTCACAGAAGCATTCTCATCCATACGAATGTTAAAATATCTTCTAACAAGATATACCTTATTATTGGCAGATGGTTTTTCATACCTGTTCGTCAGTGCATTCATCAGACCTATCGCTGTTGTCTCATTTGCCACGAGACTCGCTACATTATTGATAGACACAACCTGATAATTGCAACTGCCTGTTCATCCATATCTTCCCAATCTTCAAGCTTCATTCCAGCTGGTCGTTCCTTCAACGCTTTGTGCACCTTTTTGCAGGTTAAGTAATCCTTAATTTGCATTTTCCAATACCCAAAGTTGGCTCCATCGAACCTCATAATTCCTTCGAAACTTGACTGCTCACCAATTCCCATGACTTTGAACCAAAAGCTCTGATACCAGTTGTTGGGAAAAATATATATATGCAGTAACAATAAAATATCTCTAGTTCTCAAGCAAGAGCAATCCAACAGGATCTAACTAGTATTTTTCCCCTTCCACAGTTATGAGCAAGTCACAGTTTTATCAATGTAATAAAGGAAATACGAGATAGGGATAGAAAACAAACACCAGAAAATATACTGTTTCACTCCGAGCTTGGAGCTACGTCCAGTCTTCTGCAATATGCAGGTTCCACTATAATGGGAAGATTACAATGGGCCTCACTTTCACCAAAACGCTCTCTAGATGCTACAACAATAGCCACTTACCTTCTAAGCACTACAACAATAGCTATTTAGAGATACAGAATGAAAAACCTCACAAGAATCGCGAGAACGGACTGCCGACGATGCTTTACAGGCCAAGATCTCGTTTTTCTTTCTTCCTCTGCGGGCAAAAATGGCCGCCACCACTGCTATTTTTCACCACCTTTTTTTGCTTCAGCAACCGCTCACATATATATATAAAGAAGAAAAGGGAAACTTAACGGAGAAGGAAAAACTGAAGTTGGGCCTTATTTTAGTTTGCTTGGCCCAACAACATTTAATAATTTTCTTTCTTTTGTCTCCACTTTTTCCAACATAACTGACGTGTAGGAAAACTGAACCAATATAAACCTTGTGTCATTTACTGCACTTTTCCTATACTTCTCTTATTGTGTGGTTGGATTGTGTTTTCACTAACAAAATGTAGAAGGAGAAAAAGTTCTTGGTAAGCAATTTTCCCAACATCCCAGTTCTACCTTTTGATTTCGGACTGATTTTCATTTTAATTAGGTTAGGGAGTTCGTTGATTCCGCATGGCGGATTCGTTAGGGCTCCTAAAGTTGTTGATGACATTGTGGAATCTGGCTGCTACTATTTATGTAGACGTTAATTTTGATGTTGAGAGACTATGGGTGGTAGGTTCTTGGATTCATTTGAGGTATAAACATTACTACTTTACCAGCTGGGCACCAATAATTGTTTTTTTCTTAATCTGTTGTAGATTATTAAGGATTTGTTAGAGCCAATTTACACTCCTGAAGACTTGCTGGTACAAACCCAGCCGGTTAACAACCAAAGATCTCATCTGCATCAAGTTGTTTAAGGTCTGGTTTGATGATGTTCTCCATTTTAGTTTTCTGTTTTGAAGAATTATGTCTACTTCCTCTCACTTCCTTTGCTCATACGCCTGTTCTAAGAGATAGGTAGGTATTTTGTGAATCGTTATAGACTATCTGTCTTTCTAGCTAAATTTACTTTATAAATTTCGGTATCTATTGCATTGTGAAATTCTAGCTAGTTTGGTTCCCGTGTAAGTCAAACCTTTTGGAGTAAGTTTAAGATCTGTTTAGCAACGTTTCAATTTCTCTTTCCTAGGATTAGAATTACTAGGCCACCCAGATCCAAGAAACAAGCATTTTTATTGTTTCTAAAAGTTCCGTACAACTTTGAAAATGTTTTTAAGAAATGAGAAATAAAAAATATAATTACTTAAATAATTTTCACATGCTTAGACAATGTAGACAAGCCTTTAGGGATGGATGGTTTTTGTAGCGATCTCTAATTTTTTTTATATATCAGCAAGCGACCCCTAAATAAAATAGAAAAACTATATATTTTATTATATTAGTTTGCAAATTTGTGTGGAGCTTAAGCAATTAAAATATAAGATATATTAAAAGATAGGTTTAGGAATTTGGATACGGCTTTGTACCCTCGTTATCTTTATAAATAGGTTGAGCCTAAAAAACAGTCCTCAATTAAAAAATAAAATTAACTTAAAAACGTATTATAAATCTGAACAAAGTCTCAACAACTTTATAAATGTATTATAAATCTAAATGTATTTAGAGCTCATCATCTAGCCCATCTATTATTAAATAAAGAAAAAATACAATATGCTTGATATAAAATAACATAATTTAAAGAGTTAATTACAATTAGAAAATAATAATTAGGGGCAACTTGAGATATGGCAAAAAAAAGTTAGGAAAATAAGCAAAATAGCAACAAGATTTGGATTTTTCAAATATAGCATTTTTTTGGCAAAAAAACAGAGGCCCACATTCTAAATTACAAATATACCCTGCAGGCCCGAACCAACAATAAATTACTTCTGATTGAGTTCTGATATACTAATGATTGACAGATATACTCATGATATGTATGTGATATATGTTTGATATACATATGGTATGAAATTGATTTACTTCTGATATAACTATGATATCTACTACTATAGGTGACATAGAATTGATTGACTTCTGATATACTATTGATTTACTTATGATATAACTATGATTGATAGATATACTCCTGATATAACTATGATATAACTATGATTGACAGATATACTCCTAATATATGTGTGATATATGTTTTATATATATTTGATATGAAATTGATTTACTTCTGATATAACTATGATATATACTACTATAGGTGATATAGAACTGATTGACTTTTGATACTGTTGATTTACTTATGATATAACTATGATTGACAAATATACTCCTCATATATATGTGATATATGTTTGATATACATATGATATGAAATTGATTTATTTCTGATATAACTATGATATCTACTACTATAGGTAATATAAAACTGATTGACTTCTTATATACTATTGATTTACTTCTTATATAACTATGATATCTACCAATTATTTCGAACATACTACCTCTAATATATGTTTTATGACATGCTACTAATATATGAAATAATTTTTTTTCAGATAAAAGCAATGGTAAAAACACGAAAAATGAAATAAAAAAAAAACATCGTCGAAAATGTTGATGTGGTTCGTCCCAAAAGACAACATAAACCAACGTCAAAAGTGTTGTCTATGGAAAAACGGAAAGCTTCAAAGATAGTATCTCCGAAAACACGACAATCACCAAGAACGAAGATTGATGTCCCAAGCTTTTACCTAAAGATTATACAAGAATGAAACTTACGCTTTTCTAGACTGTTGGAACTTATGCTTCTTTTATAGAATTTTAAGAATGACATTGTTAGTCTACTTTTGGTTTATGCTACTGGTTCGTTTTGATGTTTAAACTTTTAAATTTTTGGTTGAAGGAGTTTGCTGCTGATTTGACGTTGATACCAAGAATGATATTTAAACCTTTTAAGAATGACATTGTTGCTGCTTTTATTTTGATCTTTAAAACTTTAAATAAAACTTAAATGTACTATTGATATATGTATAATATATACTTGATATATCACTGATATATTATTGATATACAGAAAAACCCTAAGTTTCTATTTACCTCTAATTTCTAATTGATTTCTCATTCACAGTAATTTCGAAAATCACCATTGACGTTCACATTTACGTCCTTTCAAGTTTTCTTTCTCATTTTCAGTAAATATCGAATTTTTTTTCTCATTTTTCATGCATGCCAATACCTACTAATTTATAATTGATCAAAAAAAATACAAGACAAAGGATTAAAGCAAGTAAAATAGTGATTTACTATTATACAACTGATATAGAACTGATTGACTTTTGATATACTATTAATTTACTTCTGATATACTAATGTTGTCAAATATACACCTGATATATGTTTGATATATAATAACGAAACAATAACTAAAGAGGGTAATTTGGGAATATTGAAAATTTTAAAATCAGGATTTTCAAAAAACTGCTATATCTGAAAATATCAAAAAGACATGTTATTTTGTTAAATATTGAAAACTTATATGCTACCCATTACAAAACCCCTAATAATTATAATAATAATATCTCAACATTTATTCAAAATCATCCCTAAACTAAAAGTTCCAAAATTTTCTCAATGTAGTAACCGGGAAGAAACTATCTTCCATTGGATTGCTAATGGTAAATTACGCAACTTGTGAATCCATGTTTGGAGTAATATGAAATAGAAAAAGAGATTGATAAGGGCAGCCATTCAAAAGTTGCATATTTTTGTTGTTTTTGAGAAACAATAAGACTGTTTATACACCAAGTGGGAAGCTAAGGATGTTGAAGAAAGTGGTGATAGGTTAATTAAATTCAGTACATGTATGAATATTCTTTTGTACAACATTCAACTGAACACACAAAGCCACAATTTGCATTTTTCAAGATATGCCTTTGATTCTCACCTCTACGGATACGGATGGCAATGCTACGCTCGAATTCTCATCAGATATGCAACTATACATCCCAACAATGCACCAGCAACAACCTGCACCCGAATCATATCATTAAGTTTACAAACACTACCTCGACCAATGCATTTCCCTTTTTGGTTATCTACTATTTGAAAGCTAACATTTGAAAACAAAAATGAGCAGTTTATAAAAAAACTTGTTTCTGTTTTTGAAATTCAATCAAGAATTCATTTAAGATGAAAAATATACTAAAAGAAACGGTAAGAAATCAAGCATGATTTTTTAAAAACAGAAAAATCAAAATGAAATCGTTTTCTGACCGGGTTTTAGCTTTTCAATATACCCTTGCCCATTGAGAATAGCATGAAAGTAAACTTGAAATTTTGGATGAAGTCGTGGTAAAACCTGACATTATAGAATATATATGGAAGTTTGGAAAGAGTCGAGAATACATCAGTAAATAAACACGCCGAGCGAACACAGTTTATAGCATGAGATCAAACTCAAACTCAAATCATCAAATGTTGTAAATACTAAAAAGAATAGACGATGCTTTAAAAAGACATCACGAAAGAACCTGGAGCGGGGTATGGCCAAGCGAATCTCGTAGAGGTCTAACAGTCGAGACAGGGTGCTCGGGAGGAAGTTCGCAAACAATTTGATTTAATAGCTGAAACATATGCAACATATATTGTCAAGTTAGGACAATAGTGATATAAGCAGATATGAGTCAAATAGGAGATGGGTCTCTTTAAAGCCTGTGCTAAACGGCATGATTTCATAAACTGAAAAACCAGGAAAACGTATTATTGCAAGGGGCAATTACTGCTTTGTAAAAGACATGCTGATTTGAAATTTTCCAATATACCATTAGTTTCAAAGATCACTGACAAATAAGAGTGTTTTATGAATCGGTAATCGTACTTCAGCTTGGCGACCAGCATGGAGTCTAACACCAGTAGCATCATACATCACCTGTCAATAGTGTTATAGCTCATCATTAGTACAGGGAGCAGAAGAAAAACAATTGGAATATGTCAGGTAAAAATTAGAAAGAGCCATCTCCTGTCATTTCTGATTATTTGTTACCAGTGTTGGAAATGTTGGAGTAAGAACTAAGAACAGGAAATGAGGTAGAATAATAACATTGACCGGCGCTTCTTATATCGAGACATCCAGTTTTACTTGGATTTAATAGCACAATTCATCCGTATTAGGAAGGATTACCGTCCAAAAGTTCATTTTTGTCAATACAGTAGCAAGGTCTAACTACTGTCATTAAGACTCTGAAACAGGAATGCCATGAATTACAGAATAGTGAGGCAACAATGACGGTATTGAGGTAAATCTAGTCCAATATTATTCTCAAAAACCTGTTACCTTCAAAAACAAAAAATGTTCCTCTCAACCAAATTCCTCTACTATGGACATTAAACCACCAATGCCAAGCCTTATTTTCCCTCCTTGCACTAAGCAATTTTCATAGAGGATCATGCAAATAGGGTGGAGGTGCTCACTGAAATAACCAACCACGTGCGCCAAATGAGAATACTGATTGAACTAGTGCTCTAAATCCTCATTTGTTCCTAAAAAAAAAGATGCAGAATTGAAGATGAAGGCAATAAAAAATGCTATCCAAATGTGATCATTTGTATTTACATTTTTATGATCTGGATACCACATAGATCATGGTAACTTTCTTGGAACTTTGGTTTTTGGAATGATTCTTAGAGGAATGGTCTTAGTGCAGAAGGATGCTTCTGATCCGGTCTTCCATATTAGTAGTTTCAATTCAGATTTCGAAAGGAATTTTGATTGCCTTTATAATGATCCAAGTAAAATAAGTTTTTGTTATCTTTCTTCAAGTGGAAATTCCTCTTTCTACATTGCTGCATTTTGGAAGCATCATTGGACCTGTTAGATATTATTGAGGACCTTTCTAGCTTTTCTGAACTTGCAGCAGGTTCCTTGTCTGAGTAGGGGTTTGTTTTCAATATTTTCACGTTCGTGCAGCCTCTTTAGCTGGATTGTTATGGTTCTCTTCCAATTTTCGTCCTGTGGGTAGTGGGGTTTGGGCGCTGATTATGCATTCCTTTCGTCTAGCTTCGGTGCCTCTTCGGTGTTGTGGATTTGCTTATGGGATTTTTGTGTTTGTTTCTCCACGGGGTTCTTTGTTCTTACTTGTTTTATTTGGATTCTTGTATTTTTGACAGTTCCTTTCTTTTTCGGTTTGGTTGCTTTTCACTCACTATGGTGGTTTGTCTTTTCACATCAATGAGAAGTTTGCATATTGTTTGGAAAAAAAAAGTACAGAAGGATGCTTCCCTAAGAATTAAAAACAAGAGCCAACCACGTCAAAAAAAATATATATATATATAAAACAAAACAAAACAAAAAACAAAAAACAAAAAAACAAGAAGCAACAATGCGTTGATGGATTTTCGAGTTGATAAAGAGAAAACATATCTTGAACTTCTGTTAATGAAGATTCCTTCCAGAATTGAAAATAAAATAAAGGTAAAGAGGGCAATTATGGACAAGCAATACCATATCAGTCATTGATTCTATTTGCTTTGACAGTTTAAGGGATTCTAAGTAAGCAATATCAAAGATTCAAAATCACCCGCTCATTAATTTATGGCAACGAGAATTTCGATCAACATGTTGATATTTCCAATTTTCCACTAATATCTATCAAAATCACCGATTCAAAACTTCATTGAAGGTGCTTCATCTTAATTTCCAGGTTATGTTGTAGATATTAAATCTACATAATTATTGCTGCCATGCACAGACAGATATAAAATACCATGTAATTCCCAAGATTAAATCCGGGTATCATGGCAATTTTTTAATTTGAATTTCATAAAATGTACGAGACATCGTCTTCTGAATTATCTGTTTTAAGCTCTTGAAGGAGACAGAAAACAATTGATGAAATTTTGGACATATAAAGGTTTCACATAAGTTCCATAACACGAAGAGATTCATGATTGTAGATATTCATTCTTTGAGTACAATGTTTGAGATTATTAAACAAAAAACAGCAATAGAGGACATCATTATAAAAGTTTAACTCTAGATAAGTAATAAAATTCACAAAAAAATAATGAACAAGACCTGGCAGTTAAGTACGTACAACGCATGCCAGAACCAAAGCAAGTGCAAAAGCTGGTCCCCCAGTTCCTTCTTGCAAGCCAATAGCTACAGCTAGAGATGCTACAGTGGCCGAATGAGATGAGGGCATTCCACCAGACCCCAGCATCCTTTTGGAATCCCATTTCTTCTCTTTGAACCTGCACAATCCACTATTTTGTCAGTTAACCAAGAAAGACCTAGGATTTAGTTAACTTTTTTTTTATAAGAAACAACACTTTCATCAGATACAAGAACAACAAAGGGCATACAAAAAAACAGCTTTGAAAGAGGATGCCCCCTAAAGAAAAGGACTCCAATCCAAAAGAATAAGGCCTAGCGTATAATTACAAAAGGGCTTAGAAACCGAGCCCCATAACGAAATGTTAAATCTAACGATATCCCAAACATAGTCCACAAACTTTTCCACCCCCTAAACAATCTATGATTCCTTCCTAGCCAAATACCCCATAAAGTAGCTAGAAAGCAAGCCTGCCACAAAAAACGACCCCTATCACGAAAAGGGGGTATAAAAGCACCTCCTCCATCATAGCCCTACAATCCCTAGCACGAACCGAGAACATCCCAAAACATATAAAGAAACAACGCCAAAGACCCTGAGCAAACTGACAAGTCCACAACAATTGATCAAGGTCTTCCGAGGCACTCTTACAGAGAACGCACCACTGCCGGATCCAAACAAAAGGAAGACATCCTCTAGATACGATCCAAGGTATTGACTTTCCCAAGGACTTGCCACCCAAAGAACTTGATCTTCTTAGGAACTTTAATCTTCCAAAGAGAGGTAAACCAAGGGGTCGGAGGGTGAGAAGAAAGAAGAAGAAGAAGAAGGGGGAGCTCAAAATATGGTAATAAGAACTACAAGAAAAACCCTTTGACAGGCTGGGGGTCCAAACCCTCACATCCTCCCTCCCAGGGAAAAAAGACACCTCAGATACCATAACAAGCAAAGCGGACACCTCTAAGGTTTCCCGGTCCGTTAAGCCACGAGTAGAGCCCAAAAAAATAGAAGGAACCTCCCCTGGGGATTCAAAATCTCGAACACGGAATGAAGCCTCTTATCAGAAAGATGGTAGAGCCGAGGTAAAGCAATACAAAAAGGTTATCTCCTACTTGGGTATCCTCCCAGATTATAATTGCTCACCTTAGACCCACTTGCCAGAACCCAATCAAACGGATGCGGCTCATACTTGCTCACAATAATCCGTCACCACAGGACGTTAGAATCATGGAGGAAACACCACAACCATTTAACCAAGAGGGCCTCGTTCCTAAGCCTTAAGTTCCCAATACCCAAACCTCCCACTTCCACAGGCTTAGTAACCTCTTTCCAACTAACCAGATGAGCGCCATCCCCCTCTCCCACTCCTTCCCAAAGAAAATCCCTCATGATTTTTAACCACCTCTCCCACTCCTTCCCAAAGAAAATCCCTCATGATTTTTAACCACTGGGATCATGAGATCTTGAAGAGGGAAAGATAATAAGTCGGGATACCCCTCAAGACCCCTCTCTCCACTCCAACCAGGGAAGACCAAAATTATCTCCACTCTTGGGATCACGCACCCCTCAAGACCCCTCAAGAAAATAGTGTCGTCTGCAAACTGGAGATGAGATAGGCGAAAATTCTCCTTTCCCACTTCAAAGGCTTCCAAGGCCCCTTTCTCCACTCCAACGGAAATTAATCTGCTAATAATGTCTACGACCAATATAAAAAGGAAAGGAGATAGATGGTCACATTGCCGAAGGCCTCTTGAGGCGATAATTTTTCCCCTAGGTCTCCCGCTCACAAGGATAGAGTAAATAATAAAGCAAGAAAAAGCATACAATGATAATGATGTGATGGATTTTAATATTTGTTCAAATCAGTATGCCTGATGAATAAGTAATACCAACAAAAGATTTTAAATCTGATAATGAAGAGTGCTACATAGACACAACCTAAAAATTGGTTTAGAAACAAGCATATATGTATAGCACTAGAAACAAGCAAGCTTGTATTGCTCTTGTTATGTTTTTTTTTTTTTTAAGCAAGAAACAACTTTTCATTTATATATGAAAAGGAAAAATGTTCAAGATACAAACCCCAAATGGGTGAAAAAAGAAGAGAGAGAAGAAGAGAAAAATAACGAAGAAATCGCGCAACAAGGGCAATACGAGCTCGAAAAAGATAAAAGCATTCTAGAACAGAACTCAGAAAAACTGTTTGGTACAGAGCTTGAAAACCAAACTAATTCTAGAGCCGACAAACTGTTTTCTCTTGTTATGTTATTTCTTTGTTATTTTTCTATTCTCTCTTCTTTTTTCACCCCTTTGGGGTTTGTATCTTGAACATTTTTCGTTTTCATACATCAATGAAAAGTTGTTTCTTGTTCTAAAAAAAAAAAAAAAAACTAGTAAGAAAAAATGAAATATGTCAGCATTGTGTTTTGTTTACCTATCCAAAACAGAAAGGTTGACATGTACAATTGAAATTTGCAATTAAAACCCTCATACCGCCATTGTATTAACAGAATGGTCACTGATCATAAATTAATGTTCACAACATACCCAACAAGTTTTCAAACACATATGTAGTCCAACAGCATTATCAAAAGACATTTTTCCCTATCTCTTTATTAAAATAAATAAATAAAACTCTCAACGATGAAAAGATTGGAAGGAGCAATTTTGCCTCATCTCAATTTAATTAATTAAAAAAATCAGACCAGAACAATGATTAAAAAAGACGGCTTAAACTAATCTTTTAGAATACATTGAAGAAAATAGTAATAAAAATAAGATGACTATTGTGTTGTGATATAGAATATTTTGTCCTAAAATTTTTGAAATTCCAAAACTTATATCCTTATGGAATTACACAATTGAAAAATCCCCCTACCCCAATTTCTCTCCAGCCAAATCTCTTTTTTTTTTATAAGAAACGATACTTTCATTGAGAAGAATGAAAAGAGAAACAAAAGAAACCAACGGGGCCTACAAAAAAACCAACCCCAAGAGGATATTCTTTTTTTTTTTTATATATATATGTGTGTCCGGGCCAGCTTGCACGCACCTTGACTAATCACGGACCAACCGCCTGACCGTACTATGATTGACAAGGTAACTCGTAGGATATTAAATCCTAAGTAGGTGACTACCATGGTTTGAAACATTCCCTCTAAGCTCTTTGCTATTTACATTGGCCCTTATTGACCACTAGGCCATCTCTAACCAAATCTCCTATAAGATGGCAAAAAAAGCAAAGTGCTAAAGAACACAACCCTTATCCCAAAAAGGAGGGTTGAAGAGAACCTCCTCCATTGTAAAGAAACAACTATTCCGAGCCAAAAGGATGCAAAAAGACTCCAGAAAACAATTCCAAATCAGGCACTGATCCAAGCCCTCTGATGCACCCCTACAAAGAATGCATTTATAAGAAAGGCCTCATGATCTAGATCACGGTATTACCACTCTCCTACATAACTTGTCACGCAAAGAATTTGACCTTTTTGAAGGCTTTTACCTTCCATACAAGGAGAATAAAGAGGATTGGGAAACGCAAGGGCAACACAAGAGATGGAATTACAAATACTAGAAGCACCATAGGGATATTTTCCTTCTTTGAATCACATGATATCCACTCAAGTATATGTTTTTTTTATATATAGAAACTAATTTTCATCTCATGAAAGAACAAAATACAAGGAAAGACTCACTAAAAGATTGGTCCAATCAAAGGAAAGGGAAAACCCTGCAAAAAAATTACAAAAACAGCTTCCAACTAAGTAATAAAAAAAAATAAAGAATAGTTACAAAATACAATAGCATTGAGAGCCTAAAGAGAAGGGTTGGAAAAGACCAAATTCCATACATCCTCGAAAGAACTTTTTTTACAAAGAGAGATCATATAATGTTATTCCACTCAACATTGGCTGAAGCGAAAACTGAAAAGTAAGAAAAAAGATTTACTTGAGAAGAAAGTCTCTTTTGGATTTTATCAACCATCGAGTCCCAAAATAAGAGGCTCTAGGATTATTGCTCAAAGGAAGACCTAAATAAGACATAACTACGTAAGAAAAGAGATGCCCTCACATCTAAAGGACCAAACCCAATCCGCAATCCCCAAGTTTACTTTTATCACAATTGACCCCATTACCCTATAAAGAGAAATTCTCTCTATTTAACCTGAAGGCCCGACAAAAGCTCGAAAAAATGAAATACAAGGCAAATTTTCGACATGCCTCGCTTCTTGAGCAAAAGAAAATAGTGTCATCAGTACATTGTAATTGAAAACTTGAACACAATCCTCACTGATTTTGAACCCCTTAATAACTCTCTTGTCCATTGTCCCTTAATACCTGATGCCTGATACCCCTAGTAGCAAAAACAAATTTCCTAGGCTTACCGTTAATTAATATGGAGAAATTGGTAGACCTCAGACAATTTCCCAGTCGGGTTCTCCACCTGTCACCAAAGCCTTTTTACATAAAATTTTATTCATAAATTCCCAACTCACACGATTTAGGCTCTTTCAAAGTCAATCTTAAAGATAATAGTAATACCCCCCTTGACTCGACAATCTTCTCATGCCTCACTAACTTTAGAGCCTGGTCAAGGATTTGTCTCCCGCTCACATAGACCGCTTAGGATGGGAAATGGTGCTAAGGAGGATGACCTTTTTCATTCTTTTCGCAGTAAGTATTAATATGATCCTGTAATGGCTAGAAATGAAGCTAAAATGCCTAAAAACCTTGACTTTCCTAGCATTCGACTTCTTTGGAATTAAAAGTCTTGTTCATGGTTGCATCCACGACACAACACCTCCATCATAGAAGTCATTGAAAACCCAAAAGGCCAAAACAAATCAGTTTTTATTAAATCCCAAGTCTCTTGAAGAAAAGCCACAGAGAAACCATTTGGGCCAAGAGCCTTAACTTGCAATAAACATTCCGGCCTTAATTTCTTCTAGTAAAATTGGAAGCTCGAGGATATCCCATGCAACATCGCTAATGGGGTGCCAATCTATACCATCAATAGATAAGTAGGGAGTAGCATTAGGCGCATACAAGGCAGGATAATTCCAAAATATTTTCTTTGATGACTCTATCTTCGGACACTATACTCCCATCCTTCAACATAGAGAAAAAAAATATAGTTCTTATGTATTTTACTTTTTGCATTGCCTATTTGATGAAAGTAGGAGGTGTTGCAATCTCCTTCTTTGACCAATTTTACCTTAGTCTTCTGCCTCCATTTTGTCTCTCTCTCCTAAGCGAGAACCTCAAAATCCCCCTTAAGACTATTTCTCTCCTCCCACTCTTCCTTGCTTAAAGAACCAAGAGACTCTTTTCCATCTAGTGCTTTGATGCTGGAAATAATTCCCTGCTTATTCATTCTAAGGTCCCAAGCACACTCCAATTCCACTCTTTCAACTAGGGTTTGACGGCCTAGAGTCTCATTATGAATCTGAACCCTTCCTATCTTCCTTCCACTTCCTCTGCCACCATTCTCTTACGGTTCAAGAGATGGATATTGCAGCCACATGTCATCAAACTGAAGGGCAAGGGCCGCAAGGCTCGAAGAGCCCCACACTAGGTGTGTTTGCCAAAATCACTTTTGCCATTATCAAAATCACTTTCCTTTACATTGAGCAAATTAAAAAATTGAATTTTAAGAAATCACTTAAATGGTGATTTTATACTTAAATCGTTTTTTTTTTTCAAAATTACTCCTTCTACCGCCACTCTACAACACACCCTAGTAGGCCAATGATCGGAAGTGATTGTAAACTACCTAATGCCCAAAATAAGTCCATCCAACTGTTGATAGGAAACTACCCTAAATTCGATAGGAAATGAATTTGAAGGCTAAAACCAGAATCTGAAGCAGATTAACAAGCAAAGATGGAAGTAGGAGAAAGGAAATGATGGTATGAGAGTACCTGGTAGTGAAAAGCTTGAGAAATTGAGCGAGCGCAAAGGAAAGGAAGGCGGATAGGAGAGGGAGATTTGCAGGGAGAAGTGAGGGCTTGGATGAAACGTCAGCTGCTACGAGGACTTCGTCCATGGGAATCGGGAAGCCGAACCCCAACGCGGAATTAATTAATTACTTGACAAGAGAAGAAATGGGAACGCTGCGCTGCGGAGAAGAAAGGATCGTCGATCTTCATTCGGTGGAGTTGGAGTTGTTGGGCCTTCAAATGGGCCGACATTATTTACACTCCTCGATTCAGTCCAGTCCGTTTCTCCACACTACATGGCAGAGTTGGGGTTTCGATCCCAAGATTGTCGTCCTTATTTATTATTTTCTTTATATTTAATTTTGTTTGTTATTTTGTTTAAATAATTAGATTTGATTTTTATTATACTCTTTCCATATTTGAATTCAGTTTATTTAATACAATATATTCAAACTTTTCAAAATCTCTCTCGGAGTCTCCCAACCTAATAAATCCTAGTATTTTCTCCTATTAGAGTTAAGTTCCAAATTTTTCTTTTCGTAATTCAAATCATTTGAATTCTGTCTCGCTGTTATTTTACTTTTCATTCTTCATAAGCATAAGATTTCCACAGCCGAATTATTCAGATCGTTGATTTCGTTGGTCGCACCGCACAGTTTTGTCGTAGCTTGGTTATGTTGTCTTCGAAAAGAGCGGTGGCTGGGGAGACTTTGGTAAATATTAGTTCTTTTTTTTTTTTTTTTTGCATTTCTTAATCAATTCTGTAAATTTCGTCGCTATTTATCTTAGGTTATGTAATATTCAATTTTAGGTTATAACACAGTATTCTTATTCAACTAATGTAAATATATTATACATTCAGTTACGTATACTAGGTTATATAACATATCCCGTGTACTTTATTTAATATACTTTATTATTACGTTATGTTTATATATTATGTAAATATAGAATACATTCAATTACGTATACTAGTTTATACAATATATCACGTTACAACAAAATGTTATATCTGAACACAATTAAAAAAATCATTATTATCCCTCGGGTAGTTACTAAATATACACATTTTGTACATAATGAAACCATGTATCAAATATTGACATCTTCACATGTTATTGTATTTCTAGATATTTAATTTATACATGTATATCTCATTAGATCAAAAGTAAGGGAAGAAAAACAAAGAGTTAAATTGACAATAACATATATGTTGCATATTTCGTTTTTTATTGTTTCGAATTATAACACGTTCCGATTAAGGAATCGTGTGCAACAAACACTAAACAGGTTCATAAAATTTATACTCTTATATACTATAAAGAGGTTCATAAATTTTATACCTGTATATATAATATACCAAAGAACTCAATCCAGAATAACTAAATGCTCTTAAACAAAGAGTTAAAGTGACAACGAATATGTTGTATATTTCGTTTTTTATTGTTTCGAATTATTGTTGGAAATTAAAAGAGGAATTAGATGGAAACGATTATTGTGTCGTGGAAGAATCACTCCCTTGAAATCAATTTCGACACGACCATAGTGCTAAATCGTATGTACTTCAGTTGTTTTCCAAGGTTAACACAACATCCAACTCGGACGTGCACTCGTTAGAGTAGATCTGAATGGAAACGTAGCTCAGAATTTTGTAATTATTATATTTTAATTATTAATTAATTAATATTTAATATTTAACTCCCCTCCATTTTAGTAGAGGAGTGGGGAGTACTCCCAGGTTGGTTTTGTTTTGCAGAAAGGTTCTGCTTAGTACCGAAAAGAAGAATTCCCAGTATATCTATCTCAAGTTGTCTCTCAATTCTCCTACTTGTTCCAAACAAAAGCTCCCATAAGCACGATCTCGTACCCAAAGGATATCACGGAAGATCATTTGGTGGTGTTCGGGAGATTGAATCGTTGAAGAAGAGTTTTTCAAAGGTAAGGGAAAACATTTTCCCCTATATTTCACATTTTGCATTATGAGTTTTGTTCTTCTAAAATTCATGAACGAAGATCATCGCATCTCATCACTCTTCTGTTCGGAGTGCCGCTATCCCTCGTTTCTCATCCATGGAGAAGTGCAACGCTGTAGCTGCCCCCTCCTTCGAACAACTTGTCGGTGGAAACCGACTTAATCGACCGACCGAATCGAGGTCGTCTCGATCGGGGCAAGAGAGATTTAAAGAGAAGTCAGTTTTTTAAATTGAAACTGGCTAGGTCGATTTTGGTCAAAAACCGACTCCGACCGAACGATGATCAGCCCTAACATAATAAGCCAAAAGACTTTTATGAGCATTAAATCATTTATAATTCTTACAAAAATTGAAAATTGTCCAAAGCCTTTTCTATGGATTTCTCGTAGACGTACTTGGTTCCTAAAGAAGGAAGGTTGAGCCAAATAGCATGGGTTAGGCGTGCAAGATCCGTGGCAAAAAATGTGAGGAAGAACGGCAAAGAAGGCACTACAACAAATCAGGGTTTAATGTAGGACAAAAAAGATACGGAGGAAACAATGACAGAGAAATTAAAAAGGCTCTAAATTTAGAAAAAACAAAAAGGTTACCCAATGTTTAAACCTAACTTTAATTTTCACCTCATATTTTCACTCCAAAAAATTTTTGCCTCCCAAATCTATTGTCTCGCGAAATAGCTCCATTGTCATGGGAAGGGTGAGCGAGCGGTGACGATCTGGCGGTGAGAGAGACGAAGAACTCCGACGATGACCTTCATCTCTTCGATCGACGAAGACATTCATCTCTTTAAACGGCAGCGACCTTCATCTCTCCAAGCATTTAATGATGGTTTTATTTTGTAGGTCTGTTGATTTACTCGTTTTGTTTATTCACTCTTCGTTGTTTGCGATTATTCCTTGATTTTGGTGAAGTTCGAGCCCATCGGATCTTGCTGCTACGATCGTTGCTCTTGCTAGAATGATAGTGGAAGATTCGAGAAAGATATTGCCTCCTCAGTAGTATCCCTCTTGGGTCGTATTCTCCTAGAGCCAAAAGTTGAGTTTTCTTCTCACTTTTTCCTCTTTTAAGTTTCGCTTATGGATGAAGGAGCAACATATTTTTCCTGTTCCTGGAGGATTTTGCCCCATTTTGCATTTGACTTGGCTAAATCAACATCTTACCAAGATATGGCCATATGTTAATGAGGTAGATTTTTTTTATGGGTTTTACTGTAATTATATGTTCTTGATGTGTTAGGTCTCATTCTTAATGTCACCTTATTAATTTACCATATCTTTTTGCCCCAATGAATGCTTAGGTGATAAGAGATAGGGGTCGAAAAGACCCAAACCATGTTCAAGTCTTTAACTTTAGAAACTTAATAACTCTAAATCATTATTGTCTCTTGAAACTGTACTGGGTGGACAAATCCATCATAGAGATATTAGTCGGGCTAGTTATTAAAAAAAAAGCTAGTATATTGTCTCAAATAAAATGATATTTCTTTTTTATTTCTTTTCAAAATTTCCCTCCAAGTAATGTTATCCGGAAGAAAGTTTATGAACACTCTATTTTAAAGTTCATTTGAAGTTCTTATTGTCTTATTATTTTTTAAAACAAACAAAAGAAAAGACATTCATCTTGTTTGGAGTCAACAAAACATACATTCTCTATTGTAAAATATTTGTGCATTTTTGTCCGATTAGTATGAGAACTAAAGACATTTATCCCTCTTTTGTTTAGCTATCATATTTACAAAAATTTCCCATGTATTTTACTCTTAGTAGTGACAGCTTCTTTCACTAATTGTTAAGAAACTCGATTTGTTGTGGAATGCTTTAGAATTATCTATAATTTGGTTAACAATGGGTGTTGTCTTCTCTAAAACAATAAAACCACGATAATATGAATCATTGGTTTGATGTATTTTGGTGTGGTTTTGGGTTAGTTCAATAAGTGTCAATTTGTCCATTTAAATTGATGGACTTTCTCACTGGTGGAGTTGTACCGTAAGTATTTGTTATTAGTTTCCTTTGACTTGCACTCAACGGTTCAGTGTTTCTTCCATTAATTGGTCTTCGTTGTTGTCCAGTATCTTTGGTTGCTTGATCCTGGGTTATGTTACTTTTGTACATGTTGACGAACTGTGATTAACTAAAAAACTGTCATTTCATTTCTTCTTGGACTATAGGTACAAAAGCTTAACAAGAAATTGATTGGTTGAAGGCTGAAGTTGAGGACACAGAAAAAATGTTGATAATGATTTATGCGCTACTCCTGATGCACTACAACAAATCTGTTTGTTTTTGTGTGTACTATGCCCCCACCTACTGTCAATAACTCAGTCATTCCAACACTATCAATATTCAGTAAGGATGATACTTACACTGTTAATAATGTTTGACGTGAAATTTATTATAGTTTACATTGGATACTGACACTTTATTATCGAAGATGGGTCCTGGATATGGATTTAAGACGATAATTTGTTTGAAAAAAGTAAAAACCAGTAGTTCAAAACAAGCTAAAGGTATCATAATGAAATTTCTTTGGCTTAGACTGTGTCTATTTTAATTCTTATTTTATGTATATTATGATTTTTACCTGTTTGAGAAATAAAATTGCCAAGTTTCACAAGTCTCTCCATTATTTTTCATTATCTCACTCTTATGTATATTTTACATGTGTCTATTACCTTGATAAAAAGTAGGCTATTCTTATTGGAAGATGATAATTTTCTTGGCAAATATTTATAATTTCCGAAGAAAACAAACTAATGTAGAGATTTATTCAATCATCTAAACTTGACAAATTCAGACTCGTACCTGTTTGGGGAAGCAGCGTGTTCCAAGTCTTCCATTGATTTTATTCTTCACCGAAAAAGAAACCTGGTTAAAAAGTTTCTTTTTGTATTGTAGAATTTTGCATATTCAAATTGATGAAACCGACGTAAAAATAAAACAAATAGACTCGTCTCAAGATCATTTCCAATCAATTTCCTGTTCTGGATCTGGATGCACCCCGCCCCTCATGTAATGGGAAATTGGGTTTTTGTCAATTTTCTTAATTGAATTTGTACTTTATACATTCTCTGTAAAATCTCTTATTCCTTCCCGATTTTTCCTTTCTATTTTTTCACTTATTTTAATTTTTTGATTTTGTAAAATTACCAAAACATCTTCATTATTTTTTTAAATAAAAAAGCAAATTTTTCTTCATAATTTTTATAGTTTATTCCCTAAAAAATCTCAACTTTTTAATTTGAATAATGAATTTCCCATAAATTAACTTATACGTATTATTATCTATCTTTATGTATTTATATATTGATTTATTCGTATATTAAGATTATCTTTCTTTCTGGGGTTGGCTTTGCCAAAACTACCATTGTAGATATGTCATGGAGAAGTTGTCATTACTGATTCCTGATTTTAGTAGTGTTAGAACAGACCTGTGGGTGATGGGTCTCATTAGTGGTCAAGCTGTTACATCTTGGTCAGACCCGTGATTGAGATGTCCTCATTCCTTGGCTACCGAGTCGTTCATGGTTTGGACCCGTGAATGAGCTGCGTGTCGGGCCGTGACCTGTCACATCACGGTTAGATTCGTGACTAAGACGGGCTTGGATTCCTTCGTGACCAAGCAGGCTTCGACCTATTGTTCAAAGACCATCGGTCCGAGTCCAACTCTCTCATATTTGGAGCTATATAAACCCACTGCCTCCCTTCGGATGTTGCACACTCCCATCGCTTGAGATAACTTTCCTTTTCTCCTTTTTCCTATGGCGTCCAGTAATGATCTAAATTTTGAATGGAGTACCTCATATGAGTCATCTTCCAACCCTTTTTTTGGGTCTAGATCATTCCACCCTCACTTCAAGGGAATTGCGTGCCTTTGTTTGAAGTATCGTATCTCGGACTCTGTTAGTCTATGGATCTCAGGTCCCAACGAAAGCATTGATAGGTCTTCTCCTGGCGAGGTCGTATTTTATGTGGCCATGTTCAAATTCGGCGTCCGTCTACCTCTCTCCTTATTTCTCCAAAACTTCCTAGCTTTCAACCAAGTGGCTTCTTCCCAAATTGTTCCGAATGGGTAGTCCACACTAATCAGTTGCTTCATCTTGTGGTCTTACCTTAGGGGCGACCAGCCTATGACCGCTTCCAATTTCATGTCGCTTTATTATCTTAAACACAGCCTCGATGACAATTTACATTTCTATGTTAGCTCCCGAAACCAGGTCTTAATTATGGGTCCTTCTTCTGTAAAGAACTGGAAAGATGAATGGTTCTTTGTCGGTGGTGACTGGCTGGCTTGTGATGACAATAGATTGCAGTTCCCTATCCCCACAGAGTGTAGGGAACTAGGTGAGTAGATTCCCGAGCTCTATCAGGACTTCATTCCATGTCGTTTTCTGAAGTCGTTTTTCTTTTGTTGACAGCTCCTGTAATTGTGAGCTCACCGCTGCAGTGTTGGACTTCTACAATACTGTCATCCAGCTTTTAGACACTGAGCGGTGAGGTCAGCTACTGTAGTTATCCATGTGCATTTGAAGTAGCACCACGTCAGCTACTGTAGTTATCCATGTGCATTTGAAGTAGCATGTGTTCTAATGCTTGCCTTTGACCTTGGCAGATTTTTAACCGCCTGGTTGTGTTTTCGGGTAGGGTTGTCAACGAGATTAATCATCTCCGTCACTCTTATGCTCTTCGGGTTAGTTGGATTACGCTCTTTCTTCTTTGAACCAGGCTAACAGCTTGCTAAAGAACACCCAACGTGACTTGAAGACAGAGAGGATGAGGTCTCGAGCTGATTTGGCCAACTTGCAGAGAAAGCTAGATGAGGTCAAGGCTCAGCTCTCCAACACTGAATTTTTGGCTGAAGAGTTCAAGAAGACCTTGGAGTATGTTGACTTGTAAAATGCTACCATGAAGTGTGGTGTCTCATGGTCCCTTCGTCAGGTCTCCAATGAACATCCCAACATCGACTACTCCTTCCTCCAAGAGCGCTTTAGAGCTGAGTGTGATGTGCCTAATGATATGTACGATGATGATGATGACCAGTAGGAAAATAACAAGTCGATCTACCACATGGCTTCTCTTTCCTTTCCATGTTTTGAAAAGTTGTTCGTCATTGTTGCTGTTGTTGTTACAGTTTGAAAAGTTGTTCGTCGTTCCGTTAGTAGTTACCTTTGCTAGAATTTTCAATTAAATATCTTTTGGCATTACTATTGATTTGCTTTCACCATTAGTTTTATTAGCCTAAGGCTCTAACTTTGGCGGAGCAGATTTGCATACCCCCAATTTCCATAGGTTTCTAACAAATTGGCCGTGACCAACGATTTTACACCTTTTGGTTTAGTTGTTTTCTTTTGACCTTGGCTTTTTTGCTCTACCTTGCGTTTTAACTTGTTAGGCTGGGTAGCCCGCTTGTGGTTTGGCCTTGATTGAGCTCTTTAACCGTTTTTCAGCCTTTGTTGACCATCTGTTCCCCCTACTTAAGGAATATACGGAATAAGATTTACTGCTCAAGTATGTAGATAATAAGAATTTTATTGAACCAAAAAATACGGAATCAAATAATTTGTTGAACATAATTTAGGTCTCTTTCGAAAAAAAAAAGAGCAAAAGACATAAAATCCAAAAAGATGCATTATCCTAAAATTGTACTCATTGGTCAATCAACTCCAAGTAGCAATGGTAATTTTGAGGTAGAGGTTTTACTCTTGTTGCCTCTTAATGAAGTGTAGTAACACTCGCGCGATACCCGTTGCTCCCCTTTAACTTCACCCACACCCTCTAGCGTTGGGAACTTCATGGATTGGTGGTAGGTTGAGGGTATCGCCTTTAGTATATGTATGGTCGGTCTCCCCAATATCGCGTTATAAGAGGAAGAGTAGTCAACAAATAAGAATTCCACCATCTTAGTGACGCTTTTCGCCCCACTTCCAAACGTCACCAATAGCTTTATCTTCCTTTCTGGAATGACCTGTTCTCCTCTGAACCCTACCAGCGGGACCAAGTTGCTCTTCAGAATTCTACCACCCAAATTCGTAGCTTTGTAGGCTGTTAGTGATATGATGTCAGCCGAGCTGTCCCCATCTACCAGGACCTGATGTACCTTTGCGTTGGCTATTTTAAGAGTAATGACCAGGGTGGAAGAGGTGGGTTACCTCATCCTCTGAGAACTCGATCTTGGAGACCTAACCTAAAAAGAATGTATGATAAATGTCGTACTACCTCATGCTTGCCTTAGCCTCTCGCACACTCGCCTTTCTCTTCCTACCAGACTCTCTCTCCATTAGACCTCCCAGTATTGTCCGTCTCCCTACTGCTGTCCCCTGTGGGAGTTCGAGCCATGTCTCAGTCCCAGTATGGCTGATTATCCGAAAAGACCAGAACCGATTCAATCAATGCGACTTCGGATTAGCCTTGTAGATAGAGAAGGGCTTCTGATTCTGTATGACAACAGAACGAGCATTCGCTGAACGGCCAAAGATCTCCCTGGTAGGGGATTTGCTGTCGCGTTTGTCGCTCGGGGTCACCTTAGGATCATCTACATACTCCTTGAGGTATCCTCTCCGGATGAGACCCTCAAGTTCTTCCTTCAGGTCGAAGCAATCATGTGTCGTATGGTCGTGATTTCGATGAAAAAGGCAATATCGCCCCTTGCTCCTTTTGTTTGACGGTGCTTTCATTCTCTCCGACCATTTGAGCAGACTTTGGACTTTAATCTCCATCAGCACTTGTTCGAGTGGGACCGTAGTCGGGGTGTACTTCTCAAACTTTCGGGATTGATCCATTTGGTTAGTCCGATCTCGCCTAGCCCCTATTCTGTCCCATCTCGACCCATGTTGCTTTTCCCCTGATCTTTCTCTTTTCTGCTCTACCCATTTTCCCTCGGGAGTTCTTTTTTAGTGAAAGAATTCCCCAGCACTCATATATTTTTAGGCTCGGTTCAGCGCTTCTGAAAAGGTGCTCGGAGTTTTCTTTCCGAACGAGAACGACATGTGCTCATCTTTTATGCTAGACATGAAAGCTAGCAGCGACACCGCGTCAGTTAGTCGTTCAACTTGTTGCTTTTCCTCATTCAACCTAGCCACGTAGCCTTTGGGGCTCTCTATTGCTCTCTGCTTTATGGTCAGGAGAAGCTACTGCTCGACTTTGATTTCACCCTCCCACGAACTGGGTCATGAACGCCCTAGCTAGGTCTTTAAAACTTGAAATTGACCCTCGTTTCAACTGTCGAAACCAGACCCTGGCTGAGCCAATTAGGGTAAAAGAAAACACTCAGCATCTAATGGCCTCAGTCACCCGGTAGATGTCCATCCATCTCGGTAGGCATTGAGGTGGTCTATCGGATCGGTCGACCCGTCGAATTGCTTTATGGCTGGGAGCTTAAATTTTGGAGGGACATTTTCTCCCATTATTTCCTCCGTGAACGGAGAGTCGGCCTGGTCTATCAATTCTTCGAGGTCGAATATGTTCTTCTTCTGGCTTAACAGCTTCTCTGACGGCTCGGGTCGATTCTACGGCCTTTCCTTGTCGATGTCGATAAGACTAAGGTATCCTCGGTCAGCTTGGGGTTCATTGCCTCCCGGGGGTATCGGGGACTTCGGTTGCTTCGTGACTTGCTGTTGTTGGCTTTTTGGCCCTTAATCTCAAATTAATTAATTTTAATTAATTAATGTTTTGATGATAACAAACTTAATTTTGTTATTTGACAATTTTTGTGTTTTGAAGTAACTATACTGTAGTGCTCGTTACAATGATTTCAACGATTATTGGATCATCTATATCGGAGCTCAAACGAAGAAGTTATAGTCAAATGAAGTTGAAATGATAAATTCTCGAGGTGGATGATGTGGCAGTTGAATCCTACATTGACGAATAGAAGATGACATGTAGCGAGCTGAAATTTTTAGTTTACAAAATAAATGAGAAAGAAAAGAGAAAAGAGAAAAAAAAATCAAAAGAAAATAAATAAATAAAATTCTTACCGTTGGGTTTTCTTTTAGAAAGAAGGAAGAAAAAAAAGAAGAAGGTGTCCGCGGCTTAGGTGGCTGAATTGAAAAAAAAAAGATAAAAAGAAAGGAAAGAGCTGTTGAAAGGTTGATTTATATATATATATATTATTTTATTCAATTAAATAAGAACCTTTGATTTTTAACCATTTCAAATCTAATGGTTCAAATTTAGATATGATTTCATTTTTCTTTCAATTCTTCATCCTCTATTTAAACCTCACTTCCGTCAACATTTTAACAACAATTTTCCTCCCCAATTTTCTCTCTAATCTCTTCATGTTTTTCTCTCCAAAATTTCAATGTTCTTATAATTTCTTTTGAGAAAGATTTTTTTTATTTGAGAGATATTTGAGCTTCCAATTTTATTTCTCTTAGTCAAATTGAGGGCTTTTATTTGTAACAATTTTTCTTACAAATTTGTGAGCAAAAATTTGAATACCCACTCTTTGAGAGAGTTTGTAAATTTGTTCTTAAATTTTCATATTCTTTGTAAGGGTTGCTCTTGAGCCCAAAAAAGAGCATTTGTAATGGTTTGATCCTGAACCGTGGAAAGAATCGGGTTTCTTCTTGCTCCCAGAAAAAGAAGACTTTATACCGGTTTGACTCCTACCGTGGAAAGAGTCAAGTTTCCTAGTGGAACACCCAAAAGGAGCTTGGGAAGTGGAGTAGGCCGGTGTTGCCGAACCACTATAAAATTTTCGGTGTCATTTTCTCTAACCCTACTCTATTTAATTTTTGCAATTAATTTTCTTTATTAGAAATTGCATGAAATTAATTGCTATAATTTGTTATTCATATTTATGTGCAATATTTGGATGGTGAAATTAATTAGGGTCTTTGTATTTCTAATGTATTGTTTAATTTGTGATAAAATTAATTGTTCCTAAAAAGTTTACTTATTTGTTTGATTTGGGCCCATCGTAGTAAAAAGTTTTATTAAACCCTATTCAACCCCCTCTAAGGTTGTCATACTGATTTCAACAATTGGTATCAGAGCGAGGTTTCGCTCTTCTACAAAAATTATTTTTCAAATTTTATCTCCATACTAAGTATCTTGTTAATTTTTGAAAAATTATTTGAAAAACTTAATTGCTAGAGTTAGTTTTGACAACTTTAGATTTTCTTGAAAGTCATTCCATTGATAGACCCCCATTCTTTGATGATATAAAATATGATGTTTGGAGATATAGAATGAAAACTTTTTTTATTATCTATTAATTTTGATATT
The DNA here is from genome assembly GCF_013281855.1 of Momordica charantia. Lineage (NCBI taxonomy): Eukaryota > Viridiplantae > Streptophyta > Magnoliopsida > Cucurbitales > Cucurbitaceae > Momordica > Momordica charantia. Next base: position 13,290,818 of record NW_028275158.1, on the reverse strand, counting down.
TTGTATGTTTGTGAGAATGATTTATCAAAATCCAAATTAAGTGATGAAATGGTTTCTTTTAATGCTCAAGCTATAAATATCATATGTTGTGCTTCAGATAGAAAAATATATGATAAAATTTCACATTTTACATCTGCATATGATATTTGGAATTTTCTTGATAATATGTATAGTGTTGAAAATTCTCCTTGTACTACTAATAATTTATTTGATGTGAAGGAGAATTATAATTCTCAAAATCAAGAAAAATTCCATGAAGTGGAAAAAGAAAAATGTTATGGATCCTCCATGTGTTTGATGGCTCATTCGAATGACGGAACCGATCTCGAAAGTGATGAGGACGAGGTAAATCATAAACCTCATACTTATGATGAATTGTTTGAAGCATTTGAAAATATGCAAAATGACTTAGAAAAACTTGGTTCCAAATATGTTGTGGTTAGAAAGAAATATCATGTCTTAACTAGTGAAAATAAGTCATTGCTTGATGAGATTGCACTTATTTAAAGAAAATGAGCATGCTACTGTACAAAATGATGAAATAAATATTTCTTGTTAAAAACATGTCTTTGGTTGTGGTGAGAAAAATGATTTGAATGATAGGATTAAATTTCTTGAGAATGAGAATGAAGATCTCAAATCATTAGCATTTGAATTGAAAATTGATTTGAATGATTTGACAAATAAAAATGAGAAAATTGAATCTTTTTCATTGGAATTAAAAGATAAAATTGCTAGTTTGAAAAGTGAAATTGATATTTTGAAATCTAGCAATACATCTTCGGATAAAGAGAAAATTTCTTTTATTGACAAAATTAAATTTCTTGAATGTGATAATTGTGAGAAAATGATCTTTTGCACGTGTTTAAAGAAAAAGAATCGCTTGCTAATAAGGAGCTTGAAATTTCAAAAGATTCTATTAAAAAGTTGACAATATATACTCAAAGATTAGATAAAATAATTGAAGTAGGTAAACCTTTTGGTGATAAGAGAAGTTTAGGTTATATTGATGAGTGTTCTACTCCTTCAAGTTCTAAAACTATCTTTGTTAAATCATCTCCTATTGTACCTAAACTTAATATGCCTAAAGTTGTGTCTAAGAATGCTAAATGTAGTTTTATACCTATTTGTCATCATTGTGGTATTGAAGGTCATATTAGACCTAAGTGCTTTAAGTTGAAATATGCTCTTACTACTTCTTCAAGAAGAAAATTTTTTAAAAGAGCAAAGTCTCACAATGCTTCAAAAGAACATTTTCCAAAGAAAAGTACGGTGCGTAATTGTTTCTCATGTGGCAAGTATGGACATAAAGTTTATTCTTGTTACTTGTCTAAATCCAATGCTTTAAATGTCAATGCAAATATTAAATTTATGCCTAAACAAGGAAATGGTAGAAATATGCATGCAAAATTGAATTTTGTGCCTAAACATGCTCATGCTATAAGTAATTATTTTCTATTGCTAAATTTGTGACTAAGCATGTTCATGGAAAATCAAATTGTATGCATAATGTTCAATTTGTACCTACTTGTCATTTTTGTGGAGTTAAAGGTCATACTAGGCCTAATTGTTTTAAATTAAAAAAGGCTCCAAGGAAGTATTTCTATAAGAAAACTATTGTGCCAAATCATTTTGTTAAAAAGAAATTCTTGTCTAATGTTATTTATTATTCTTGTGGCAAAATTGGTCATAAATTTCATACATGTTATTTGCCAAAATTAAATATAAATAATATTGGAACTAATTTGAAATGGGTTCCAAGATCTATGTTTCGTAACAATGAAGGACCCAAGAAATGGGTACCAATATCTTTTGGTTGAGCTTTATTTTTGTTGGTATGTTTCAAGAAGCAAATAGTTGCTTGGACTCCAAATTGAGAAACTAATTCAAATTGGTCAACAATTATAGCTTGCTTGAATACATCGAAGGAGAAATCATTTTTCGTATCTTTAACTTTTTTTTTTGTTGAGATTATTATTATGCTATTGATATACTTTATAGAAAATTTATCTTTGATGGGTTAGAGAAGTTGAGATTAGTTTACTGAATTTTATTGTTTATTAGATTAAGTGTCTTTGAGTAAATTATAATATTTTTTGCATTAATCTTTATTGCTTCATTATTTATGGATTAGTGGATTATCTCTCTTAAAAACATTGTAGAATTTTTTTTTAGATTTATCCATAATCCTTATTGCTTATTGCTTGCTGCTTGAATATTGGATTATTGGTTTTTAATGTTGATGTTTATCTAATTGATTGATTTGTAAATTTATCTAAATTTCTTGATTCTTAAATGAATTAAAATTTTTTTTTGGTCAATTAGATGCTTATTATATCCTTGTGCTTTCTTGAAAAAATTCAAGGATAGTGAGTTTTGGGAAATATTATTATTGAAGTTATTGTTTACTCTCTCTGAAGAATTTGTTTAAATGCTTTTTGGTCATAAACTATGTGTTCTCTATGAAAATTAATTTCAAAATTTTGCTCATTATTGAAAATTGTTTGTTTTGAAATTTTGTTTGAAAAGAGTTGTTGAATTAATTTTCAAAGGGAGAGTATTTATGAAATATGTTTTTCTAAAACGTTTGTTAAAGTATGTCTAATTAATTTTTGTGATTTTCTTTGTCTATATTTGATTAAAATCTTTTGTGGTGACATAGTGGACCTATGATCAAAAACAATTGGTATCAGTGTTGTTTGATTAATATTTTTATGATGTTATTTGCCTGTCTGTTTTAAATTTGTTTTGGTGGCATAAATGATGTTATTGTTATTTTGACAAATTGATATCAATTTTGGTTTTTCTTTATCAATTGGTATTTATTCTCTAACATTTATATTTGAAATCATGATGGTGTTTTATATCTTGCATGGATTTGATAAGTTTATTCCTTGAGATTAATTTGCTTAGACTATCATTTGGTTTGAAATTTTGTTTTTGTGCATAACCATGAGAATTAAAATTGCTTTCTTGAAATTTTTATTGTCTTATGTCATATTTTCTTGAATGAAAATTTTGTGTAATATTTTGATAATTTGATGGACAAAGATTAATCTACCATGATTTTTTATATATATCTATCTTGTGCAAATTGTTGAGATAATTTTTGCTTGTATCTCTTTATCTCCTTCATATTTATTGATATATCTTTTTAAGAAGAGAATGCATATCTTTAGGGGGAGTTATAATACTTCATTTGTGAATTTGATGAAATTGTTTCTACATATTGCTTTCTATTGTTTATATGATTTTTTTTCAAGAATATGTATAGTGAATTTGAAATTGAGTATGTTGGGAGAACTACTCAAATTGTTTAACTTTAATAAAGCTAAATTGCAAAAACTCTTTTGAATACCTCAACTTAAACTTGATAAAGATGAAAAAGGTAGAGGTATGATCGAATTTGTACTCCTATTATGCATACTGTTTATCTTTTTAGGGAAAGTATTTATCTTTGCAGTAATTATCTTTATAATTTCTTACAATTGATGCCTCTTGATTTTCTTGTTAAGTTTGTTACAAGCCATCTTGATAGGGGGAGTTTTTATAAAACTTATGCTAAATGTATTTTTGTCCCTTTTAGGAGGGAGTGCTAAATTGTTTCAAAAAGAGGGAGCTTCCATGTTTCTTTGTTTATTTTTCTTACTTATTCCTTTTTGATTGATTCCAAAAAGGGGAGAGGTAATGAGAAAAATGAATTAATTTGTGGGAAATTAAGTTTTGAATGAATTTCAATTATGATTTTTATGGTGATATGTTGGACATAATGTTGTTATTATTTATTGTCTATGCATTTTCGTTCTAGTTTGTCATCATAAAAAGGGGGAGATTGTTGGCTTTTTGGCCCTTAATCTCAAATTAATTAATTAATTAATGTTTTGATGATAACAAACTTAATTTTGTTATTTGACAATTTTAGTGTTTTGAAGTAACTACAGTGTAGAACTCGTTACAACGATTTCAATGACTATTAGATCATCCATATTGGAGCTCAAACGAAGAAGTTATAGTCTAATGAAGTTGAAATGATAAATTCCCGAGGTGGATGACGTGACAGTTGAATCCTACATTGACGAATAGAAAAGGACATGTGGCGAGCTGAATTTTTTAGTTTATAAAATAAATGAGAAAGAAAAAGAAAAGAGAAAAAAATAAAATAAAAAAGAAATAAAAAAAGGAAGAAAGAAATTTAAAAAAAAATCTTACCGTTGGGTTTTTAAAAAAAAAGAAAGAAAAAAAAGAAGAAGGTGTCAGCGGCGTAGGTAGCCGCATTGGAAAAAAAACAGAGGAGGAAAGAAACGAAAGAGCCGTTGGGAGGTTGATTTATATTATTATTATTATTATTATTATTATTATTATTTTATTCAATTAAATAAGAACCTTTGATTTTTAATCATTTCAAATCCAATGGTCGAAATTTATATCTGTTTTGATTTTTCTTTCAATTTTTCCTCCTCTATCTAAACCTCACTTCCGTCAACATTTTAACAACAATTTTCCTCCCCAATTTTCTCTCCAATCTCTTCATGTTTTTCCCTCCAAAATTTCAATGTTCTTATAATTTATTTTGAGATAGATTTTTTTATTTGAGAGATATTTGAGCTTCCAATTTTATTTCTTTTAGTCAAATTGAAGGCTTTTATTTGTAAGAATTTTTCTTACAAATTTTTGAGCAAAAATTTGTATACCCACTCTTTGAGAGAGTTTGTAAGTTTGTTCTTAAATTTTCATATTATTTGTAAGGGTTGCTCTTGAGCCCGAAAAAGAGCATTTGTAACGGTTTGATCTTGAACCGTGGAAAGGATCGAGTTTCTTCTTGCTCCCAGAAAAAGAAGACTTTGTACCGGTTTGACTCCTACCGTGGAAAGAGTCAAGTTTCTTAGTGGAACACCAAAAAGGAGCATGGGAAGTGGAGTAGGTCGGTGTTGCCGAACCACTATAAAATTTTCGGTGTCATTTTCTCTAACCGTGCTCTATTTAATTTTTGCAATTAATTTTCTTTATTAGAAATTGCATGAAATTAATTGCTATAATTTGTTATTCATATTTATGTGCAATATTTGGATGGTGAAATTAATTAGGGTCTTTGTATTTCTAATTTATTGTTTAATTTGTGATCAAATTAATTGTTCCTAAAAAGTTTACTTATTTGTTTAATTTGGGCACATCGTAGTAAAAGGTTTAAAAAGTTTTATTAAACCCTATTCACCCCCCTCTAGGGTTGTCATACCGATCCAACAGCTGTTGCTCTGGCAGGTCAAAAATTCAGCTACTCTGCTCATCATTCCTTCCAATTTTCAACTTGCTTTGGGCGTTTGCAATCGATTCCTCTACCTCACTCAACTCCAGGGCTTTACCCTTTCAAGGATCCCTACGAGGGGCGGCGGGTTCACTTCTCGATGTTCCAATTGCTGGAGTAGTCGGGACATGTGTTGATACGTTCCCTCAACCTTCTCTTCTAGAGCTGCGAACTTGCCCTCGACCTGCCCAAGAACTTCAACCATAGGGATCTCAACCGGCTCCCCTATACGTTATAGAACTTGTCGATCATTATCTCTAGGAGTTTGTTCGACAATCTGCCGGCTTGTGTCGCCTTCAACTCCTCCTAGTAGGGGGTTATCCATTCAGCTTCCTCCTCGAAGGGCAATTCTCATTAGAGCATCGTGGACTTTCCTCCAGATTCATGTTGCTCGGTCGTATGGTTTGTATCATTCCCACAGACGACGCTAATTGTTGATGCTGAAAATTTGGCCTCCTTGGTTCTCGCCAAATGTGCACCAAGCTCAATAATCACGAGACCAAATACCTGCAAAACCGAACAACCCTAACTCGGTGTGACTCCAGTCACACTAGCTCCGATGCTTAAGTCAGCGATGGGAGAATTACCAAGTGAAGTACTTAGGGTTTATTTGCTTACCTCTAGGGTTCAGCCAGTGGTTCTATAATTTATAGGAGTCTTGCCTTTTAGAACCTTCTCGTTGAACCCATCTATACGATGTCACTGGATCAGAGGGATTCATAATCAAGACACCTCAACCAATGGGAGATGAGAGAAAGTGGCCTCGGCCAACGGACCGAGCAGAGGGTCGGGACCGAGCCCTGGCTCGCTCGGTCTGTCGCTGGGTTTGGGCCTCTCTGGTCTGTGAGGCCCATTTCTTTGGCCGGATCCAATCCCATAACATCTTCCACCATTATTTCACCACTGAACTTCAAGTTACATTAATATTCTATTAATGTATAGAAGTGTTTTCTTTTCACCATTTTTTTTTTAATAAATAGTATTTTTTTAATCTTTTACTATGTTAATATACTAGTATATTATCATAGCACGTGATGATATACTAGTATATATAAACATATAGATTTTTTAGTTTTCAATGCTCTCTCTCTTTTTTTGTTGAAAGAAAAGGCTAAAAATACAAGAAAAGAACAAATCCGCAATTAAAAGAATTAATAAGGAAAGAAGAGTATAAACAACAAGTCCAATGTCTATGTTTAAGTGATCTGATCCAAATCCGATCCACATCCATCATGGAATATGATCGATTCTTATTTCCTTTTCAATTAATCCCTTCTACAAAAATAGAAGAACACCACCAAGAATCACTCGAAGAACTTAATTTGTTCAATCGAATAAGAATCAATTTAGACAACTTACTTCTCTGAACTCGAGTCTAGCTTGAAAATGGAGGTTTAGTGCCAACTAGGAGGTGCCAAATCCGAGCGGCAGCGATGGGTGAGATTGGGTCCCGGTGTAAACTAACTAGCGAGGGATTCGAGTTCTACTCTTTCACTACCGCTTTTGGTTGCTGCAGAGGCTAGGGTAACCTACAATCATATGCCTATGTGTGATTACAATCCTAGAGAATATTTACCAACTTACTTGCATTATGGGTCAAAGGGCCTATGTCTAGGACCATGTTTTATGCGCTTATGCCTAAGTCACATCCTAGATTGGTTTCCTATTATTTTATCTAAGTCACTTTTTCCAAGGTTGGACTTTGGTGTAGGGCTTTGGTGTATAAATCAAGTTCCCACCGGCTGAATGAAAAAAAGATGTAAAGAGAAGTTTTTAGAAACTAACCCAAAAAAGTATCAGGCACAATCTGGCCAAAATCCCGAGCGTGTCGAAAACAAATTATTTTGACTAAGGTATTCCACAAAGAGGTTGATAACTAATTTAGAACATAATTAAAGGTAAGTAAATGCACAAAAACATAAAGAAAGTATTTTTCATTGAATTTAAATGAATAAATAAGTCGTACAATGAGTTCTAGCTTGACCCTCTTCTCTCTCGAGTGTGAGGGGAGCTGAAACACGCTAAAGAATTTTAAAAGAACAGAATAAACAAAGAACGAAAGTAAGAACTTGAATTAAAAGCAATACAAAAGGTAAAAGCGTGAAAAACAAAGAAATGAACAACTAGAACATAAACATAAACTCTAAAAACGTGTTCTACAACTAGAAAGCAACTAAAAGAAGATGAAATGAAGCTAGGAAGGGATGGATTTCTGTTGGAGGGATGACTTCCTTTTATAGCACCATAGGTTGGTTGAAACTCCCCACCATTTTAGGTGGAAATGAGTTGAGATTCACCTAACCACCTTACTTGGACTTGGACTCACGGTTTGTGATGTGTTTGAACATATGGGAAATGTCCTCCTTGCCATTCATTAATCAAAACGTGCGTTTTGCCATTTTATCCTCCAAAAATGCGTCGGGCGCAATTATGCAAAAACAGATTTCTGTTATTTTCAACTTTGACCGCATTTTTCTCATATTTTCCCTAAAGTACCATAGTTTGATTTTTATACAGAAATAATCTATGCATGTTTTACCTTAAGAATATGTGGGTCTTTTTGGCAAATAATCATGGGAAAGATGTCAAAAACGTGGTCAGGCCTCCCGACACATGTTTATGTAGTAAAAAGTCAACCCTAACAGCCAACCAACCAACTGCCCCATCGCTAAAATCGACTGACCAACCTCGGCTTCGGTCTATTGGGTCAGTTTTGCGTGCACTTATGTACACCCCTAAGGCCACCCAGCAGTTGTCCCACTCTCTATCAAGAATTCCTCTTTTGAAACCCAACCCCCAGGTGCAAAGATACTCCTTCCAATACTCAACAATGTAGGCATCCTTTTTAATTGTTATACTAAAAAGCTTCCAATATAAGACCTCCAAAGAAATAGGGAATCCCAGTCAAAGGACCGGACCCTTCCAAAATATGATATTTTGATCACTTCTCTCGCCTTGAAAATAATGAGATTAAAGAAGGTCGAACTGAAATTCGTTATATCCACCCACGGTTTGCCTTTGATAGTTCCTTTTGGTTGAAGAGTGGAGCAACCAAGTTAATTTTAACCATCTTTCCACGTCAGAAAGTACCTTTTTCGAGGCTTTAAAAATGGAGAATTCATTTTTAATAACTTTTGATTTCCATGTCCGCAAATTGGAGACGAGAGCACCTCTACCTTTTTATTTCCTTCAAAACAGCTTCTCTATTAACTTTTTGTCGCAACAATAGTGGATGGATCGGCTTAAGGAGTCACCAACAAAAATAAAGAGAAAGGGAGAAACAGAGTAACATCTAAACATTTTAACATTTCATTTTATCTCCAAATTTTTACAGGTGTAATTTTTTTTTCTAATTTTTTTGACATCGCATCAAATATGAGTTTTAAAAATAATAATAATCAAATAGTACAAAATTCACTTATTGCATCGAATATAATTTATCTTCGTGTAAATATTGATGATGGATTTAACCTCCGATAAAAAAAAATACCTTGATTATATTTCAATTATTCGACAAGTTTAGTAATGATCATAATGACCATATCATTCCGATCGAGAAAAGAACTTATGATTAGGTTTTCGAAAAATTTTCAAATGAACAGTTTCAATGGAATCTTTCAATTTCTTGTTTTAGTATGTTCAAGTCTATGTATTCATTCTACTGTAGCATAGTTTTTCTTAATGATATTCTCTTTTTACAAAATGTTTTTAGAAAAACATACGAATTTTGACTACCCAAAACCCTAGCTTCGTCTTCTTGTTCACCTTCTCTCTCTAAATTCAGCCACCACACCACCCTTTTCTTTTTCACTCTGTCCATCTCCGCCGACGAACGGCCACCTCGACGTGTCCTCCCGCGGCGGCGACAGACCCTCGGCCCCTGTGCGAACTTCTCTGCAACAGCGATTCACGGCGGCGCTTCAAGCACTGCGGCCGACGATTCCCTTCTAGCAAATCCATCAACTCCGTTCGATCAGAGCTGTGTGGTGTTTTATTTACTATTTAATAATTTTGCATGCTAGATTATGTCAAAGCTGATGTAATAAGGTGCCCTGTTTATTAGGAATCGAGTCTTTTGAGGATATTTGTATATTACTGATGGCTGCTTCATCATCCCTTCTGACATACTCATTGCAAGGTCATGTGTCCACTCCAAACACAATAAAATTCCGTGAAGGATTTATGTATGGTAACTTATACTCATCCACCAACTCCAAGTACCTGACAAATCCCAAGTTCTTACATAATCGGAATTCTTCAAAATTGGAAAATTTTGACAAGTCTTCAGTAAGGAATGAAATCCTGTGCCGAGCCTTGGAAATTGAGAATTCAATTTCTCCTGTACTAGTAAGCAAAAAGTTTGAGCTTGATGATGTGATTGAAGCTCAACAATTCGATAGAGAGACTCTCAATTATATATTTGATGTTGCACTTGACATGGAGAAGATTGAAAAGGGTTCATCTAAAAGCCAAATGCTGAAGGGATATCTGATGGCTACTCTTTTCTATGAGCCCTCTACTAGAACCAGGCTTTCTTTTGAATCTGCCATGAAAAGGTTAGGTGGGGAGGTGTTGACTACTGAAAATGCACGGGAGTTTTCTTCAGCAGCTAAAGGAGAGACCCTTGAAGGTGATTCAAGATTGATTGCATTTTTTGACCTCCTTTTTGTTCCTCTTCCTATAGCAAATTAATCTTCATTTGCATGCACTTGATTGCAGATACTATCAGAACTGTTGAGGGCTACTCGGATATAATTGTGATGCGACATTTTGAAAGTGGCGCTGCTAGGAAGGCTGCAGCAACCGCTAGCATTCCTATTATTAATGCTGGTGATGGTCCTGGACAACATCCAACTCAGGTTTGTTAGCACCTTTTTCCTTCTTATGATGTTTGTATGGATATGTAACATGCAAATAGTTAGAAAGTGTTAGAGCATATGATTAACGGTTACCATGAATGGTTGAAATTTGAAAACAGTTGGTTCAGTTTTGGCAGCATCTACATTTGCTTGCTTTGCTGCTGAATTTCATGCAAAACTTCAAGGAAGAAATATGAATGCTGGTCTTTCAGCGCGATTGATTCCGATTAGAACCCTTGATTATCAATATGAAAGAATAAACTGAACAAGTATTGACTTAATTTTAGGGTCATATTAAAAAGACACATCAGAAAATAAAGGGTGAGTTTGAGCTGACTTATTTTAAATGAAAACACCTATTTTGAAGGCACTTTTGAAAGAAAAACTAATTGTTTGATTCTCCTAAAAGCACTTTTGATTGTTCTTTTAGTGAAACTTTCAAACCACTTTTGTATACCCTTTAAAAAGTGATACAAAACCCACTAGAAGTATGGCTTCAGAGCTTCTTTTGCTAAGCTTTGCGAGAATTTGGAATTAACGCCGTCAGTAATCTTCTGCTTATGATGGATATCTTCATTTCCTCTGAAACCCTGTGGTTTCTTCTTGCAGGCTCTTTTAGATGTTTATACCATTCAGAGAGAGATAGGAAAACTGGATGGAATTAAAGTTGGGCTTGTAGGAGATCTTGCTAATGGGAGAACTGTACGGTCACTTGCATATCTGCTCGCCAAGTATCAAGATGTGAAAATATACTTTGTCTCTCCAGATGTTGTAAAAATGAAGGTAACTTCTGAAGTTAAAATCTAATATTATCTGCTGACACTCTTTGTTGTGCCATGCTATTGGGAAGCAATGTTTGAGAAACGAATACAGGATAAGCTGGGTAGGATTTACTTATTACTATTTCAAAAGTAAACCGAGGAAGTGAAAACCGTAAAAAGTAACCTATAATTTTGAATCCTTGAATCATTAGACTTGTTCGTTCATCTAGGATGATATAAAAGACTATTTGACATCACAAGGAGTGAAATGGGAAGAATGTGACAACTTGATGGAAGTTGCGTCGGAGTGTGATGTGGTATATCAAACTCGTATTCAGCAGGAAAGATTTGGAGAGAGGATCGATCTTTATGAACAAGCTAGAGGGAAGTACATTGTGGATACGAATGTGTTAAAAGTGATGCAGAAAAAGGCTGTGGTCATGCACCCTCTGCCAAGGCTTGATGAGGTAACAGAGATGAATCACAAGCATTTTCTAACATCTTTAGCACAGCACAGTCCATCTTGTGTCAACAACTTTACATTGTTTTGCAGATCACTGTTGATGTAGATACCGATCCGAGGGCTGCCTACTTCCGACAAGCAAAGAATGGTCTCTATATTCGGATGGCCCTCGTGAAACTCTTGCTACTTGGTTGGTGAAGAATGCCATCTCTCTAAATTTTCATTACTATAGCTGTAACCCCCTTTTGCTAGGAAAATGAGTCTTTTTTTTTTCTTTTTTCGGTTTAAGAATAGGCATTTAACATTGCCATTTCTGTGTTTAGGGGGTCCAATTCATCATTCCTTTGTGGAAAGTCATGATGACTTAATAATTTCTAATTTCAAGTCTGTGTTTCTATTTAGACTTGAACCTCATGTGTGATGGCATCTTTTTACCAATCTCCTTGGCTTAGAACAAGCTGTTTTATTTGGTTTTAGTCGCTCCACAGTTCACGACCTATTCCTATAAGATTCTTTTATCTTAAACTCTTCTTTAGGAATTTCATCTCTATTATTATTTTTCCATCAAATAATCTCTCCAAATTTGATAAGAATCCTCCTGCTTTCATCTAGACTTACTTCGTAAATGCCACTCTAATTAATTTTAATCTTCAAAATTATTAAGTTAATATTTTTTGCCAATTCATCGAAATAGAGTTTAACAATTTAACCAATGCCTAATACTAAATAGAAAACCTATTCTAAACTTCGTAATGCCTACAAAAAGAAAGGAAGTTAAAATAAGGTGCAGTTTTTTGTTTTTTCCTTCTCTTTTTCAAATTAAAGGGAAAAAACAAAAAGGGAAAAGGGAAAAGAAAGGTTAATGTTGAGCTGACTAATAGCCTTTTCACGTGCAAATTTGAGTCCTAAACTTTCAATATTAAAAATTGAGTCCTAAACTTTCAATATTAAAAATTAAATCCTTAAACTTTGATAAAATTGCAACCTTAGGTTTAAATTTTCAATGGAAAAATTAAAACCACAAATTAAAAAAAAAAGGAACGAAACTTATTGTACCAGATGGAACCACGTTGCCTCCATTCATGTTAGTCCTCTCGAACAAGAAGATTTTTTTTTTTTCCGAAGAATCGAACAAGAAGATTAAAAACTTGCCGATTTTACTGATTCTTCTTCTGAAATCGAACAGACTGCTCAGGTTTCAGGGTTTAAGCCAGGGATTTAATTGGATGGGTGCTAATTTATCAAATAGATCCAATTTTTTGAAATTAAAGTTTAATTTTTACAATTATAAATTTTGAGGGTGCAATTTTATTATTGTGAAAGTTTAAGGATTTAATTTTTGACTATTGAAGTTGAGGGTCTAATTTCTTCACTTATTAAGTTTGAGAGTTTAATTTTTACAATTTTATGGTGTAATTGTAACAACTACCGTATTTCAGGGGTGGTAGGTGCAATTTGCCCTATTTTCTTTTAATCGCTCATGTGGTCTTCTATTTTTGACCGTGGAGCTTCAAGCTTCTTTTTTTATTATTTTATCATTTTGTCTTTTTACCCAATTGAATCTATACCCTTCATTATTTACCAAAATCTAAGGACCCAAAATTAATTTAATTTCAAACCTATTTCAAACTCGATTTCTTCTTATTTAAAAAAATCTTCCTCTTCTAAAATTACACAATAATTTTCTCTCTTAATTGTTCATATTTCTAAAGCTTCTATTTTTGTTCTTGTGAGACATTTTTGTGCTTTCAACTTTATTTCTTTTAGCCCTGTGAGAGATTTAATTTGTAAGAATTTTTTTTACAAATTTTGAGAGATTAAATTTGTAAAACCCACTCTTTTGAGAGGGTTGAGGTTATTCTTTTATTTTCAAATATTGTAAGAAATATGAATACGATTGAGTTTATTCTTGTTCCTGGAAAAACGTGTTGTACCGGTTTGACTCGTATCGTGAAAAGAGTTAGGTTCTTCAATCGAATACCAAGAGGAGTTCGGGGGATGGAATAGACCAATTTTGTCGAACCACTATGAAATTAATTTTCAGTGACATTTTCATAAAGTTAATAATGAATGTTTGCATTTCTAATTTATCGTTTAATTTGTGATATATAATTTTTTTTTCTGATAGTGAAAATTTATTAGTTTGTAGAAGTGTGTTAATTTGATTAATTTGACCCATCTTGTTAAAAAATTTATTAAAATTTTATTAAACTGTATTCATCCCTTCTAAGATTGTGGTACCGATTCAAGAGAGGCTAAAAGGTGGAAGCGATGGTAACTGAGGCTAGGTTGTTGGTGGGCTAGGCATGAACTTGTGAGGCTCTCCATGGGCTTTGACCATCTCTTTGGGAGGTTAAAGGCATGGTTCGTAGCTTGAGCAATGGTCACTAGGTCAGGGGCAGTGTGCTTTTGCCCCTAGACAACTCTACCATATGGACAAGGGAACTTTTAGACAAGTGATCTCATAAATCTCAAAGCACTAGCCCCCCTGCGCCAATTGCTTTAATCAAAGTTTACCTTTAAGGTCAAATACCAAAAGTAGACAAAAGATTCATTATACTCAAAAACACTTCACAACTTGATGACCGCTTCTCAACATGCAATTTAAGCTACCCACCCAAATTTTCCAAGCAAAAAGTCACTAGCATGCACAAGTACAATAACTTCATCCTTGTTACCCATCGAATAAAGGACTAGAGCTTACTTTAGGATTTGGGCTTGCTTTTGGACTCCCTACTATCATTAAGCCATTGCAATCTATAGGGTGGTCGTGAGAGTTATGTGATGGCCAACTTCAATCTCTCCACTATATTGCTATAAGTGGCCAAAACTCACAGCAAGCTACAGAGGAGAAATTGATTATATGCATTCAGTATGATGGGTACAATGAAGTTGCCATATTATAACAATTAGATACCTGAAATAAAAAATCTAAGTGAACGACAAACAAGTCAACCATATGGGAAGTTTGAAGGGGCAAGCAAATTAATAGGTGGGGAAAGTGGGGTCCACCTCGTGGGCCCAACCCTCCAATCCGCCAATGATATCCTTAGCTGAATCGAATCCTTGCTCCTGGAGATACTTTACAGCTCTTTGAGAATCATTGCCTCTTCTACAAACAACGTATAACTGAACACCATCACTGGAGCTGGAGGAGTCTGAATGTTCCTTCAAAGCTGAAGCGATTTCATCCAGCCTACCCTCCAAACTCCCCAGCGGCACGTTCAGGGAGTTGGGAAGAGAAACAATCTTGAAATGGTGCTCCGGACGAACGTCCACTAGCACATGTGCTTCACCATTACCAAGTCGATCCCTGTACTCCTTGGCGCCTATTCTCGAGTGTGGCTCCAGTAGTTTTAATCTCAGGGGAGACTGCATATCAACAGAGGGGAATAAAAGGTTTGGTGCATCCAACCGACCAATGCATGACACGTGATATGAATAAATGAAAAGTATTTCCATATGTGTTTCAAATAGTACCGTAGATAATGGGGACTGGGTGAACTTTTCATAGTCGAATTCTCGAAATTGCTCCGCATTGAATTTAGCATTCTCTCCACAAATTTCACACTGCAATGACCTTCCACGAATCTTGACCTGAATTTAACTACAAATCTTAGCATGACTTTGAGAAGGGAAGCAAGAAACGGCAATCCAACACAAAATGGTTGATCACTCAAATCAGCTCAAAAGTCATTCAAGTGGAGAATAAGTAGAGATTAACTGGGAATGCAAAATTGCAGAAGAAAACCACTAAGATCGTTCCATTTTCTATTTTCTTTTTGCAAATGAAGAAAGGTCATTTTAATTTATGATAAGAAAACAATAGCCAATTGGATCTAAGAACCCTTATGGTTATGCAAACCCCTAGATCACAAATGCTAAAACCCCCAAATCGAGATGATGTCAACCCAAGGAAGAAGTTAGAACGGATTTACCTTGATGATCAATATCAAGAGTAGAGAAAACTTGTTTCTAAACTCAAGATTCGAACCACTCCACAAATAGCTTGATCAAGACTACTTGAATGATTCTAGCATGCAAATCTAACACTCAAGAATTGCAAAGAAAAACAAGCTCTAGGCTTTTTGAAACAAAATAGCAACTTCATTCAATCATCAAAATCTAAATCTGTCTTTCAAAGGAAACAAGCTAGGCTATTTATAGCCTCCAAAACAACCCTAAAAGTAACCTAAAGGCATTTGAAAGGTTGTAATTCCCAATTACATGATGGCCATAACATCCACTAGCTAAAATGTAACTTAAAACACATAAATGAAATGTTTAAAACTGAAAATATAATAAAAAGATGTTTAAATCCGAGAATTGAAGTCTTGGTCACCCTTCAAAGTCTTTGTAACCTCCCAATTATAAATGAAGCTTCACTTGAAGTAGTTTGAAGTGTAGTTCCATTAATTGATGGATAACTTGCAATAAATGAAGCTTGAGATGCACTTAAGTTCATTTAATGCAACTTGAGTTCCTTGAATTGAACTTGGCTTTATTGAATGCAACTTGAGTTAAACTCCACTTCAACTTCAGCTCCTTTAAATGAACTTAGAGTTCATTTAATGCAACGCCTCCCTTAAGCTCTACTTGGAAGATATTGACTTGAAAAGTTCCATCTCTCTCTTGATCATCCCTAGCCGAGCTCACCAAGTATTGAACATGAGAAAGTAAAGCTTGTTGTAGCCTCTTGGCTCTTGATCTCGTTATGGGTCCTTGAGGCATGACAATGGTGCTTCCTTGGTTCACATCAATTTACCCTGAATTTTGTAAGGAATCTCGAGAAGATACATCTAACACCCGTCCCTAAGGTTCAACCAACTGTTAGTTTGTTTTAACAAGACTTCACCAAAAGTGTTGTGAACCAATGCTAAGTTAGTGAAACCTAAGCATGAGTGCATATCTATATCATATCACTTCTTTGGGGACCAAGCAAAAGGGAAGGAGATATGGGGATAGTTAGTGGCTAAGCAAGCAAACCCCCTTCTTACTTCACAGGGTAATGGTATTTTCTAGGTTGTCTCATTCATGTTGGAATGAGGAGAGAAGTTTTCTATCCCATGAAAAGCTCTATGGCAGAGAACTTCCACTGTTCAAATTAATTCCTTCCATATCCAGTCAGATTTATATTTTTAAAATAATCAGTAGTTAGAATGAGCCTAACAAGGTCATCTTCCCAACAGGGTGAAATGTGATTAGTAAGAAGATATCCATGGTGTTAACAGTTAATAGCAGAATAATTAATTGTTCATAGGAAAATATATATAAATGTGAAACATACAATTCGGATCCTTGCTGCTAAGGCATCAAATAGAAGCATCCGTCCAGAAAGCGGCTCACCAACTGCACTTGCTATTTTTATAGCTTCCAGCGCTTGAAGACAACCAATGATCCCAGGAACTGAATAATAAACCGAACAAAAAATGTGATTTTTGAGGAAAGCTTGAACATCAAAATCATATTACACAGGAACTAGAACACACTTTATATTGCACTACTTTTCATTTCTTGTTTCTGCAGTAAAGAAAATAGTGAGAGCATTCAAATCATCAGGAGTCTGAGTGAAAGAATTACTGGGCCTCATGGAAATTGAGACAATTCATCAACCTACCTACTCCTAGAACACCACTGTCAGCACACCTTTGGCATGCAGTTGTTGGCGGGGGAGTTGGGAATAGGCATCGGTAGCATGGACCACCATTGTAATTGTAAACTGTGAGCTACACCAAAAGGAACAATAATAAGATTGATTAAAGAATTGGTTCTGTATCAGACATCATAAGCTAATTTTTCATTGTTCTACAAGATGAATTTATTAGATTCTGGAATAATACAGTGAATTCAACTGCTTAGAGTACCTGCCCTTCCAAACCTAGTGCTGCACCAGACACAAGAGGCTGTAAGAAAATTATAGCATTATTAGTATTTGTCAAGGAAGGGTGCAAACTCAGCTCTTTAATTATGTCATAGCCAGTTAAACCAATAGAACTTACAGTTCTATATTTATATGAAAGAGAAGGAAAAAAAAACAAAATCCATAATTTTCTGCCTCACATTTACTTACTAAGAAGTATAGAATGCATCATTTACCTTTCCCAGCACCACACAACAATCACTAATCATGTACCGGCTAGGAGCATTATCTGTTGCATCTACTATAATATCATATCTAAGAAGTTTTTGCAGTTAAGAAAATAGTAACGGTTCATAACAGCAAACTGTAAACTACAGCAGCAGGTAATTTAAAGATAGGGTAAGAGTAGAAATATCAAATACTAAGGCCATTGCAAAAAGGATACTTGCTAAAAATTTCTAAAGCATTTGACGTGCGAAGAGCTTCCTTGTGTTCAATAATCTGAGCAGTAGAGTTGATCCTAGGATAAATGCACGTTAGTACTACCAAACCATGGTTAATTTATAAAATAAGGCAGGAAAAGAAATTCAAACAATGCGGCGAAATGTCAGGTGGTAAAACATACGAGTGACAAGTAGCAGCAGCAGATTCTACTTTTGACCGACCAATATATGCCTCAGTGTGGATAATCTGAGATATAAAGTGTATTTGCAGAAGTTAGTACATTTATAATTTTGTAAGAGAATCATATTTCCTGAAACAGTGGTCTAATAGTTTATAGAACCAAAAATATCAAAGTACTTAAATCTGAGCAACTGACATCAAGTTAAAGACTTTACCAGAACAATGTTCAACCATTATCACAAAAAACAAACAGAAAAAAGTGTACCTGCCGATGCATGTTATTTAGTTCAACTACATCGTGGTCAACAATTCCCAGACGACCTAGAATTATAATTCCAAATGAATATACGAGTTAGAAAACATAAAGGAAAATCTCAAATCACCACCTTTCTTGTAGATGGAAATTAAAAGGAATTAATCAAAAAATAATATAATACACAAACATCTACCGCTATTACATTCCATCACCACTTCTAATCAAAATCATCTTACCAACACCACAAGCTGCAAGATACAGTAAAGCTGGCGAGCCCAACCCTCCCGCTCCAACTACTAAAATTGAAGACTTCAAAAGCCTCGATTGTCCTAAAATCAACATAATCAGTTATTAAAACGTCGACAAACAATCCATTAAGAATTTTCTTTTATATGTGTATCTCTTACGTCCTTGAGGTTCTCGCCAATGTCATTGTGCAGAACCTCATTTTAACTTCAAGTTAATTAATAAAGCAGTCAATTCACTTTAAGTGTCGAGAGAGAGAGAGAGAGAGAGAGAGAGAGAGAGAGAGAGAGAGATAAATGACTTGCGTAATTAAGGCAATCCATTGTTGAAAGAATTTAGTAAATTCAATTTAAATAAATAAATGTGCAAATTTAAACACAAACTCAGAAGCCGCACGAAATCATTACTTCCATATTTTAGAGTATTTGAATCAGAAAAGAACGAATTCATACTGAAAGCGGACCTTGTACTCCGAAGGAAGGAAGAAGAAGGTGCCGACTGTATCTGTAAATCATATCGGGGGACAATCCATGAGGAAATCCGGACTCGACAGTGGATAGTGAAGTGCAAGAGCCGTTAGAAACGCCATCGTTCTGGTGATGATTCAGGTCGCGGAGCTGGGATTCGAGAGCCGAAATCCGACGTTCTAAGTCAGACTTGGCAGATTTCAAAGTCTCGATATCTTGAAGAATACGAGAAGATTCCGTACTTGTCAAGCCCATGCCGATAGGTTGCGAAGTTCACAAAGGGAGTGGGAGAAATGGTGGAACACAGGAACCGTATAACCCTAAGAACATGGAAGCAGAAAATAAGCGAACGAGAGTTGAAAATCAGTCGAAAGACGCCACCTTCGAGTTGACTCGGGAAGGTATCAAAGTAAGCATTAAATCGGCTGGAAAGAACGCACCCCAACCGCCGCTACTGGTTGCAGTCTGCCGTTGGGTTCGCCGGTGATCGCCGCCGTCGCCGGAGGGAGAGCGAGAGAGCGAGAGACTGGTGAGGAAAAGGAAACCGTCGCCGATGGAGAGAGGGCGCATAAGGTTTTGCGGAGGGTGTGTTTTTTTCGGTTAAAACCCTAAAACCGAACCGTCTGTTGGGTTCGGGTCGAGTCGGTTTCTTTCGCCCTAGAGATTTGAACGTGGTTGATAAAAAGATACGAGTATGTTTCATTATTTTTTGATAAATTGCAAAACCCACGTCTGAACTGTAATAGTTGTTGCAATTACACCCATCCACTCTTGATCGTAAAAATTTAACCCTCCAATTTAAATAATAGTTAAATCAATTAGGTTAATCTTGGGATTAACTTCTCCTTCAAAAAAACAAATTCTGGTTTAGAAAATAAAAAGAAAAACAAAATAAAACCCTCCATTAAGTTAATGGAAGCACAAGTAAGAAAGTTCTTATGTGGAGGGAGGGCGGAAACGAAGAGTTTTCAAAATTTCCAAAAGAAGAATCGATTCTAAACAAAATCACTACTTAGATTCCAGTTTCGATCTTAATATGTTTGGCTTGGGAGTGTTCGATGGTAAGCAATATAGATCGAGTACCATCTTCTTATGTTTTCTCCCTTTTCATAATTTTAGCTATAGAATTTTGAATACGGTCGGGTTTTGATCTTTTCTTTCTCAATTTTATTGTTAAATCACTTGATATTATAGTAAAAATGGAGATGGAAGGTTGTTGAAATTTTATTGTATGTTCACTTGAGGTTCATATGAGGAAGTAGACGAAACCTCTGTTTTTAGTATAAAAGAAACACTCGTAGAATTAATTATTGTCGTTCAAGTTGAACTAATTTTGTTTGAGAAAAATTTGAAACATGTATTTTTTAAAAAATAATTTCGGATGAATTCCTCTTACGAAGGAATGAACTACGATTTTGCTGATCGAGATTAGAGGTTCTTGAAATTTATGCATTGAATTTTAATCTCGTTTTATTATTTTATTTCGAATACCTTTAGAGAGTACTCAATATATTCTGCAATTGCTAAAATTTGAGTTCCTATTAATTAATGTTAAAATTCAGATATCTTTAGTGATTTTGCTATCGGTGGATCGAGATCAAGATTTAGGTTACTCAATCTTCTTAATTTTGCTTCACCAATTAGTGCAAATAACTTGTATCAATTTGAAGCTATGTATGTGGAGAGCTATGGTTTTGTTTTGACCCAACATGTCTTCTTTGATCTTGTAAAAGTTGGGAATGTTTTCTACCGATAAGTTCATTTTTGTTTTTTGTTTTTCTAATTTCTTTCTTGTGCAGGTAAGACTTGGGCAAGTCTTGGATGCTGGTAGAGTTCTTTGACACATTCTGCCCACATCATTTCATCCAAACTAAAACTTTCTACATCACATCATTTAAGTCGGTATGTTAGTACCAAATTTTATTTTGAAATCTAATATATATATATATATATATATATATATATATATATAATCTTTTGAGTAACTACTGTCATCAAGATTGGAATAATTTACACTAAAATCTATCAAAGCGAGCATAGCTCAATGGTAATTGACATATATCTCCAACCAAGAGGTTGTGAATTCAATCCTCCCTCCAACATTTTGTACTAAAAACCTTTTGGTTTGAGATATATGTCGATTACTGCTGAGCATTTACAAAAAAGCAACATAACATTTCCAAATGATTACCCATCGAAATAGCACGATTATCCAAACATCTTTATAAGCGCCAACACTCATCATAAACAACACGATTATACAATCCCTAACAAAAAAAAGTTTGGTATAAGAAGAAAACCCATAAGAAAATAGCACAATTGGCTAAAAAGTAGTATCGATACATTATTGTTACATAAAAAATAGCATGATTCTTACCTATACCCAAGTTACTCACAGACCCCATCATGAAATATTTTCTCCTAATTTGGAAAATAAGGAAGGACAAAAAAAGAAAGAAAAAACTACATTATTCATATTGAAAATACATATGCACGCATAATCTTGTTGGGATAAACACTTAATTTTATGGACCAATTATCCCCTCTTGTATGAACCTAATAGAAAATAGCAAGTAAAAATAATTCAAACAAGCACATGACACAAGCAAATTTAACGTGGAAAAACCCCCTCAATGTGAGGAGTAAAATACCACAGACCGAAGTCAAAATCTCCACTATAATCAATAATGGGCTACACCAAGTTCTCACCAAGTTCTCCCTAGCAACAACTAGAGGCATACAATAATAATATCTCGAGACAATAAATTTCGGCAAACAAGGGAATACATCGGGGAAGAAAAATAGAAAGATCTCTGTATCTGACTGTAGGCAGCTCTAAAAGATATCTCACTGTCCAAATTGAAGACCCTCGTGTTGTGAACACATTGTCAAAATTTCACCTCGATCGGACCACGGATCGACCTCTGATTGTGCAACAAACGCTAGTAACGCCCTAGGATTTCCATTATCCAAGATCAGGGACAGTTACGAAAACAACCTAAAAAGTTCTACTTATACAAGAGGGTAAAACTACTAACCACTCAGACTAAGCACAATTCAACCATTTTAATTGCTCGGCTTAAACTTGTGAATATCACACCTGACAGACAAACAAAACAACCTGTCCTCCGTAGACAAGTGACACAATTCTCATCTACTTGAGTTAAAGCTAAATAAACTTGAGTAAATGGCAACAATCCAACAACCTATACGACAGTAACTTAACCAAGCAAAAAAAATGTTATAGCAACCAACTAAACGTCTAATCCATCACGCTTCTGCTGCGCTACTCTAAATAACAACATTCACAACAACTTAACAACTAAAGAGTGTATCCAAGCTCCAACTTCTAAAGTTAAAAAATTTTAAAATAGATAAACTTAACATACTTTTAAAGGGTCTAATGACCCAACTTCTAAAGAGAAACCAAACTCAATAACAAGACAAGCTAAAGCTTTTGCTGACCGCATGAACTTTGCACAGTCAGGGTCCTAACAGAGTACATAACTGAAACAAATAAACTCATAATGACCTATCATAAACCTAATAAAGCTAAACAGGAACTAGCCATGGTATTTCTCCTTGAGTCTCCTCCGCACCATCACCATGATCGTAACTCGTATCCTCACCTGAAACAATAATTGTAGGGGGGTAAGTATATAAAATACTCCGTAAGTAGCCCTCTCTAACTACACACAAATAACGTGCTCGTAATAGCAACTATGATCAAAATACAATAGCTAGTAATCATGCAACAATAGGTCATAACGGTTATCAATACACACACGCAAGCATACAAGGTATCAAGACTCAGTAACTTCGACCACACGGTCCGCTGATCTCTAGCTCCTCCAAGCTACTTCTAACCCATCACACTATGTTAGTCCTCCAAGTCTAACTCTTTGAATCGTATTGGCCCTTGACCTTTTGTACCCAAGGCCCCGACACTCCTCTACAGAAGCTTGGTGTTCGA
Source organism: Momordica charantia (assembly GCF_013281855.1). Taxonomy (NCBI): domain Eukaryota; kingdom Viridiplantae; phylum Streptophyta; class Magnoliopsida; order Cucurbitales; family Cucurbitaceae; genus Momordica; species Momordica charantia. Next base: position 13,268,007 of record NW_028275158.1, on the reverse strand, counting down.
CTTTGACCTTTATACTCGAGGTCTCGAACTGTGCATCAACCCTTGACCTTTTGTACCCAAAGCCTCGACGACTACTCAGCGTATTGGTCCTTAACCGCCACCACGTCAAGACCCAATACTCATCATCAAATAGACTCATCATGCCGACCCCCGACCTTTTGTATCCAGAGACTCGACACTCATCTCTACCAAGACTGGTGTATCGACCCCTAACCTTTTGCACCCGGAGCCTCGACACCCAATAATGACGTATCTGCCCCCGACCTTTTTCACTTGGGGCCCTAACACTCATCCAATATCCTTTTCGTAGCAAACCAACACTTACATCCCATTCATAGTTGTCAATAATGATCCTAGCATAAGTCATCACATCATGCTAGTCACAGCAAGGAAATCTAACATGTTTATATCAAGTCAAACGTAACCACAATCAGTCTTTCCATAATATTAGGCATTCCATTCACATGTTTAGCAACAACACACCACTTTCCATCATGCTAAAAGATGAAGCAAACCCAACATATTTTAACCGACAAGTATAATACATGCATAATGTCCAGAGATCATTCCATAACATTAACTCACAACAAGCCAGTACATATTATCAAACTAGGAATAGTCATAAAGGATCATCCAACATATCCAAGAAAATCGACAACAGTCACACACAGAAAACATAAGATCCAACGGATACCTCACAACATTCTAGCTAACCATAACTAATCTAGCTCAGGAACAACAGTCAACAATTAAGAACACCAAGTCCAACATTGACAAATATAATAGAATCATTTTTAAAGTCAAGAACAACAAGATACAAAGCCTGCAACGATTAATAAAAGTAGACATACAAGTTTAGAGTAACGAAAAACAACAACGCAAAGACTTATTCGATAACATCAACACATAATCACTCACACACCCGCCCCTAGTACTACTTACACCGGCCTACAAGCTCCTAACCTTTGCGTCAATTCGAAACCCACAGAACCTCGTTGAACGATGGTGAACGCGTTGGGACTTGTAAATCTAATGCAGACAAGGTGTGGGTAAGTGCCGAACAGATGTCGAAGAGGATGAGTATCGCAAATCGGCTTCGTACAAGGGTGGATGTCACGAACTGAGCTTCAAATAAGAGTGGGTATCACGAATCGGACTTTATTTAGGTGTGGGTCAACACCGAAACTTGCCCGGAGGAAGAAAACATCGTAAATCTGGGCCAAACACGAGCTGGTCACTTCTGTCGGTGTCGGGGAGGGGTGCTGCAGGTAGAGGCACTGCACGGGGTGTCGGGTTTTGTCGCCGGCCATTCGGGTGCTTAAAGGCTCGCCGAGGTCTGCGTCTTAAACAGCCCGCAATGCCACTGTCGGTTCTGTTCGTTAAAGGGGAAAATCAGCAGAGGGTGCCGCGTGCAAGTCTACATCGTGGGAGACGCCAGAATACTTGGTTGACATCGCACGACACGACTCACGTCGCTGCTACTGATGGAGGTGCCGGCGTCTATGGCATCGTCGGATCTGAGCTATTAGTCAACAATACGCCATCATGGGATGTTGTTGTATTGTGCAGAAATCGCACGAGGACGCCGCTGCATTGATTGCCTCGCACCGGAGATTCGTGCTTTGCCGCCACTGGAACAAGTCGTGCCACCATGGGACGCTGCTGCTGTCTGTTATCATCGAAGGAGGACAAGAGGTGTGGCGGCTGAAGGAGAAATCTTGGGGGGGGGGGGGGGGGGGGGGGGGGAAGGAGAGATGATGGAAACCTACGACTTCCTTTCTTTTTTTTTTTTCTTTTTAAAGGATTTAGGAAATTAATTTATACTTGAGATCCAAAAATAAAATAAAAAGGGAAAATTAAATTTCCAAAACTTTGAATTAAGATCTAAATAAAAATATCTTTCCAAAATTTATAAAACTTAATTTACCTAAATCCAACGAAAATAAACTTGATTCTTATTTACCAAAACTTAAAACTCCAAAATAAGAAGTTCCAAGAATTTCACTTAAAGAAAACTGGAGGAATCCAAATGCACAAATTAAATCTTAAAATAAAACTAACTCGAGAACGCGGGGTGTTACAACTACTGTACGGAATGAGTTTGTTTTATCATTTCTTTTTTGTTTTCTCTCCTCGATCGCAAAAACTTTTCCCTCTCTCTTGATGACATAAATGGTTGCACATGTTTGTTTTTATATAGGAAACAAACAGACAAATAAACAAAATATTAATTAAAAAAAAACCCTAAAAGGCCAAATGGGCATTCTTCTAGTTGGGCTTCACAACAAGTGAAAAATACCCAACCAATCTCCCCCTTTTTCACTGTGTGAAGGACATTGTCATCCCGGTAACGGAACGACAAAACTCAAGCTTTTCTCTTGATAGATTCTTTGTCAACATATCGGATCCATTACAATCAGTATGTATCTTCTCAAGTTTAAATAGTCCATCATTGAGAGCATCTCTCATCCAGTGATACCTCACATCAATATGTTTCGTTCTCGAATGAAACGTTGAATTCTTACAAAGATGAATAGCACTTTGATTATCGCAGAATATCACATACTGTTCTTGCTTGAAGTCGAGCTCCTGTATAAATCGCTTCATCCACAACATCTCCTTGCATGCCTTTGCTGCTGCAATATATTCGGCCTTAGTCGTAGAAAGTGCAACACACTTCTATAATCTTGACTGCCATGACACTGCACCACCTATAAATATCATCAAATAGCTGGAAGTAGACTTTCGGTTATCTAAATCTCCTGCCATATCTGAATCAGTGTAACCGGCAAGCACTAACTTTCCACTTCCAAAAGTGAGCTTCAAACTAGAAGTACCCCGCAAATATCTCATAATCCATTTTACTACCTCCCAATGCTGTTTTTCCGGATCGGACATAAACCGACTAACAACACCAACAGCATAGGCAATATCCGGTCTAGTACACACCATGGTGTACAATGCTCATCTCTTCCTTCTCTTTATCTGTAGAAGGACTGTAAAAACCCAAATTTCTGATACGATTAACGAAGTAACGGTCCTATAACGCTTACTGGACCCTCCTATTTAAGGTATCAAAAATGTAATGTTCTCCTAATGCAACATACAAAATGGAGGTACACAATAATGGAATATTCATGAGATAACACCCGCCTCAGTGGTCAGGAATCCAATAAAAAGAAAATAATCGTTTTGTCTCGTAATCCCAAATACATCAGTAATTCGAATAGTAAAAATACCCATAAAGCAATAAGAGAAAGTGTCCTTTGAGTTAACCCAATGTCTAATTCCCATTTTATTTCATAGCAATAAGATTTTAACGGTGTCTGCATTGCACAACATTATTCCCTAGCCTAACTAACACAGCTAGTGATCCCTCCTCAGTCAGACCTCCTCCACGTCATCACCACGGTCGGCCCGGTTCGCACCTGAAACAATTAAGGTAGAGGGGGTGAGTACATAAAATACTCCGTAAGTAGCCCACCCTAACTAAACAACACAACACGCTCGAATCACAACCACATCAAATGAGAACAATAACAGAACAAACAGATAGGCAGCACGGGATAATAATAATAGATTAACATTTCCATACAAGCAACCCAACGCCTAGACTTCCGGGACTCCAACCACACGACCCACTAGCCTTTGTCCCTACTTGAACTAACGCTTACTCACACCCTATGTTAGTATTCCAAGTCTAACTTTTTGAAGCGTAACGGCCCTTGACATTTATTCCCAAGATACCGACCTCCCTCTACAACGCTTGGTGTTCGACCTTGCCATTTATCCCCAAGGTCTTGAATTGTTGCTCATAAGCACCACTTCACGTTAGTCCTCCGAGTCCAACTCTTCGAGTCGTATTGGCCCTTGACATTTATTCACAAGGCCCCAATACCTCTCTACAGAAGCTTGAAGTTCGACCTTGCCATTTATCCCCAAGGCCTTGAACTGTGCACCAGCCCTTGACATTTATCCCCAAGGTACCGATGACTACCCGACGTATTGGTTCTTGACATTTATTCCCAAGACCCCAATACTTCTCCATAGAAATCTGATGTTCGGCCTTGCCATTTATTCCCAAGACACCCACTCAAAGCTTTGAATAACCATGCGACTAGTATGCATTTTCAATTCAGACACCCCACAGGTGAACGAACCACTAACCCGACCCGTCACTCGTGACAATTCCCACTAATCCTCCAAAGACAACCTATAAGTAAGTCTTCCACATTTCAATTCACAGCTCAATTTTACCAGCATGCTTTTCTTCGTACGAAACAATACACTAACTCAGCAGTTTCCAACAAAACAATATAAAACTATATAACAGGCTATCAACACATGCATTTCGTCTCCGACAGATTTACAAACGTCATGGATTAACTACTTCCAACTACAATAATCAGAACTGACCAATCACATCCAACAACAAGAAATCATGCATTCTCATAATGTCTAGCAATGAAAACAGTAACACGCAATACAACGATAATCACTAAGAGTTCACAAACCAAGGCTAACAACTTTCTAATGCACGAAATAAATTATTCTAATTAAAAATCAGCACCAAAACCATTCCGTTAACACTAAATAACGCACGCACTCGCCCCCTGGTGCTACTTACTCACTGCTATGCTCCTATATCTTGCGTCAACTCACCACCTAAACAACAATAGACAACGAAATAATTAATACAAAATTTCCAGCCGTCTAAATTCATTCTAAGAGATATTGCAATGTCGATTACCGAAAAAATCGACTTCGTCTAGGTGCGAGTAACTCAGGCCTAACTCGAATAAATGTGGGTTGCATAAATTGAGCCTCTAATGTTTATGGGTAGGTGCCGGGATCGGAAACTGCTGCTGTCCGGACTATTTTAGTAGTAAAAACTCATCAAAACGATGCCCACGATGCCGTGTGCAGCGAGGACCCGCGACTCGCTGCTACTGGAATCCGCGCACCACCGCTGCTGCCGACGCCCGCGAACTGCTGCTGCCCGTCACCCGCACACACCTGCTGCTACCGGAAGATCGTGCACTCGCTGCTGCCCGACGCCGCACACCGCCGCTACCCGGATTCGCCCGCCGCCGTTGCCTGCCGCGCCGTCGCCTGTTGCTGTTGCTGTCAAAACCGCCGGTGGTCGCCGTCCGTCGAGTGTTTCGGGGAGGGTTGAGGCACCAGTAGAAGAAAGAAAACGAAAACTAAAACGGGGGGGAAAAGAAGAGGTTCACGAATGGGAGGGGTTTTTGGGGGCTAGGGTTTTCTCCTTGCCTTCCTTTTGTTTTTACAAGAAGGGACCCACTTGGGCTAGGTTCTTTTCTTTTTCCCTCTTGTTTTAAAACAAGAAAAGCCCACTTACTTAGATACTTAATTTGGGCCCAACGGACCAGAACAATTATAGAGAAAACAATTTCCTCGTTACACAATAATTAGATACGTAAGTACACTTCAACACTCATAACAATTACCACAGCAGCTCGAAATAAAATGAAATGAACAATGAAATTAAATAAAAAAATTTCTAAGAAAAAGAGGCCCAGAGACTCGAGGTAAACTAACCTAAGTAACGCGGGGCGTTACAAGGACTCTGCTTGCTACTCAGTTAAAATGATTGGATAGAGGAGAACTTACAGCTTTAGCCTTGCTCATGTTGAATCTCTCAAGCAGCTTCTTATGTAATGTTCTTGAGACATATACAGTTTCTTGGATGCTCTGTCTCGTGCTATACGAATTCCAAGAATCTTCTTTGCTGGCCCCAAATCCTTCATGGCAAAGGATTTGCCCAACTGTTTCTTCAACGTGTCAATTCTTGAAATATTCCTGCCAATAATCAAGATATCATCAACATAAAGCAACAGTATAATAAAGTCATTATTAGAAAATTTCTTCACAAATACGCAATGATCGAAAGTAGTCTTTTTGAAGCCTTGCTCCCCCATAACTGACTCAAACTTCTTGTACCACTGCCTCGGTGCCTGTTTCAACCCATAAAGACTTTTATTCAATCTGCACACAAGTTTCTCCTTGCCTTTCTCCTCAAATCCCTCTAGCTGTTCCATATAAATTTCTTTATCTAAATCACCATGCAAAAATGCAGTCTTGACATCCATTTGCTCAACCTCCAAGTCAAGACTCGCTGTCAAACCCATAACTACACGTATAGAAGACATCTTCACAACAGAAGCAGCAAAAATTTCATCAAAGTCAACACCTTTCTTTTGACTGAACCATTTGACAACTAGTCTTGCTTTGTAACGCGACCGTGATGTATGTTCTTCTTGTTTCACTCGATAAACCTACTTATTTTTCAGTGTAGTTTTTCCTTTAGGCAACTTGACAAGGTTAAAAGTGTGGTTTTCATACAATGACTTCATTTCATCTTTCATTGCATCAATCCACTCTATTTTGTGTTCATCTTCCATGACCTCCTCATAACTCTAAGGCTCTCCCCCATCAGTTAGTAACATATACTCATCAACTGGATACCATGTGGAGGAATGTCGATTTGTGGTAGATATTTTAAGTGAAACCTCTGCAGGAACTTCTATTTCCGACAACTGTTCATGAACATCATCTTCTACCTCAACCTGTTCTGGACTCTCTACTGTACCATCAAACTGATCATTCTCAACCTCATTCTCAGTTTGCATAGAAGGTTGTGTTAAAGGAACTGAATCCAAGTCAATCAAACCATCACTGTGCTAAAACTCTGTTTTATCTGTCTTCTTAATATCTTCTATGGTATGATCTTCAACAAATACAACATCCCGACTTCTTATGAGCTTCTTCTGTACTGGATCATACAGTTTATAACCGAACTCATCTTGGTGATTTCCTTTGTTCATAAGGGTAAAAAGAAGCTAAATGGGTGCTGTTTTCTAACTTTTTAAACTCGAAAATCGTGATTTAAGCTTGGTTTAGTGTCCAGAACCTTTTATTTTAAGTTATCTTAGGTTATACATGCACATAGGATGTTTTTACATCATTTAGAGTTGATTTCTAACAAAAATTACACTTTTGTGTAGAAAAATTCCGAGCTAGGTGCCTGGTGCCTTCCCCAATCCCGAGATTGCCCTTAATGTAAAACACACGTTTTGGTGTGATTTGAAGCCTCCCCAAGCTCTGCCACGTGTCTTCCATGCATTGAAGATTACAAATTCAACAACAAACTAATTTAAAGGTGTTTGAAATGGATGGCTCTCCACAAAGCTCTCAACCTCCTAATCACCTTGAAGTCCCTATAAATTCAGCAGCTCATTCTCTTCATTCATCATCCCGGAGTGATCATTTTAGCTTTAGACGTTCCTTCTCAGCTTATTTACGTTTTCTCTTTTAGTCTTTGAGTTGTTATTGTTTTAAACCTTGTTTATTTCTAGTTCACCTTTTATTTTTAGCTTGTTAGTCTTGAATTGTAAGTTTAATCTTGTTTAATTAAAATTCCAGCAAGTTCTTTGTTACTCTTATCTCTCTCTCTTTCTCATTACGAAGTTATAATCACTCAACCTTGAGGAATCGACCGAGTATTGCTCCCCAATCTTGAAAGAGAACGGGTTAGGGTCATTCAGGTTACAACTCCATAAATTTCAGCTTGTTTTAATTCTACTCATCTTTTAATCATGTTGTCTACTTCCATCAACATTAAATTCTGTTTTTCCTTTATCATCATGAGCTAAATTTATTTTTCCAAAGCCCGGTTATAGATAGTTAGTTAAAGTTTTTAAAATTCAACAAGGCAAAAGGCATTTTTCTCCTCTTTTATCACTTAAAGTTGTTTCCATAAGTTGAAACTTGATTTGGCCAATTAATGTTTTAACCAAGCATCAATACTGAAAGGGTTGATACGTTTTCACAACTTTACTGATTTAACTTTAGAGAGAAATACTTTAGACATAAAGATTTCACTCGGGTAGCCTAGACATAGGACCTCGACCTAAGGTTACGGTTGGTTTTTACTAAATTAAGTTCTTTTTTCTAATAGACATATTAGGAATGGACTTAAACCTTTAAAATCACTTAGACATAAGAAGATGGCGAAGTAAAACCGAAGAAAATTTATGAGAGGCGTCTGGCACCTAGTTGGAAAAAGTTTGCATAATCTTAGCTAATTTGAAGTAACTGGGCTGGGTTTATTGCATTGAGTTTTTAAATGTCAAAACCAACATTATCCTTATTACTTGTCACCCCAAATTCAATTACAAAGTCTCCGATCATTAATATTTCCTATAAAAAGACTTCATTTATCCCTGAGGATCGATACTCGGAATACTCGTTCCGTTTTTACTACTTGTGACGGGTGTACACTTGCGCTCTCATTTATTTTGAATCCAAAATCCTAAACACTTGGCCATAGCCAAGGAACACACATGGTCTTGTCTTTGCATCAAGCTTCGATCTCTCATCTTTAAGAACATGTACGAAAGATTTATACTCAAAGACACGCAGGTGATTAGAGGATATCTCTTTATCTGACCAAATTCTATCCAGGACTTTAAAATTCAAAGGAACACATGGCGTGAGATTCAAAACATGCACAACTGTGCTTAGTGCTTCACCCCAAAACGGTCTTGGCAACTGTGACTGTGAAAGCAAACATCTCACCCGCTCAACTAGTGTTCTGTTCATTCTCTCACTAGCCCATTCAACTGATGAGTCTTCGAAGGTGTCTTGTGATGTCGAATACCATGACTTCTACAATACTCATCAAAAGGTCTACAATACTCACCTCCATTGTCGGTCCTCATGCACTTCAACTTCTTGCCAGTTTCCCTCTCAACAAGAGCATGAAACTATTTAAACACTTGCAATACTTGATTTTTAATCTTCAACATATAGACCCAAGTTTTCCTCGAATGATCGTGTATAAATGTCACAAAATATAAGGAACCTCCAAGTGTTTTTGTCTTCACAAGACCACATACATCAGAATATACTAAGTCAAGTATATTTGGTTTCTTTGAGTGTTGAGTTGCTTTAATGGAAACTCTAGTTTGTTTCCCAGCTAAGCAATGAGCACATCTCTTCAAAGGCGCATTTTTTATACCAGAAAAATGATTCCTCTTGGCCAAAATCATCAATCCCTTCTCACTAATATGACCGAGTCTCTTATGCCATAATTCAACACTCTTTTCATCATCCATTGTATTTATTGCAGAATCAATAACCATTGCTTGCATCAAATAGAATGAGGAACACTTCTCCCTCTTAGCTACAATCATTGAGCCTCTAGTAAGCTTCTAATTGCCATTGTAGAAGGTATGGCAGAAACCTTCGTCGTCAAGCTTACCTGTGGAAATTAAATTCATGCGAATATCAGGGATATGTTTCATATTCTTCAAAACCAACTAGTACCATTCTTGGTCTCCAAGTGCACATCACCAATACCAACGGCTTTTGCTGATCCATCATTATCCATCCTAACACTGCCGAAATCACCAGATGTGTAGGATGCAAAGAAATCCCTCCTAGATGTAGCATGAATTGACGCGCCACTATCAATCACCCAATTGCTCTACTGTGTAGCTAGATTGATAACATCACTATCAAATAAGATAAGGAAATCCTCGGTAGCTGCAGCAACTCTATCTGCGTCATTATTATCGTTCTTCTTTTCCTTACCTTTATCATTTTTATTTTCTCTCTTCAGTTGTCGACAATATTTCTTTATATGCCCTTTCATGCCACAATGATAACACTCAATATTGAAAAACCGGCTACTCTTACTTTTGCTTCTATCTCTATCCCTCAAGCCTTTACTCTTACTCCTCCCCGTCTTTAAGTAACAAGAACCTTCGACTGTGATGTAGAGCCTTGTGATTTTCCTCTCATCTCTTCATTTAAAACACTGTTTTTCACCATGTCCATACTTCTTACTTCATTTGGGGCTGAGTTCGATAACGAAGTTCTGAAAGCCTCCCATGAGTCTGGCAATGTACCAAGCAGCCATAACCCTTGTATCTCATCCTCAAACTTGATTTTCATTCCAGCAAGCTGATTAATGATACCTTGGAATGTATTCAAGTGATCTGACATAGATGTTCCATCTTGATACTTCAAAGCCATCATTTGCTTTATCAGAAACATTTTATTATTACTAGTTTTCGGGGCATATAACGACTCAAGCTTGTTCCACATAGTTCGCGCATGTGTTTCTTCTCCAATATGATTTAGAATATTTTCTTCTACCCAATGTCTAGTAAAGCCACACACTTTTCTATGACATATTTCCCATTCTAAATCCGTTTTATCTTCAGGCTTCTCAAGTGAAAAAAACAGGAAGATACAAATCCTGCACATATAAAACATCTTCCATCTTCCGTTTCCAAACTTGATAATTTGAGCATTCAAGGTCACCATTCTACTTGTGCTAGTTTCCATTGTTCAACACAAGGCCTAATTAATTTTTAACTAGGCTCTGATACCACTTTGTTAAGGATAACGGTACCCCGAGTACCCCACGTATCAACACAATGATATGATATTGTCCGCTTTGGGCATAACTCTCACGACTATGCTTTTGGTTTCAACCAAAATGCCTCATACCAATGGAGATAATTGTCCTCTCTTATATACCCATGATCATTATCTTTCCTAGCCAATGCAAAACTTTGTTTGCACTCTTTACAAACCCAACAATCCTCACCTCGAACAAAGTGCCACTCATATCTTGCCTCGAATAGTCATGCACTCATCTACTCCCGACTTGCAACGAGAGCCCCCTTCTATCTAGCATCCAAATAGAGCACTTGCTACACGAACGACCTCGTGGAAACACCCTCAATCTCCTCCCCTCGAACAAAGATATCCCACTCTTCTTATCAGTCTTCCGACTGTGATAGGCTTCCTATCAATCTACCCCGACTTGATTGGGCACATGTCTTGCTCGTCACCCGAGTACAGAGCATGTCATTGCTCCCTACTACGAGCACTTTTTGTTCGATTTTGAGATTCATCCATGATAACTCTCCATAAGAGAGTGTTTTGTGGTATAATTTGGGCAATTTTGGTGTGTAAATGTGAGAGTCCTTATCAAAAGACCATGGAAATTAGAAGAAATCACTTAGTTAGGTCGCTGAGCTTTTAGAATTCTCAATTCCCTCATTTTGAATGAATTATGCTTAATTATGGATGTTTTGTTTAGGAATTGGAGAATTTGTTGAGGGCAAGCCAAGTGCTTCTAAAGCTGTGAAAGTGTTGCTAGAGCATGGTAGGAAGATGCATTTATGCTGCAGCTTGAAGCCGTTTCGGATGCTTTAGAGCGGGTGACTATGTAGTAACTTAATTGCACCAGTTTTACCGCGTCCGTACAGCCTCCCCATGTTGCCCTAATTTTAAGGACCCGATATAAAATAGCAGAATGAGGCCCAGCCGCCAAAAGGAGCCCCAAAATAGAAAAAACATTTGGTCATCGAATTTGGGGAACATTCCCTATCTTTTCTCATCGAAGAAGGAGTTGAAGGATGTTGATGGATTCTCCTTGGCGTCACGGTTTTGCTGCTGAGAAAGCTTCCATTCTCTGCTCTCTTCTTCTCCGATGGGCTACATTTCTTCTCTAACCACTCTTTTATTTTCTTCTAGCATGAACTAAACCCCACCTTCGGGGCGGGGGGGGGGGGAGATGAACTCGTTGTAGCTCTCTCATCTATTTATGTTTTAGTAACTCATATTTATGATGATTTAATAGAGGTGTTTTTATTCTTGCAATTTACTGATTTTGTTTGACCAACATTATTAGTTTGCTATGCTCACTTGAGGCTTGGGAAAGTCTTTGTGTTGCGTGTTTGCTTCTATTTGCTTTAAATTCCTCTCTTTGAAGTAGGATAGTGAGTACTCAGGGATAAGGCTCACCTTATTGTGCTTATAGACTGATTTTATTGCCTGCTTTTATTACAACAGGAGTTGGGTTAAAGCATGTTTGGGTATCTCGGGAGAGAACCACGACGATCTGAACATTCAAGCATATCTAGAGGGGGGTGAATAGGGTTTAATTAACAGAATATAAACTTTTCATAAATAGGCCCAATTTAAAAAAAAATAATACACTTTTTGAGATATGCAATTTTAACAAAGTAAGATAAAATAAATTCTAAGGCAAACAAGAGAAATTTAAAGCAAACAATAAAATTCTAAGATTAATTGCAAAAATAAATAAGAGAGAGGGTTAGAGAAATTTGACACCGAGAATTTTTATAGTGGTTCGGCACAACTGTCCTACTCCACTTCTCAAGCACCTCTCTTGGGTTGTAAATTGAAATTCTGACTCTTTCCACGGTAGGAGTCAAACTGGTACACTGCTCTTCACAAGAGCAAAAACGATCCTCTCCACGGTGAGGATCACACCGTTACAATGAGTTGAAGATTTTGAAACACACACTTACAAGCTCTCAAATAGAGTAAATATACAAATTTGAGCTCACAAAAATTTCAATCCTCACAATAATAAAATTTCTCTCACAAATAAAACGGAAAGAAAAATTGAGAACTTGGAGAGATTAGCAAAATAAGAATTTTGAAGTTATGGAGGATTGAGAATAAGAGAATTGTTGTTTAATTTTGAACGAGAAGTTAAGTTTAAAAAGAGGGAAGAAAATGGTAAAAAAATCAAGTTTAATTTTGAACCATTAGATCTTAATCATTAAAAATGAAGGGTTGAGATAATTTAAGAAAAAAAATTAATACATTATAATAATGATAAATAAATATATATCTATCTATATAAATGACGAAGTTATAATAATATATAATAAATATATTGCGATATGTGATATATATTTTTTTTTATTGTCTCTCTCTCTCTCTCTCCTCTCTCTCTTCTCCTCCTCTCTCTCTCTCTCTCTCTCTCTCTCTCCTCTCTCTCTCTCTGTGCTCCGCCGGTCCGTTTCCCCTTTTTTTTTTTCCCCCCCTGCCCCCGCTTTCGTGTGCCCGTGCCTTTTTTTTTCTTTTTTTTCCCAAAGTCACGTTGGTACCTTTGTTTTTTTATTATTTTATTTTAATCTTTTTCTTTTCTTTTTCAATATATATATTTTAAAAAGAAGCTTGTCACTTGTCAGCTTACGAACTGTCCACGTCATCTTCTCGGGTATTTTTCCTTCCAATTTGTTTCGATCGTAACTTCTCCGTTTGAGCTCTCGTTGGAATCGTTGTAACGAGCTCTATACTGTGGACACTTTAAAATACAAAAAAAAATGTCAATAAATAAAATTACGTTTGTTATCATCAAAACGTTAATTAATTAATTAATTAAAATTAATTAATTTGAGATTAAGACCAAAAAGCCAACAATCTCCCCCTTTTTGATGATGACAAACTTCAAAAGAAAAATACATAGACATCATAGTAAATCCAAAATATCATACTTAAAAACCATTCAAAGATTAATTTCTCCCCCTCAATTTATACATCCATGGATTAATAAACCAATAAATCATGAAACATTTTTAGTACAAATTTTTCTTAAACTTCTCCCCCTTTGGAATCATCAAAAAGAACAAAAAAAAAATAATTAATTAATAACATAAAAAACTCCCCCTACAAATATGAACACAATTTTGCATAAATGCTTTCCCTATCAATATGCATTTAAAAAAAAATAACAAATACAAAATCAAGATGCATCACAACGAATAATACCAAGCTCAAGCCTAATTTTGCAAAAGCATTCTTCATTTAAAGACTTGGTAAAAATATCCGTTAATTGATTATTTGAGCTTACAAATTCAAGAGTAATATGACCGTTTTGCACATGTTCTCTTATAAAGTGATGCCTAATATCAATATGCTTAGTCCTAGAATGATTTATAGGATTTTTAGTCAAATTTATAACACTTGTATTATCACAAAATATAGGCACATTTTCAAACTTTAATCCAAAATCACAAAGAGTTTGTTTTTCATCCAAAGAATTTGAGCACAACAACTAGCAACCGCAATATATTCCGCTTCGGTAGTTGATAAAGCAACCGAATTTTGCTTTTTACTAAACCAAGAAACTAAGGAACTACCAAGAAATTGACAAGTCCCATTAGTACTCTTTCGGTCAAGTAAACTACCCGCAAAATCCACATCGGAATATCCTACCAAATTAAATTCAACATTTCTAGGATACCACAAGCCTAAATCAATAGTTCCAAGCAAATATTTAAAAATTCTTTTAACGGCATGCATATGAGATTCTTTAGGACAAGATTGAAATCTAGCACAAACACATACACTAAACATAATATCGGGTCTACTAGCGGTTAAATAAAGTAAAGAGCCAATCATACCTCAATAAGTCTTTACATCCACACATTTACCTTTCTCATCCTTGTCAAGCTTAGTGGATGTGCTCATAGGAGTTTTGACAATTTTACCTTCATTGAATTTGAACCTTTTGAGCAAATCCCTTGTATATTTCTTTTGACTTATGAAGATACCATCCTTGAGTTGTTTGATTTGGAGTCCAAGGAAGAAGCTAAGTTCTCCCATCATACTCATTTCAAACTCATTATGCATGCATTTAGAAAATTCTTCACACATAGAAGGATTAGTAGAACCAAAAATAATATCATCCACATATATTTGCACTAGAAGCATATCATGTTCTTTAGACTTAATAAAGAGAGTAGTGTCAATTTTACCCATTTTAAAACCATTCTCAATAAGAAAATTACTAAGTCTATCATACCAAGCTCTTGGAGCTTGTTTTAAACCATAAAGAGCCTTTTTCAACTTAAAAACATGATTTGGAAAATCAAAACTTTCAAATCCCGGAGGTTGTTCCACATAAACTTCTTCCATAATATAACCATTTAAAAAAGCATTTTTCACATCCATTTGGTACAAAATAAAATTCTTATAAGAAGCAACAGCAAGTAACATTCTAATGACTTCTAATCTAGCAACGGGTGCAAAAGTTTCCTCATAATCTATTCCTTCTTCTTGACAATAACCTTGAGCTACAAGTCTAGCTTTATTTCTAATGATATTTCCATTTTCATCTATTTTATTTCTAAAGACCCATTTAGTCCCAATTATAGAAGCATTAGAAGGCCTAGGGACTAATTCCCAAACTTTGTTTCTTTCAAATTGATTTAATTCTTCTTGCATAGCTAAAATCCAAAATTCATCACTTTCGGCATCTTTAAAACCTTTTGGTTCAATTTGAGCAAATAAAAGCATGTTATTAACATATTAAGGGAAGAACGAGTTTTCACACCTTGTTTGGGATCACCAAGAATTAAATCCTTTGGATGGGATGAAGCATACTTCCACTCCTTAGGCATGGATGAAAAACCGTCCACCTTATTTTCGTTGATGCTCACTTCTTGCTTACTTGAAGCAATCTCTTTGCTTTTATCATTAACAAGTAAATCTCCAAAATTTCTTTCTAAAGAATCACTACAAAAAGAATCATTAGAAACAACATTTCAAGATTCATCAAATACCACATGCATAGATTCCTCAACTATCAAAGTTCTTTTATTGAAAACTCTATAAGCTTTATTAGTAGAGGAATAACCAAGGAAAATACCAACATCCGTCTTAGAATCAAATTTTCCAAGCTTTTCTTTGTTATTCAAAATGAAACATTTGCAACCAAAAACTTTGAAGTACCCAATATTTGGAATTTTGTTATGCCAAAGTTCATAAGGAGTTTTATCTAAAGAATGTCTAATTAAAACTCTATTTAAAACATAACAAGCGGTATTAACGGCCTCCGCCCAAAAATAAGAAGGTAAACCATACTTATGTAACATTGACCTAGCAAATTCTTGCAAAGTACGATTTTTCCTTTCAACCACACCGTTTTGTTGAGGAGTTCTTGGAGCGGAGAAGTTATGAGAAAATCTATTTTCTTCACAAAAATTTTCAAAAGCATTACTATCAAATTCTCCTCCATGATCACTCCTAATTTTAGAAATCAAAAATCTTTTTTCATTTTGATCTCTTTTGGTAAAACTAGAAAAACGTTTCAAAGCATCATCCTTATGTTTTAGCATCAAAACCCAAGTAAATCTTGAAAAATCATCAACTATCACAAAGGCATAATAATTCCCTCCAAAACTAGCAATTCTAGAAGGACCAAATAAGTCCATGTGTAATAGTTGTAGGGGTCTTGTAGTAGAGATCATATTTTTAGATTTGAAAGAAGACTTGGTTTGCTTACCTATTTGACAAGCATCGTAAACTTTATCTTTTTCAAATTTAAACTTGGGAAGACCTCTAACCAAAAGAATTCTTGGAAATATTTGAAATTAAGTGTATACTAGCATGTCCTAGTCTTCTATGCCATAACCAAGAATCATCATGCAAGACCGATAAACATTTATCACTAATAGGACAATCATTCAAATCAATAGTATACACATTTTCATCTATATTTCCAACAAATAAAACTTTTCTATCACTAGTATTCTCAATTATACAATTCTTTTTATCAAACGCAACTCTAAATCCTTTATCACACAATTGACTAATACTAAGTAAATCATGCTTTAAACCATCAACCAAAAGTACATCTTCAATCAAAATAGAAGATTCATTACCTATACTATCCTTACCTATTATTTTACTTTTCTTGTTATCACCAAAAGTTACAAAACCTCCATCATTTTTGGAGAAAGTGACAAACTTGGATTGGTCTACCGTCATGTGCCTTTGAGCAACCACTATCCAAGTACCACTTACTTTTCTTGGAAGCTTTCAAACAAATCTACAAACACAAAAATTTAAATTTGATCCTTTGGTACCCATACTTGTTTTGGTCCTAGAAGGTTAACATTAACAAACTTGGGGATCCATTTCATTTTTGCATTTTTATTGAAAGCATAAGATTTAGACAAGTAACAAGAATAAGATTTATGTCCATACTTGCCACATGAAAAACAAACAACATTATGCAATGAATTATCTTTTACAACAAATTTATGCATTTTACTTTTCTTGAAGAAAATTTTTCTTGGAGCATTGTGAAACTTTGCTCTTTGAGAAAAAATTCTTCTAGTAGTTTGAGCATATTTTAATTTAAAGCACTTATGTCTTATATGATCTTCAACACCACAATAATGACATATAGGCACAAAGTTAATTTTAGTATGTTTAGATACAACTTTAGGAGCAACAAGTTTAGGCATATTAGGAGATGCTTTAACAAAGATAGTTTTAGAACTTGAGGGAGTAGAGCATTCATCAATATAGCCTAAACCTCTTTTATCACCATAAGATTTACCTACTTCAATAATCTTGTCCAACCTTTGAGCACCTATTGTTAATTTTTTAATAGAATCTTTAGCCTTATCAAGTTCCACTAAAGCATTTGATTCATTTTTCTTAAGCAATTTAATCAAATTATCTTTTTCACAACCATCATGCTCAAGAAATATAATTTTATCACGTAATGCATTTTTCTCATCACAATCAAGAACATGCTTATCATAAGAGATATTTACAACATCATGCTCATTTTTCTTTAAGCAAGCAATATCATCAAGTAAAGACTTATTTTCACTAGTTAAGACATTGTATTTCTTTTTAAGCATAACATATTTATAACCAAGCTTTTCTAAATCATTTTGCATATTCTCAAAAGCTTCAAACAACTCATTATAAGAAAGGGGATTAAGAGTTACCTCATCATCTTGTTCATCCTCCTTGTCACTATGAGCCATGAAGCAAAAGTTGGCCACTTCTTCATTCTCACTTTCACTTCCACTTTCATCACTATCATTCCAAGTAGCCTTCATTGCTTTCTTCTTGGATTTCTTGGATGATTTAAGAAGAGGACAATCGGTTCTAATATGACCCGGTTTTTTGCATTCATAACAAATTACCTCATCCTTTTTGCTCTTTTCACTTTTTGACTCTTTTTGGTTGGAGAAACTCTTCTTGAATTGTTTCTTTCTCTTGATGAAATTTTTATACTTACGTGAGAGATAGGCCACATCATCTTCATCAAGGGCATTCTCACCTTCGGAGTCAACTTCCAAGGTGATGACCTTTAATGCTATGCTCTTCTCTTTCTTTTTCTTCTCATCCTCCATGTTTTTCTTGATCTTTATCTCATGCATCATCAACGAACCAATGAGTTCGTCCATGGAGAGAGTCTTGAGATCCTTTGCCTCTTGAATGACGGTGACTTTAGGCTCTCATTGTTTAGGCAAGGACCATAAGAGCTTCTTTACCTTCTCAAGATTTGAATATTCTTTTCCAAGTCCTTCTAAAGCATTGACAATGTTAGTAAATCTAATAAACATATCGGAAATAGCTTATTTTTCATCAATTTTAAACATTTCATATTGATGAACTAACATGTCAATCTTTGTTTCTTTTACTTGACTAGTTCCTTCATGAGTAATTTCTAATTTATCCCATATATCCTTAGCGGTTTTACAAATCGACACCCTATTATACTCAACTTCATTCAAAGCACAAAACAAACAATTAATAGTTTTAGCATTTAAAGAACATGCTTTCTTTTCAATTATAGACCATTCTTCTTTAAGCTTTACAACTCTAACACTATCAACATCTTTTGTTGGAATTTTAAATCCTTCTTCAACAACATCCCACAAATCATAGTCAATAGAAAGCAAGAAAAATTTCATTCTATTTTTCCAATAACTATAATTATTACCATTAAAGAAAGGAGGCTTAGTAATAGATTGACTATCGGTAAAAGGGATGAAACCTAAAGTTGCCATAGCTAAAAAACAATTAAGTTTATCAAATAAGAGCAACATTGCTCTGATACCAATTGTTGGATCAGTATGGCAACCCTAGAGGGGGGGGGGGTGAATAGGGTTTAATTAACAAAATATAAACTTTTTAATAAATGAGCCCAATTTAAACAAAAATAATACACTTTTTGAGATATGCAATTTTAACAAAGTAAGATAAAATAAATTCTAAGGCAAACAAGAGAAATTTAAAGCAAACAATAAAATTCTAAGATTAATTGCAAAAATAAATAAGAGAGATGGTTAGAGAAATTTGACACCTGGAATTTTTATAGTGGTTCGGCACAACTGTCCTACTCCACTTCCCAAGCACCTCTTGGGTTGTAAATTGAAATTCTGACTCTTTCCACGGTAGGAGTCAAACCGATACACTGCTCTTCACAAGAGCAAAAACGATCATCTCCACGGTGAGGATCACACCGTTACAATGAGTTGAAGATTTTGAAACACACACTTACAAGCTCTCAAATAGAGTAAATATACAAATTTGAGCTCACAAAAATTTCAATCTTCACAACAATAAAATTTCTCACAAATAAGATGGAAAGAAAAATTGAGAACTTGGAGAGATTAGCAAAATGAAAATTTTGAAGTTATGGAGGATTGAGAATGAGAGAATTGTTGTTTAATTTTGAATGAGAAGTTAAGTTTAAATAGAGGGAAGAAAATGGTAAAAAAATCAAGTTTAATTTTGAACCATTAGATCTTAATCATTAAAAATGAAGGGTTGAGATAATTTAAAAAAAAATAAATTAATAATATATATATATATAATAATGATAAAATAAAATATATATTATTTATTTTTGTTTTTTAATCTTTTTCTTTTCTTTTTCAATATATATATATATATATATATATATATATATATATATATATATATATATATCAAAAAGAAGCTTGTCACTTGTCAGCTTACGAACTGTCCACGTCATCTTCTCTGGTATTTTTCCTTCCAATTTGTTTCGATCGTAACTTCTCCGTTTGACCTCCGATTTAGATGATCTAATAGTCGTTGGAATCGTTGTAACGAGCTCTACACTGTGGACACTTTAAAATACAAAAAAAATGTCAATAAATAAAATTAAGTTTGTTATCATCAAAACATTAATTAATTAATCTGAGATTAATGCCAAAAATCCAACACAATGTACATGTTTTACACGTGGAAGGTGATGTGGACTAAATCGTGTACGTGGTACGCGTTTGTAATGAAATCGTGTATGTCGTACACGATTTAGTGCTGAACTCGTGTACATCGTACACGATTTTGAGTAAATCGTGTACAATGTACACGATTTTAGGTACACGAGTTCACCCAATTTTTCTTTTTTTTTTTGTAATGTTATTTATTCTTTAAACAATAATAATTTGCCAGCTGAATTCGGAAAGTATACAAACTTAAATTTGCCGGCTGAATTTGGCGCTTATGATGAGCCCGCTTCCTTTCAAAGTTGGAAGAAACAGGTCTACTAGTGCCCTCCCGGATGTTTGTGCTTTGAATAAAGTTCTCACATAAAGAAGCCAACTACGGTATATTATGTTCTACTGCAATGTTCCGCATTTCACTGACGAAAAAAAATTCTACAAAATAATAATAATAATAAAAAAACATTAGCATATAAATTTAAATTAATATCATAATTAATTAATTAAAGAAATGTAATACTCATCGGTACGATGTTGACACCACATTCTTATATATGTTGAACAAGTGTTGGACAAGTGTGTTTAAGGACAAAAAAACAGCAAGTAATAATATTGAGGAAAAACGAAAAAGAAAAAAAGAAATGGGAATGGGGACATGATGCAATGAAATCATGTACAATGTACACAATTTTTTACCGTCCGCGTGGCTACAACAGCATTGGAGCCACGTCACGTGAGACTCGCGTCCCTCCTGAAATCGTGTCCATTGGACACGATTTCGCTAAATCGTGTACAGCTACCCTATTTTTAGAAATATTTTCAAACCTATCTTATTTTTGTTTTTTTATATTATTAAAAAACAAAGTCCGCTTATGATATATCACTGATATAATAATGATATACAATTGATTTACTTCTGATATACCTATGATATCTACTGAACTTCTAATTTGACTTACCACTGATATACGTATGATCATAACCATTGATTTACCATGCCGATACAACATTTATATATCTATGATATATAGTTGATATGACTCTAATTTACTATTGATATACCACTCATATAACTTCTTATATATGATTATATGATTTACTACTAATATAACACTGATATATATTTGATATATACTTAATATGCTTCTAATTTACCACTGATATACCTATGATATAACCATGATATCTATTAATATAATTATGATACCTATGTGTTGATATAATACTATTATATCCACTATTTTTTTTTCCTTTCATATGAAAACAATGATGCAAAAAACAAAAAAAAATTAATACAAAGTTATTATATAAAAGGTTTTATGTGGATCATGCACGTCCAAAAATTTTGAAAAGCTAGTGACATTTTTTGAAATATATGAATTGTTTTTGCTACCCACTACAATTTATTTGGTAAATTTGAATTTTTAATTTTCTTGCTTAAGAGGTTTGAATTAGGTTTAGTTTAAATTTTATTTTTGTTCAATTATGTATATTTATGTAAGTATGGTTTCTACTTACCATCTTGCTCGTGTCTTTGAAGGTTTAACTTGGTGGCTTGTAGACGACGAATGCATTTAGAAGTGACTTTCTTTAATTCATTTTTTCTATTTGTAGCTTATTAGGTAATTTTATCTTATTCATTTAGCTAACTAGACATTATTTTCTTTTTAACAAATTGCACGAACTTAAAAAGTTACAAACCATGATTGCATCAATTTATCTATGGACTTTGTAGGGTTAATGCGTGAAACATACATATGCTAGTTAGATATTGACATTTATCCCTCCAAATTTATATATTGTAGGCTGATATTTGATATTTGTATAGGATTGATATTTGTTGTAGTGATTACACATTTTTATATCTATGCAATTATCGTTATTTTTATCTATATCATTGATTCATCATAATGATTTTCAAGGTAGTTGTCTAATTACTTGTAATGCATGTTTGAGTTAGACAACAATGTGGGAGTTGATATTAATATTTTCTTAATTGTTGGTTTTATTTTGTTGATGGAGTAGGCTGTGGGAGCAACATTTCGAGAAAGGAGAATGTTTAGGGAAGAATTTCGGCGTAGTTTCAACATGTACGAGGTCGATGTAATGTGAATATAGTTTGTTGGGTTAGTGTGTGAAACATATGTTTCTTTCTCTTATTGTAGTTATAGTATAGTATATATTAGTATAAAATATCATAATGTATAAATTTGATAATACTTTGTTGTATTTGTATATAAAAACTTTGATTTTATTATATGCAACTTTGTTACATTAGAATTTACAAGTATAGAGAATTTCTTCGAAATGTGTACAATGTTATTAAATCTATTTCGTGATAGTTATAAAATGGTCATATATAAGATTTTCTTGACATTACAAACATTTAATAAACACAAATTATACAAAAAAATTTTGTCATATAAGATTTTTGTACTAGTTAAAATTTGTCAATATAAAGGTATTCATGACGATGAAAATTTGTCACTATAAAGATTTTTATGACATTTAAAACTGTCAATATTGACAATTAAAACTATCCTTATAAAGTACTAAAAAAATAAGATTTTTGTACTAGTTAAAATTTGTCAATATAAAGGTATTCACGACGATTAAAATTTGTCACTATAAAGATTTTTATGACATTTAAAACTGTCAATATTGACAGTTAAAACTATCCTTATAAAGTACTAAAAAAAACTATCACTATAAAAGTTTTCATGACAGTTATAAATAGTCATTATTACGATTTTCTTGATATTTATAAAGAATGGTAAAAAAATATTTTGTGTCTATTTTGGACTGTCGTTAAAACACATTTTATGACAATCATAAATTGTCATTAAAAAAACATTTGATGACAATTATAAACTATCGTCATTAAGTTTTCGTTGACAGAAGAACAAATTTTTTTTATTGTTTCAGTGACAATTATAAATTGTCATTAAATAAAATTTTTGTGACATTTTTAAAATGTGATATAAGATATATTCGTGACAATTTATAACTGTGGTTGCAAATGCATTGATGACAATTTAAAAAACTGACATATTCTTCTTTTCCTTTATGTCTTAATCCATGACAATTATATAACTGTCATAAATTAAGTTAATGACAATTTTAAATTGTCATTGAAGTCCATATTTCAAGTAGTGTAGAGGCACGCAACCTCCAATTGCACCCGTCTTGACATCTCACTATAACCCTTCCAGGTTCATTTTTATGGTAAATTAATTCATGTCCAAATCGTATATAATATTCTCTTATTGCATCTCTGAATTCCGTTAATGTTCTAAATTTCATCCCTAATGTAAATTCTATGTAACATAGAAGGATAAAACTCAAACATGTGATCCCTTAACAACATCATTAGATTGAAGGGGTGAATTTAGGCGACTAAAAGAACAAGATTAAGAATTACACAATTTTTTCATCCTCTAAATATAAACTTGCACCACCATCCCATAAGTTTAACTTCACACCATCAAACTTTTCATTGAACAATTCATCATCATCCTTTCCATCATAATTAATGTTTAATAGTTCTTCTATGTGCATTCCTCTACTGCTACTACCACAAATATCGTCTAATTCTAAACTATTATGCATCTGATCTTTTATGGCAGCAGGTGTTTCTCCAATCATTTCAACATTTACAAAGCTTTCTCTTCATAAAAAATATTGTTAGGGTGCTCTACGTATATATGTGGTTTCTCTTAGGAGCAATGCAATTTAGCATGTCTAAAATATTCTTATCAAACCACAAAAATTTTAATCCTCCATAAAAATCCATAAATGGAATTAAAAAGTATATTTTATTCCAATTTAATGCATTTATTTCTCTCAGTCTTTCTTCAATTTCAGAGATGGACATCTTATTAGAACTACAATTTTCAAATTTATGTATGGAGCCTCCTACATATGATGTTTTTGTCATTGTAAACAAATCGACCTCCATGATGTTAAGACATTGTGAAAAGATATTCTCCCATATGCATATATTACATGTTGTTAATGTAACCGAAATGCTAAAAAAGTCATCTAAGTAACTAAAATCATTAAAAAAAAATACAAGTCTTTTTTCCCACTAAAGTTTTTTTTTTTTTAATTTTTCCCACTAAAGTTGAGTTTATTTAAAAAGAAAAAATCACATTCATTCGTATGTCTTGGTCTTCTTTTCAAAACTTGGATCATTTGTTATGCAGGACCTAACATATAACAAATAAACATTCATTAATTATTGTTCTATGAGGTTTCTTCTATACTAAAAAAACTAGAGCTTTCATTTACTTCCTCAAATGAACCTCCATAAGTGAAAATTATGAGAAAAGAAAAATGCAAGAACATGGTACTATATCTGTATTACTTACCATCAAACACTCTCAAGTCGAGCATATTAAAATTGAAATTGGAATCCAAGTAGTGATCTTGTTTAGAATCGATTCTTCAACTAGAAATTTGGAAACTCTTCATTTCCTCCATCTATCCACACAAGAATTTGGTTACAGTGATTCTGCAGCTTAATTGAGAGTTTTATTTTGTTTTTGTTTTTATTATCTATAATCTATAATCTATAATCTATAATCTATTAAAAAGGCACGATCTCGAAAAAACATTTTAGGACCATTATACCCCTTTAATTTCTATAATATATATATATTAAAATGCTAATATCTCGGAAAAACATTTTTGGACCATTATGTCTCTTTATCAAATTTTAAATTTACTAAACATGTCATTTTTTGTTTTTAATAACTTTAATAAATAATAATGTAGAAGTTATGAAGATGAAGAACTTGAATATGAAAAGTTTGGCTTATTTATATATAACAATGTATTATTTATATTTAATTGGAATTAATAATAGAATGTTGGAATCTCAAAAGTTTTCCAACTTATATATCTCCTATATATATATATATATATGGAGTTTCCTCTAACGTTTTCTACAACAATTTAGCTTTCTTTCTTAGTTTACTTCTTTTTCATCTCTTGATTTCTTCTAAATTGTATAGCTTTAGTAGTATCATATTGATATTGCACACTCTCGGGTATATGTGCAACTTTACAAAAAGAGATAGAAATAAAGTGATAGATAATTTGGTTCGATTAGCATTGAAGAATGAAGATCATTGTGTCTACTTAAAGATTGGCTAGAGGATATTGCTTCCCTTGTGCAAGTTGAGGAGTTTGTTACTCTTTCTTATGTTTATCCTTATTTTTCCTTTTGTCTGAAAAAAGAAAAAAAATTAGTGTCATAATCCATAATGGTCTATTGAGAATTTCGATCTGTAAGAGCGACAAAGTAGTGTCATATTGTATAATGGTCTATCACATTTAGAATTTCGATTTGTAAGAGTGATAGAGTGGCATTGTCCTACAATTAGACGTCATTGGATCCTACAGAATTGTTTGATCATAAAAATATATCAACCAAAGGTCGACAATCTTATATATTATTTTGAAATAAAAGTATCCATGTCTTCTATAAAATCTATATTATATTAAAAAGATACGATTCTTGAACAACTTTTTTAGACTATAATACCCCTTCAATCTTGGATTAATTACAAATAAATAAACTCAAACTAATTTTGAAAACAAAAATTGTTTTCTTAGCTAATTGCACAAATATTCCATCTTTATAGGGTCATCTTCATTACTTCTAGTATAATTTGTAACCGACAAATTAAATATGTTACACAATTTAGATTAGATATATAAACCGTTACAAATTTATTTATTGTTGTCAATTATTATGATATTAAAACAGACAACTATTAGAATTCCATGAGAAATATATAAATACAAAACAAAAATCAAACTCTACAAAATTTTAGAGAAGGTAAAAGAAGTTGTAGCAAAAAATTTGTTGATAAGAGAGGAACTTCGAATGTCAAACTTTCATATAAAATTTGTTTCTCTAAAATCCATCCGATTTATTTTCAACAATCAGCTTCTACTTTAGAAACAAAAGCTTTGCCACAAATCTTATTATCCAAATGGTTTTGTAGGTTCCTGACCCAACTTGTGCAAGGAAGCTTGCAAACTATCTGTCGCAACGTCATCGCGACGCGGAGCGGCCGACGTCATCCCCTGTGGTCTCTTTCAAGATTAGGGTTTGGAGTCGCCACCAATCATCTACGAGGTGTGATTGGTCACCTAAAACTAAAGACAAGGTCTGCGAAAACAAATTGTTGGTTCGGGAGTCGATTGAGCGTAGGGAAGGTGTTAGCACCCTACGACACCCGTTCAAAAACAGTACCATATTTTGTCAAAAATTATCCTATTATACTTTGGTCCAAAAAGAAAAATACTTTTGTGTTTGATTTTAAATGTCCCAAATTTATTGGTTCATATTTTACGATAAAATATGAACCAACAAGCATGAGTGGCGCAAAGACCATTAGAAAAACAAATTATCACCTCGAGAATATTGGAAAGATCCAATTTCTGTCATTGGGATTTTCGAAATAATTAATTAGTAGAAAAGAAAAATTAATAAATAAAAATTAATTTTAGTGTAGGGCCCATCAAGACTTGAATTTGTGACATGAGAGTCCATATACAAACTTCTTACCAATGTGCCAACATCCTAAGATATCACTTAATATTTTATATAAATATTTTAAGATTTGAAATCTTATAAAAACGAAAGTTTTTTTTTATATTTAAAAAAAATTTATCTAAAATAGTTGTTTGGTAAAATGATGATGTAAAAAAAAACATTAATTTAGGCAAGCAAAGACTCGAACCTAAAACATGTGAATTACTCCTAAGTAACCTACCACTATGGCAACACCACATGATACAATTTAGTTTTAATTCTTATCATACAAATCTTTATTTAAAAAAATTGTTTAAAAAAAAGTAAAAATAAAGAAAATAAAACTGAAAACGAAAAAAAATAATAATAATAAAATAAAAAATAAATATTTAAAACTTATTTTAAAAATAATCAAATCCTATTTAAACAAATTTATTTTAAAAATAATCAAATCATATTTAAACAAATTTATTTTAAAATATATCAAATCATATTTAAACAAATTTATTTTAAAATATATCAAATCATATTAAACAAATTTATTTTAAAATATATATAATCATATTTAAACAAATTTATTTTAAAATATATCAAATCATATTTAAAAAAATTTATTTAAAATATATATATATATATATATATATATATATATATATATAATATCAAATTTAAAACAAGCTTATTTAAAACAAAAAAAAAATCAAATCATTTCTAAAACAACTTTTTTCTATACCACGTAGTGCAGTGAGGCGCGGGTCTGAAAACTGTAAAGGAGCATTCGAGGTCGAAGTCAGGTGGTCGGTGATCCGTGCATCGGTTGTAGAAGTTTTGCGCCGGACTACTATGGTGCAGGTTGTCCGAACTTGTGATCACCGGGGGACGTGTGCGGTCTGTGTATCGTCGGGGTCGCCAGCCTGGGTGAAGAAGAAGAGAAGGTGATGGTAGAGAGAAAGAAGGGAGTGAATTCTTCTGTATGGGTGTTCTGTCTGTGCTCTCCTCCCCACTGCAGCCCTCCTTAAATACACCTAAAAACTAACGATAAAAAAGAAAAAGGGGTAAGAGAAGAGAGAAAAAGAGCGAGGGGAAGAAGGGGAGGGGATACACGTATGAAGGAAAAAATCAAAGGGGTGAAAAATTGTTTTTTTTTTATCTTAAAATCAATTTTAAAAAAAACCAATTATTTTCAAATAAAATCTAATTTTAAAACTTAATTTGATTCAATTAAAACTTTTTATTAAATTTTATAACAAAGTAAATTATGTTATTTTAAACTAAATCAATAAACATAAAAAAAATAATAATAAATAAATAAATCAGTAATAATTTTTTTAAAAAAAACGAAAGCGAGCCGGACCAAATACGGTGTCTACACTATCTGAAGGAGATTAAAGAGGATGCTGGAATAAAAACATGTGTGTTCTTGAATGTGGCTTCAACGACTGGGAACTGACATACCCGTTTGTCGCTGCAACAACGTGCCTTGCAAGGATGAGAAGTTGAATTTAGAAATCATCAAAGATGATCAACATGGTTTTGGAGAACATAATCGAATGGCCACTTGCAAGCATTTGCTAACCAAGTATGGCTCTATGGGAATCAACCATCTAGTTTCGATCAAGCATTGAAGTCAAGGTGGGTCTCTATCTTTCCCCATTTGTTCGCATTTTTTATTTGCCACAATTTGTGTACCCTCCCCTTGCAAAAAATTCTCTTCATTTTCTTGATTACGAAGATGGCAACAAAAAAATATTATGAATATCAACTGTGGTGGCAACGACGAGCACCAATGAGCAGCATCAAACGTTCATGACAAGCAAAAATGTCGCGGCGACAGCAAATATAAAGTTATATGAATCAACATTTGTAAGAGTTTTCTGATATCTCACAATTAGTGTGAAAAAAAAAAAAAGACAGCAGAAATAATATTTATGTTTTCATAAGATTTTAGTACTCAAACTAAAAAATGTACCATTCTCATTATGTTCTAAGGAGAGAAAAATAGCTAAAAAATACATGAGTACAATGGACTTGCTAATTAAGAAAGACATGTTTCCAACTTTAAAATAAAGTAACTAAAGAGAGAAAAAGAAAATTATTTTCTATATGTAGCCTAAGTGTAAGTGTATCCATATATGAGTATACTTACAAGGGAGATAATTATGGCCTAAACGTATCCATACACGAGCTTGTTAAGCAAGGGAAATAATTGAGAATGCTAAAATAATAGGTGTGTGTCAAGAAAATGTTATACTAGCTCATAAGGTAAAGAAAATAATAATAATTGAATAATCAATGTCCATAAGGTAGTGGTTGGTTATACTAGCTCATAAGGTAGCTTGCCAATCTAGAAATGGACAAGAAAAAAAAGTATGAATCATTAGGATTTTGTAAACATTGTTTTAATTACAAAATTGTTGAATTTTATATATTTAATAAAAATGTTATTGAATGTGATGGTATATGTTTCTTTATATTTTATATTTTTTAAAAAAGTATGAACCTACACTAAAATTATCAAACTGTCAAATATACACTTATCTTTTGTAGAATTAAAATAATCATAAAAATTATATCTATTATTCAATAAGTTCATGCCCTTAAACGGTTTGAATAGATCAACATAACTAATTGATTAAACAAACTTGGTTGGTTGAATTTTAGTTTATTGGTTTGACTAAATTTTTTATATGTGAAACATCATATTGAAGTTTTTTTTCCCTTAAAGATGCTCAATTATTATTGACAAATCTATTGTGTCTTTTTAAAAATACCCTTAAAAGAGCAAATATTAAAATTACCAAATTTATACTTTACCATGATACTTATATAAAAGAGTTACTATCTCTAAAAATATATTTTTAGACCATTTTACCTCTGGTTAAGTTTAAATTTAGATAACATGTGGATATTTTTTTTTTCTTTTTTTGAGAAAGGAGATAGTTCGTTGAAGTTTAGTTTTGATTTTATGAAAACTTAAATTTACTTTTAATTTTTTTTTTGAAATCAATTTACTTTTAAATTGATAATAATGTGGAATCAAAAGAGTTTTGATAGGTAAAATTTTATCTTTTATTTTCTACGGATTTGAAGATTTTATTTTTAGTCATAATTAATTATAGAATTTTAAATAAGTTCGAATTTTAAAAGTTTATAACTCTTCCATTCTTTACAATTATAAAATGAGTTCTTCCATCATTCTTCTACGAAACATTTGAATTATATATTTATTTTTCTAAATTCAGTTCTCTCCTATCCTTTACTTTTCAAATTTTGGTCATCTAAAAAACAACTCAATATGATGTGTGTAGCATATTGAGAATGAGAGACATTAGTCAATTCATATTTTATATTCTTGTCTGTTTGTGAGATGTTACAAATGGATTTGAAAGTTGGATGTTCTTTAAAATAAATAAATATATTTTTAAAAAGTTTACATAAATACATCTTTTTAATATTTTATTATTATTTTCTTAATTTTTACAATTAGTGGTATGTATTGCTTTTTTTTAATTCATAATATTGATGTTATTATTAGACTAAATAAAAATAAAAATACTTCGTGCATTTGCACGTGGTAACATGCTAGTGTTTATAAATGGTTTCATAATTCCTTTGGGTTAATCTTTTATATATTTATATATATGTGTGTAAAAAAATCTTATATATTATTTTGAAATAAAAGTATCAATATATTTTATAAATATATTTTATAAAATATTTATAAATGGTTTCATAATTAGTTTTCTTATTATTTTATTTAAAAAGTTTATCGACAATTATAATTTTGAAATTTAATTATTACTATACTTTTTAATTTTTATAATTTTATCTGTGTAATATGATTCTTAATAATTCTATCCCACTAACAACTAAGAAATGATGTTATTATATTCATTTCTTAAGTTTTTTTTAATGAACATGATTTTTAGAAATTACTAAATAAAAAATTAGCTAAAAAATAATCTTTAATTTTTATAGAATTAGTTTCGACAAAAATTCTTTTAAGCTAATTTATGATATTATTAATAATTAGTTAATAATATATTTTAATTTAATTTCTAAAGATCTTTCTCTCATTGATTATAAATTAATTATAACTCATTAAAATTAATATAATAAATTTTAAAAAGACTAAAAATAATTTTTTAATTATAGCAATGTAATATGATTATTAATTAAATACTCAAATAAATATAATATGAATAAATAAGTACAATTAATTTTAAATGGGAAATATTATAAGTATCTATTTTCTAAAAAGGTTGTAAGTTCAAAATGCAAGGGCTAATTCAATAAAATTTTTATTAAGTAAAAAATATAACTGTTGAATAATTAAGTTTGAATAAATGAAATGTAAATGTAACATTAAGTTTATTAATGTATGTAATTTAAAAAGATTGAATAGAAAAGTTTTTCTATTTCATTTTTAAATATTTTATTTTTAATTATAATTATTATAGAGCTTTTATCGATAAATTTAAAAAGCGTTATAACTTTTATACTCTCTAGAACTATAAAATGAAGTTTTTTCTCATTATTTTTGCCATTAAACTTGAGTTAAATTAATATAATTTATAGCAACTGTTTTTGGACATTTCTTTTTTTTTTTTCAATAAATAGTGATTTTTTAATCTTTTACTGATTTTAGAATATTATTAAATTAAAAAATCTTACATGCAAAGACACGTGGTAATACACTAGTATATTAAAAAGGCACGATCTCAGAAAAAACATTTTAAGACCATTATAACCCTTTAATTTTTGCTTAATTACAAATAAATAACATTTGTTAATAATTAATTATCAATAACTAATAAATATATGAAATGTAAAAAGTTGGAATGTAAAAGGTTTTTCCTTTAATTACAATTCAGGATGGAATTTCTAAACTTTTGTAACTTTTCATTATCTATTACTATATAAATTTGAGTCTTCTTCCACCATTTTGGTCACAAACACTTCTCCATTTCATTCTTTTTTTTAGTGCTCTCAATTCATTTCTTTCAAAGAATTCTTCAATATTGAAAAACGTCTTAAGATGCTGGTGACATATTCAAGTTGTAAGGAAGCATGTTATTGGATCTATATCCTAGACTGGGTCGTTTTAATTCCTCTTTGTGATGTGATGCTTTCTATTTGAGCCATGATTTTTCATCTCTGGAATGATGATCTAGGAGTACAATAATGGAGTTGAAGTATCATAGATTCCTAGAGACATACAATCAAGAAAATTAGTGACTTGACAATTGGGGAGACAACGACTGAAGCCTTACGATTGTTCACATCATAATTTTTGATTTTTTATGTAGTTACAATAATTTTCTTTGTTTGTTGACCACAATGCCAAAAATTTTTTTTTGGCAGTATTCGATTGATTTCACGTGATGCAAATGACTTTCTAAAATTCTACCATATTGAATAATAATATTGGCCAATCAATTATCAAGGTAGAAAATTTATTTTAAAGAATGAGTCTATAGCTACAATATTAGATTTTTTTTTTGTTTTTTATCTTTCTGTTATAATTAATGTGTTTTTTTTTATTTAAAATTTTTGGTGAAAAATCAATAATTTATTGATAATAATTACAATTTTTTCTTATTTTGTTTAAAAAAATTGTGTCATTACCAAGTTTTTAATTAATTATAAATAGTAAATTAATTAATTAATTAATTATCAATAATAATCAATCTAAAAAGTTGGAATACAAATTTTTCTTTTCATTTAATTCACCTGGAAGTTAAAGGATTTTAAAATAATAAGTATAATTATAATATGAAATAAAATAATTAAAATAATTTTTCTTTATTGAGGTTGAAAATTTTGATATAAGATGTTAAGAAAAAAAAAAAATAGGTTGGAAAATCTTTATAATTTTAATTGAACAAGCAATGTGTAGTTAAAAAAATAAGGATCATAAATTAGATAAGATAAACTTTTCAAAATGAGAATATAAAAAACTGTTATATTAACAATAAGAAAATATAACCTAAACTTCATTAAAATTGTTGTATATGATAATGCAATTTATATGCACTCAAAAAGATTAAATGAATAGAATGTAAAAAGTTAGAAGGTAAAAAGTTATGCATTCAATGTGCATAAATTAATTATTTCTAAAGATTTATATATACTTATATTTAATTGTAGAATATGAAGGTTTTGAAATGCCAAAAAATTTATAATTTTTTTCACTCACTCAAACTATAAATTTTTGTGTTCAATTTATTTCCACAGCAATTTAGCAATTTGAAAGCTTTATGTTAATAAAATTAAGAAAATAATTAAGGAACTTAAACCTATATTTACTAATAATAAACAAGGAAATAGTTTTTTTAAAAAAATGTGAACGATGTAGAAAATGTAAAATATCAACACATTATAATACATAGATTAATTTAAAATTTAATAAGATATCATATTGATGATTGATTTGATTCATATTTTATATTGAATATCATTTTTATCATTTTTTAATTTTTAATTTATTTTATTAATAATAATTACCTTCAATCTTATATTTTTACAATTACATCTATTATAGAAAAAATTATATATATTTAACAAACTTATGATATTTTTACAAATTCAAGGCACTTAGTTAAATAATATTTTTATAATATATGAAATCAATATTTTTATTAAGTGCATTGTACGTGGTATTGAATTAGTATAAATATGTGTGTATATATAAATATATATTTGGTCGACTATATGAAAACAAAATATTTAATGAAGAACATGTTGTATTCCATGTATTTTAGTACTTTCAAATACGTTTTTGTTAGTTATTCAAAATAAATAAATAAATAAATATATATATATATACACACACCAACTAGCATAGCCGCCTTCTTCTCCAGCTTCGTCCGTAACTGCTCAAAACACATAGCAGACGCAGCCAAAGACTTTTGTTGGTATATGTTTTTCTTAGCATATTTGAAATTACCTCTCAATTTAAAACATTGCTTGAAGTGTTTAATAATACTAGTTTTTAAAGTAGAATTTGTTTTTTAAAGGAGAAGTTAATGGAAAGGTTAACCTAACTAACAAAGAGGTTTAATTTCAACCATTACTTAAGTTGGAGGGTTTAATTTTGGCAATTAAAAGTCTATGGGTGTAACTGCAATAACCATTATAGTTTAGGGGTAGTGTTTGCAATTTACCCTTATCTTTTTTTATACGTTTTGATTTTGATAAAGTATTTGTTTATTTTACAATTTGATAAATTCGTAAACAATTATTACACTTAACATTTACGATAGTTTTGAAACTTAGTGAAATTTCGACTAGATGTTGGATCGATAAAATAATTATGATCGAATACATTTTAAAATTTTAAAATAATAGAGGTATTGTATTATGCACATGAATTGATATATGTGCAAATATATCTCGTAGACTCTCAAAATATGGCATCTACTCCTAAAAATATAATTGTTGATTGAACAAAGGAAATCAGCTTAATAGGGATACTTATGAAATATGAGCATTAAAAATTTAGTATGTACTAGAAGAACTGTTGAGATGTTCTCTACCACAAAAAATAAGAGACACGTGCAAGCGTATACAGTCACAAGTAACAAAGAAGTAATTTTAAGGTTGAATCCTTAGGGACTTTTGCTTCAAAATGAATTCGATGAGATGAAATGTTTCAAACTGCAATCAAGTTTTATGAGTGAAAATGGATGATAAAGTTGTGATTTTGGGTTGCAAATATCAAGTTTCTTTATAAAAACACAACCCCAATTCTTCCTGCCTTAGTTTTGAAGGAAAACACACACTAGAGGAAAAAGGCAAGGCGCTACTTGACACTTTCTATAAATATGAGTTTTACTCTTTCACGAACCGCTTTTGGTTATTCCAGAGTCTAGGGTAACCGACTATCATATGTCTGTGTGTAGTTACAATCCAATAATGTAATTATCAATTCATTTGCTTTTATGAGTTAGAAAGCCTATGTCTAGGACCGTGGTTTATGTGCTTACAGCATATGTCTAAGTCACATCCCATATCAGCTTCTTAATATTTTGCTTAACGTAACATTCTCAGTATTAGGCTTCAATGTTGTTGGGTTTTATGCCCTAAACTCGTGGTTTGTAAACATAAAACAAATATTCATTCAATAAAGTTGTTATTGATAGAATTGCATTAACCTAAATCCAATAAACTAACATCTGAGGTTATGTCATGTAACTGGAACAGTATGTAACAGATATACAGTATATATTTAATATATAACGTATATATTTGATATACAGTGTATATATATACAGTATTTAATATACAAGTGGATAATGTTCCAGTAGTAACCTAAAGGGTCTATAGTATATGGATAAGGTTGGGTACCTTATCCTGGCAACCACTATGGATATGACCCACTTTGTAATAGTTACAAATGACTTGATCCAGGTCATTCGTGTGGAGACATGCGAGTGAGGGTATCCTATACAATGAGTTTGTATAAGACCAGACCACGAAATAATTAATCTTTAGCTATAACACCGTTAGCTAATAGATTAATATTTCAATAGGATGACCAGATAGCTCGATCTCAATCCTGAGTGAGTTATGGACTCCTGCATGTTAGGGCTCGTCCTTTGATTTGTATGGGTGAGAGTGGCTCGAGTTGCCGACTCAATATGCCTACTATTTTGGAGACGAGACTAAGTGGGGAGCTGGGAACATAACTACACAAGATGAAATTCACTCATTCTCGACTACTCTTGAGTGCTGACTCCGGGACTTGAACAAGGGGCCACACCCTCTCACTGGCCCGAGAGGGACTTCCGATTATTGGTTGGACCATAACCGAGTGTTCATTAGAGGATCAGCGGTACTTAAGGTACAAAATGTAACACAGGGGTAAAACGGTAATTTGACCCAACTGTGGTCACGAACACTCATGAAGGATTGACTTACCGTTAATGGTCAAAATCCATGGACGCAAAACATTCTACAGTGAGAAGAGTGCAACTGTGGGTCTTTAATGGAGTGACCGACAGTTAACGAATGTTGATTAATATAGTTAATGAGTTTAATCAATTAATCTCGTAACGTTGGAGCTTCCGATCTATAGGTCAATTAGGTCCCCTTGCTAGCTCGTAAAGGATATTTAAGAACAGTTAGTCTTGAAAAGAATTTGAATTGTTCAAATTAATCAAAGGGAATTAAGGTTAATTGTATGAGATATAATTAATATAATGTATGGTGATACATTATAATATAAAGTTAATTTTGAATTGGATTCAAAATTATGAGAGAGATGAATATTAGAATTTTTGATTCTAATATAGTTGATTAATTTAAGTTTAATTTAATTTAATTAATTAAATTAATGAGATATATTAATTTGGTTAAATTAAATTAGAATTAATTTAATTAAATTAATAATTCTTTTTTTAATTAATTAAATTAGATTTAATTAATTATTATTTAAATTAAAATTGTTTAATTAAAATAAAAGAAAAAAATAAAAATAAAAAAAAAAGAGAAAAAAGGGGGAAGTGGGGGAAGTGGGGGAGGTTTTCCCACTTCCCACCATTATGGTGGGAAGTGGAGAAATGGTGACTGAGGAAGTAGTGACTTCCCCCTCACTCTTCCTCCCTTATAAAAGGGAGGTTCTCCCCTTCCGTTATATCCCGATCATCAATTCTATGAGTTTCAGAAACTTTAGCAAACAATCTTTCTCTCAATCTCTCTATCCCTTTCTCAGTTTTAAAACGGTTCCCACAAACCGGATTTCTTAATATCTAGAGGATAGCGAGGAAGACTTTGTGGTGGCGTTGGTGTCTACATTGAAGAGGTGTCTTCAAAGGTATGTATCACTAACTTCCCTTGTTACTCATGCTTATGTGTCTTTTCTTTGTTGCAATTCTAAAACAAGATTGAAGCACACGCGTTCACGCGCTTTCGCTGCGGGATCTGATCCCTTCAAATGAATAGATCAATTTACCAATGGCCAACCTAAGAAGTGCCTTAGTGCATAATTAAAAGAAGGGTGAGACGCTAGACCTAGAAATGTGCATAATTAAACCAACCGTGTTAGAAACCAACCTAGAAATGTGCTAGACGCTGGACCTTTTTCCAACCGTGTTAAAATTAAATAGTTTTAGCTAATGCATTCCACAGAGAGGTTAAAAACTCACTTAGTGCATAATTAAAAGAAGAAAAACGCTAGAAAAGATAAAAGAAATAATTTATATGCTTGAATTTAAAGAATAAAAAAATACAATGAGTTCTAGCTTAACCTTTTTTCTCTTTCGAGCTTGAAGCGAGTTTAAAACTCGCTACAGAACGCTAAGGAATGAAAATAGATGAAGAACAAATGAAATGAATTTGAATCAAAGCAAGGACAAAATGTAACAACGATTTACTAAGGCTAGGGTTTCGAAAACAATAAAACAACAAAGAGAGAAAAGTAAAACGAAATTAATCTATCATCTAGGACTGAAAATGAAGTGAATTGGATATCTTGGATACTGAGAGAAGCTCTCCTTATATAAGGCTTTGAGGTTGATTGAACTTCCGGCCAAAATAGGAGGAGAGTGTTGAGATTGTGTCAACTGAACGACTTTGACTTGGACTGGGTTGAATTGGTTAAAGCAATCCAAATGTAAGCAAAACATGCGTTTTGATTACTATTGCCAGAAGGCATATTGTCCCTACAAAGTTCGAAAACGTGAGTTTTTGCCTAGTTCGACCAAAATTTATCTCATTTTAACTCCAAATACCTCATATTGCAATTTACCCATAAATGTTCACCTTCTATCCTACTTTAACATGTAAACAGTTTTTATAAAATACATAGGAAAAATGGTCGTTTTCACAATCAAACATGCCCCGACAGTAAAGTTTCTGTAGTAAAAAATCAAACTTATCAAGAACAAGAGGCTCTAGAAGTATTAAACGATGTGTTGATTGAAGCAACCCTGTTCAATAAGGATGTAATTGGGTCTAGTCATTTTGTCCAGGAAACCGACTCAACTCGAAAAGTTCGGGTTAGACTACGATCTGGTCGAGTCTACTTCGATTATTTTTGTTCTTTTTCTTCTTCTTCTCTCCAGTGTAGGGTTTCCAACTTCTAACACCCTTTCAACCTTCATGAGAGCAAGAGTCTTTTTTAATTAATGGAATATGACAACTAAAATTTTCCAGATTCCTACTATATAAACCCAACCGTGATTCATTATCATTCTCTCTCTAGAAAAAAAGTTCTAAGGATGAAGAAAAAGAGAGATTACAAAAAAATAGGAAAAAAAAAGATAAAGATGAGCTATGTTACTAAGAATCATTGATGCATAATTGCTCTCTTTACAACAATTCTAATAAATTCAAACACAAATTTTTTTTCTTCATCAATTCAACTATTATTCTTATTCTTCCCATTCCTCCATATTCGTAAAGCAAAATTTCTCTCGTCATTCCTTATCAACGATACTCACCAAAAAGAATACTCTCTGGTCGGATCAGGTTAATTGAAGAAAAGGACCAAAAACCTCGCTTCAGCTTAAAAAACTACATGTTGCAAAAGGCTAATATGTTCAATCAAGATCTTGATGCGGTCGTTTCACTACAGGACTCACTCAAGATCTCTCTCCTCGCTGGTGACAAGCGGGTCCACCTGATGTCAAGGAAGATACCTAAATATGGGTCTGTTGCGCATTTGGGTCGTTGCCACCATGATTTTGAGTCGTCGAGTGCAGCAGTGGGTTTCATCACTATTGCTTTTGTCGAGAGAGAGGGAGGGAGAGAGAGCTTGTGGATTGCGAGGGGATAAGATAAAAAAAGGAGAGGATGCAAGACTTATAAAGGTAAGGTAAATTTTAAAAATCGATTTTCTTGGTTAAGACTAACCCGAACCGATCCATGTCATAGCCGACCCGACCTAACCTGACCGAGTCAATTTAGTTTAGATCCTTACATCCCTATTGTTCAACAAAGGAGGGCTAAAAGGTTTATGAAGACTGAAAGAGGAGAAACTCACTAGCTCGCACTACTTTGCTAAGCAACATGGATAATGATGTCATGTTTGAATTTTATTCTTAGGACCTTACTAAGAATATGTGGGCTGCATTAAAGTTAAAAATGGATGGAACTTCTGTCGCCAAAGTTAGGCAACTCACTAGTTTGACACTTATAAAAAATCGCCTAATCATAATATGAGACAACACATAAATAAGATGTCTAATGTGATTAGTGAGCTAAAAGAAGCTAACCATGTCCTGACTGACGAACAACAGCTTTAAGCTGTTATTCAATCCCTTCCCCGAAATCAGAGCATATACTACAACAAATTTGACTTTCAATGACAGTCTAGAAAATTCACATGCAGAAACTTTCAATGATAGTCTAAAAAACTCACGCGTAGAAACGTTCAATGATGCTCTATGAAGTTTTTTTTTTCCATGACTTTTTGTTGGTTCGTCTATTCAATATTAGACCCATTTATTATGCTAAAAAATAGTGGGCTGCTAAATACCACATGTGGTGCTTTGTTTTGTTTTGATTTTTGAAGTTCCTCGTGACGTGCACTATGAAAAATGGATTTGTTGTATTTCAATCCATTAATCATACAAAGAGAGTTAAGGGACTTATATAGGCTATTGGGACCTTAACTAAAGGAAACAAAATACAAAAATTAGTTATTCTATAAACAGAAAACTAAAGCCCAATAAGCTTAGTCCATTAGTGATTTATCTTCACACCCCCCTCAAGCCAATGGCAGTAGGTGCATGGCATTGAGCTTGGTCTTTAGGGCATGAAATTGCATGGGAGAAAGGGGCTTTGTGAGCATGTTGGCGATTTGAGCTAGCGACGGTAAGTGCTGCACACATAATTGACCAGAAATTACCAAATCTCTGACAAAGTAAATGTCTATTTCAACGTATTTTGTCTTTGAATGTAACACATGATTTGAGTTAAGGTGAACCGAGCACAGACTGTCGCACCAGAGAATTGGATTGGACGGAAGAGGGATGTGCAGCTCACGGAACAATGTTTTTAGCCACACCAATTCTGACGCTGCAAGTTCTAATGCACGGTATTATGCTTCTGTGCTAGACCTTGATATAATCGTCTACTTTTTAGAGCCCCATGAAATTGGATTTCCTCCCAAATATATGAAAAACCCAGGCGTTGATTTTCTGTCATCAGGATCAGATGCCCAATCAGCATCAGCATACCCTTGAAGTTGCATCTTTTGTCAGTAGTAGACCATGATCATAGGTACCTTTTAGGTATCTAAGTATTCTCTTTACTAGCTTTTAGTGTGTAGATGTAGAGGCATGCATAAATTGGCATGCCTTGTTCACTGAATAAGAAAGTTCAGGTCTGGTCAAAGTTACATATTGCAGGGCACCCACCACACTTCGATAGAGATAAGGATCAGCTAGTAAATCACCTTGTCGTGCTGACATAATAGCTCCATTGATCATGGGAGTAGCTATAGCATTGGCTTCCAACATTTTGGCCTTTTTTAGTAGGTCGGTGATATATTTAGATTGGGAGAGAAAAAGGCTAGTTGGAGTAGGATAGGATACCTCAATTCCTAAAAAGTAGCCAAGTTTACCAAGGTCTTTGAGAGAGAATTTATTATGAAGAGTAGAGATTAAGTGTTAATCTTATAGGTAGAGTTTCCTTTAATGACTATGTCATCGACATAGATTAAAATGTAGCAAGTAGAACCATTTTTAGCTCTGTAGAATACGGATGGATCAGCTTTGACCCAATAAAGCCAAGAGTAATAAGAAAATTGCTCAATCTCTCAAACCACGTCCTGGGAGCTTGTTTCAAGCCATATAAAGCTTTTCGCAGCCGGCACACTAGATGTTTAGAACCCGAATCAATAAAACCAATTGGTTGTTCCATTATTACAATCTCATTGAGTAGGCCATGTAGAAATGCATTGTTGATGTCTATTTGTCGTGGTTCCCAATCATTAGCCAAAGCTAAAGTAAATAAGACTCTGATGGTTATTGGTTTAAAAACAGGGCTGAACGTTTCAGAGTAGTCAATGTCAACTGTCTGATGAAAACTTTTTGCCACAAAACGCCTTATAACGAGAGATAGAACCATCTGTGTTCCGTTTAATCTTGAAAACCCACTTACAACCTACAATTTTCTAATTTGGTGAAGGAGTAACTAATTCCCATGTTTGGTTTTTCATTAGGGCAGAATACTCTTCTTCCATGGCCTTTCTCCAATGACTGTGTTTTAAGGCTTCCTTAGCAGACGTAGGTTCAACTTCTTTGTAATCAGCCAAATAGATTTTAGGCTTAAAAATGCCATTATTTGCACGAGTTACCATAGTATGAGTATTTTGAGGTATCACAGGATATGGACTAACAGATGGGGGAGCATTTGAAGTAGAATTTATAGGTGGATTGGTATTAGAGGTAGAAGGCATATCAGGAGATGGAGTATTTTGAGGTGAACAAGGGGGTTCTGTTGGATGAAGTTCAGTTGCAGGTGGATTGGGAAGGATGTCTATGGTATGAGATAATAAAATAGGACTAGAAGGTGTTGGGAGAGTAGGAGAGGAAGGTGGAGGCTCAACAAATTAGAATATTGGAGGATTAGTAGGAGGTATAGGTGGA
The DNA here is from genome assembly GCF_013281855.1 of Momordica charantia. NCBI lineage: Eukaryota > Viridiplantae > Streptophyta > Magnoliopsida > Cucurbitales > Cucurbitaceae > Momordica > Momordica charantia. The sequence continues at coordinate 13,226,998 of NW_028275158.1, read as the reverse complement.
GATAGTGACAGTAGAGGAAGATGGGGAAGTAGTGGAAGATGTGGAAGTTTGAAAAGGGTAGGTGGTTTCATCAAAGAGGACATGACGAGAAATATATAGTCACCCATTAAAAGCAAGACATTTGTAACATTTATGAATGTTACTATATCCTAGAAAGATGCAAGGAATGGAACTAGGTTGTAGTTTGTGATTATTATAGGGTCGAAGGCAAGGATAGCAAAGACATCCAAAGGTTTTTAGAAAAGAATATTTTGGTGTTTGATGAAATAGTTTTTCTAGAGGACTGATCCATTTAAGAGTATTTGTAGGAAGTCGATTTATTAGATAGACAGCTGTTGAGAAAGCATCATCCCAAAATTCTAGTGGCATAAATGAGTGAGATAAAATAGTTAGACCAATATCAACTATATGACGATGTTTTCTTTCATTGATCCCATTCTATTGGGACCTGTAGGGACAAGTGAAATGATGTTCAATTCCATTTGATTTAAGATAAGGAGAGAAAGTTTTGAATTCTCCACCACCATCCGATTGGAAACATAAAATAGGAGTGTTTAAAAATTTTTCCACTTGTGTTTTGAATTGGATAAAGACATAAAAGGCTTGAGACTTGGATTCAAGAAAGTAAATCCATGTGAAACAAGAGTATGCAACGATAAAGGAGATATAATATTGATAACCATTTCGGGATTGTTTATATGCGGGTCCCCAAAGATCTAAGACAACAAGTTGTAAGGGGGCAGTTTATATAGTGGTGGAGGGAGAAAAAGGGAGAGAGTGACTTTTGCCAATTGCACAGGCTTGATAGAATGAAAGCTTTTTATTTATTGAAATTGGAGGAATACATGTATTGAGAACTTTATCTATAACAATGGATGATGGATGGCCTAAACGTTTGTGCCAAACATCTATGAGGTTATTACACTTGGATATAAATGGAGTACATAAAGGAGTGGTAGTTTGAAGAACTTGATTGACACTTGAGATGCCTTTAGAACTTGGAGATGATGTTGTCAGCTTGAAAGAATATAGACCATCTTGAAGGTTCCCTTGAAGGAGAATATTACCAGACCTGATCTTTGACAAAACATAAATTTGGATGAAAGTCAAAATATACCTTATTGTCTCTAGCAAACTGACTAACACTAAGAAGATTAACACTAAGAAGATTTTTAGTGATTGAGGGAACATGAATTAGATTTTGAAGATGAAATATATGTTTAGAAGGTGAGGTAAGAAATTAATAACCAGAATGTGTGACTGACAAACCTGCCCCATTTGCCGTGTGTATCTGTTGTCCACCCATAATCTCATTACTTATGGCAAGATTATTCATATCATGAGTAATGTGATTGGTTGCTCTGGAGTCGAGATACCAATTAGTGTCTTTGTTAAGTTATGGTGCCATTAACATTGCAGACATAGGTTGATTATTATACCCAGGAGATGGCTGAATATAATGACGTCTCCCATAGTTTGTTTGATATGGGACTCTAAAGCAGCATTTGTCAGCTGTGTGACCAAACTTATGACAAATCTGACATTGAACACGATTCTTGGGATACCACGATCTTCTTCCTCCTCTGAAATGTCTACCACGGCCTCTGGTTGCATCATAAGACTGATTATTATGAAATCTTGAGTTATCACTATTTTGATATCTTTGATTATCATTGCTACTATTGTTCTGTTGAACTAGATTTACTGATGGCAGAGTTGGGTCTTTTGTATTTGCTAAAGTTACATCTTTATCCATACTGCTTTCGTGAGATAACAACAAAGAAGTAACTTTTTGTATAGAAATTGAACCTGATTGTGCTGCAATTACTGAAATAGTTGACTCATAATCTTATCCAAGTCTGAATAGTATGTAAAGAATGTGATCCTCTGGTGTAACTAGTTTTCCAGTAGCTTGTAAAGAATCAACTAGGTTCTTAATTTGACAAACATAGTCTTTAATGCTAGAATTACCTTTCTTGATATTCTGTAGTTTGGTTCGGATCTCCATTATTTTTGCAAGATTTCTTGTTGTAAAGATTTGATGAATATTGCTCCATATTTCTTGTGCTGTTTTGCAGTGAAGGAGATATGCAAGAATCTCCTCTGACATGGATCCTAAAAGCCAAGAAATTATCATTCTATCTCGTCTTTTCCACTATGTATAGGTTGGATTTAACCTCTGTGTAACAGTTGAGTTCTCTGTACTGACTGTATATTGCTGTGGAATTTGATAATTTTCATCAATGTAGTTCTCCAAACCATTACCTCATAGAGTTGCTAAAATCTGAAATTTTCATAACAAGAAATTGCTATCAGTCAGTTTTACAGTGTTGATTTTGTTTCCAGGATTGACCAACACCGATCCCTGACTTACAGTGAGTACAGAGATTTCTTCTGTAGAATCAGCCATGTTTCTTGAATCGTTGTTAGACATTTGTGAGCTCTGATACCATCATAACGTGCAATGTGAAAATAGATTTATTGTACTTCAATCCATTAATCATACAAAGAGAGTTAAGGGACTTATATAGGCTATCGGGCCTTAACTAAATGAAACAGAATACAAAAATTAGTTATTCTATAAAAAGAAAACAAGCCCAATAAGCCCAGTCCATTAGTGATTTATCTTCATAGCTCCCACGTGCCTAGGGCACCCACTTATCGTGAAAAAAATCAGTAGCAGTTTTTGGGTTCCTCTCTTGCGGCGGTACAAAAGCAAAAGAAAGAGTTTTTCCTTCTTCTTCCTTTGTGTGTGAGAGTTGAAACCTTGAGAGAGTGAGGTGTAACTTCTCTTTTATTTTATTGTCACTAATTTTGAGTTTAGTGAATGGAAGAGGTCTTTGATGCTATAATTTTATGCACATTATTGTTGAGAAGACTCCATATATTTTGCCAATGCTTGGTTGATATGAATGGAATGGATGGATCATCATGGTGGATGTAAATCACGTTGATCAAACCATTACAAATTAGTGTGTCATTTCTTCTCTATTTCTCATTTATTTTTTGAATTTATTGTTGGAACTTAGTTAGTCGATATTCTATATTTTATTGAAATTGTTGGTGCTTTTAGTGTAAGTTGGAATACCCAACAAGTGGTATCAGAGTCTTGTTTAAGTGTTTTTACAGCAAGATTTTTTTCAGAAATTTTGAAAAGATTTTTATTGGTGATCTTGAAAATGACAACTAAGTTTCAACTAGATAAATTTGATGGTAACAGTGATTTTGGATTATGGAAAAAGAATATGAGAGCTCTTTTAGAGCAACAAAATGTTGCAAAAGCTCTTCATGATCCAAATAAATACCCAACTGAAAAGATGGAACGGGAGAAGTTAGAAATGCTTGAAATGACTTTTAGTACTGTATACTTGGGATAGAATAAAGAATAAAAATTATAGCAAGCAGAGAGGGAAATCACAGTCAAAATCGAGAGCCAAAGGTAAGAAGTGTTACAATTGTCAGAAAAAATGGCATTTTAAGACAAATTGTCCTTTGTTAGCAAAGAACAAACAATCTAACCAAGAAAAGACCGAGGGAGAGAGTTCAACAAATGTATTGGATAGTCATGAATCAGCTAAGGTTTTGTTGGATTCAAGGAATGAATGGTCAGATGACTGGGTTTTGGACTCAGGTTGTACTTTTCATATAACATCTTCTAGGGAATACTTCAATGACTTTAACCTCTACAAGCTGGAAAAGTTTACCTTGGTAATAATCAGATCTGTGGGACCGAGATTGACACGGTGAGACTGAGATTTCATAATAATTTGGCGAAAATTTTGACTAATGTGAGATATGTCCTTGACTTGAAAATGAACCTTATCTCTCTTGGAACTTTAGATAAGCTTGGTTATACTAGTAAGATAACAAATGGTGAGATGAAGATATATAAAGGCTCACAGTTGAAGCTAAAGTGAAAGATAAAAAATTGGCTTTACATGCTGAGTAGTTAGGAAATCTCTCACTTGTCTCTGATGATGTGGATAAAAAGGATCAAAGCTACAAAACTTTGGCATACATGTTTGGAGCATGTTAGTGAGAAAGGCATGAAAGAACTGAATAATCAAGGGATTATAAACTTGAAGTAAGTGGGTGAACTTCCTATATGTGAATATTGCAATTTTGGCAAGTATACTAGGGTAAAATTCACAAAGAGAATACATTGCACTAAAAAAAAAGCTTGATTATATTCATGCAGACTTGTGGAGGCCGACATATGTGAGTACATGGAGGAGCCAAGTACTTGATATCCATTGTCGATGACTTTAGTAGAAAAGTGTGGTTTTATTTCTTAAAGCATAAACGTGAAACAGTGTCAAAGTTCAAGGATTGGCTTACTTTAGTTCATAATCAAACTGAGAAGAAAGTGAAGAAAAACATGACTGTTAGAGGACTTGAGTTTGTGAATCGACATTTTGATGAACTTTGCTCGAGGCATGGTATTGCTAGGCACTTAACGATTGGTTACACTCCACAACAAAATGGCCTTGTTGAATGCATGAATAAGATCATTTTGAAAAGGTCTGCTTTTTATCTCAATCAAACTTGCCCAAGTTGTTTTGGGGGGAGCAACAATCACAACATGTTATTTGATAAATAGAACACCTTCATGAGTTGTTGAATTCAAAATGCCTAAGGAGATGTGGAGTGGAGCAAAACTTGACATTTCTCACTTGAGAGCTTTTGGATGTAGTGCATATGCTCACATAAATCAAGGCAAACTTGATCCTAAAGCCTTGAAGTGTGTATTTATAGGCTATCCAAAAGGAGAAAGGGCTACAAACTCTAGTGTTTGGAATCGAATAGAGGCAAACGTATAATATGCAGAGATGTTAAGTTTGATGAATGAAGTATGTCATACTCAGAATTGAATACATCAATAGAGGAAACATCTCAGAGCTTAGTTACATTTGAGATTGAAGTAGAGCTCATTTCAATCCAAAAGCTAGTCACTTCTAACAACATACCAAGTACATCAACAAGTACTGAATCAGAAGTTAGTTTTGAGCAAATTGATGAGGATGATGGCAGTGATTAGGAATCAAAAGCATAGAAAACTGAACAGACTGATCTGAGTGATTATAAACCTTGCTAGAGATACGGTGAGAAGGACCATAAGACCACCGATAATGTATGGTGTGTAATGAGTATAGTGTATGCTCTAGTTTATTGTATTTGTCCCTTTGTTTTATGATTTTGAACACCTCACTAGAGTTCAGTTCAAGTGGGAGATTATTGGGTGTGTTGTCCTAAATTCGTAGTTTGTAATTATGTAAAAAACAAATTTATATTCAATAAAGTTTTGTTTTTTCTTATTCAATCAATTTGTTATTGAATTTACAACATTGCACTGTCTAAATCCAATAAACTAAACATCCAAGATTGTTATTATGTAACCGGGACAGTATATGTATTGGGTATATATTTGATATACCCTCGATATACAAGTGGATAATGTCTCGGAATAACCTAAAAGATCTATAGTATATGGTTAAGGCTGGGTACCTTATCTTGGCAACACTATGGATACGACCCAATTTGTAAATGTGACAAACAACCTGATCCAGGTCATTCATGTGGAGACATGCAAGTGGGGGCATCCTATACAATGAGTTTGTTTAAGACCGGACCGTGAAATAGTCAATCTTTAGATGTAACGTCATTGACTAATAGATTGCTATTTCACAGGATGACCAGGTAAATCATTCTCAATCCTGAGTGAGTTATGGACTCCTACCCGTGAGGGCTCGTTTATTGATCTGTATGGGTGAGAGTAGCCCGAGTCACCGACTCAACATTCCTATCATTTTGGGGATGAGACCGAGTGGGTAGCTGGAAACATAACTTCACAAGATGGAATTGACTACTCCCCGACTTTAAGGGAATAAATGAGTGTTTTCTTAAATGCAGACTCCAGGACTTGAACAAGGGGCCCCACCCTCTCATTAGCTCAAAAGGGACTTCCGGTTGTTGGTCTGACCATAACCGGGTTGTTCATTAGAGGAGTAGTGGTATCTAAGGAGCAAGATGTAACTTAGGAGTAAAACGGTAATTTGACCCAGCTGGAGTTACGAGCACTCATGAAGGATTGACTTATCGTTAATGGTCGTACATTCGTGGACACGAAAATATTTTGCAATGAGAAAAGTACAGCTGCGGGTCTTTAGTGGAGTGACCTGCAGTTAATCAATGTTGATTAACTCGGTTTATGAGTTTGACCGATTAATCTCGTATCGTTGGAGCTTCTGATCTGTAGGTCCATTAGATCTCCTTGCTAGCTCACAACGGGTCAAACGAGGATCAAGTTTCTTGGAATAATATAAAATGTTCAAATTGCTCAAGGTATTATATATATTTGTATGTTGATACATTATAATATATGGTTAATTATAAATTAAAACTATGTATTATGAGAGAAATTAATTGAATGAGATTCAAATAAAAATTAATATGAATAGGATTCATATCAAAACTATAGGTTAAAAATAATGTGCATAAGATGTACATTATAATTTAGAATATTATTCTACTTTAATAATAAATAATTAAGTATTAATTATTTAATTTAGTTAATAATTAATTAATTATATATATAATTAATTATTAGTTAGATTAATGATTAATTAATTAATATTAATTGATTAATTAATTATATTAATAATAATTATAATTAATAATTAAAGAAAGAAAAATCCCAACTCTCTGTGTCTTTTCAAGGAAAAATCCCAAGAGTTTTTTATTCCAAGTTCATTGCTCCCAGAAGCACTCCTTCGTTCCTAGAGGATAGCAAAGAAGATTTCGTGGTGGTGTTGAACGGATTTACTCGAAAAGCTTTGGAGACCATCTTCAAATGTAAGTAAAACCTCTATGTTTTTCCTTTTACTATGTTGTCAATTTTTCTCCTTAAATTCAAGAACACAATCCTCGTATCCGCTGTGGGATTAATGTCCCATCATGGTGAACTTGACCTTGTTTTCTATGCACTAGCAACTACTGATGAACTTATAGAACTTGAGCCATCCACCTACATTGAAGCTATAAAATGCAATGATAGTGAGAAATGAGAGCAAGCCATGAAAGAAGAAATTGATTCCTTGAACAAGAACAAGACTTGGAGCCTTTTAGCAAGTCAAAACGTAAGAGACTTGTATCTTGTAATGGATTTACAAACTTAAACCTGGATTAACAAATGAGAATGAGATAAGGTTTAAGGTCAAACTGGTAGTAAGGGAATACACAAAAAAGGAAGGAGAAGATTATAATGAAATATTCTCACTCGTTGTCAGACATACGTCGATAAGGGCGATATTAGCTTTGACTACCCACTTTGATCTTTACCTTGAGCAAATAGATGTCCAAACTGTGTTTCTTCATGGTGAACTTGAGGAAGAAATATATATGAAGCAACCACAAAGTTTTAAGATAAAAGGGTGAGGAAGACAAAGTATGTTTGATGAAGAAGTCATTTTATGGACTTAAACAATCTTCTAAAAATGGTACAAGAGATTTCATAGCTTTTTATTGTCTAAAGAATTTAAAAGATGTATGTCTGATCATTCTGTGCATTTTAAAGAGGTAGGTCATGCAACCAAACTCTATTTGCTACTTTATGTTGATGATATGTTTATAGCTTGTAGAGACAAAGCAAAGATAGACAAGTTAAAGGTAGAGTTGAGCTTAGAATTTGAAATAAAAGATTTGGGGACAACAAAGAAGATACTAGATATTGAAATTCAAGAGATCGGATTGTTAAATGTTTGTTTTTGTCTTAGAAAGGGTACATTTCAAAACTATTGAGCAAGTTTAATATGACTGATTCAAAGGTAGTAAAAACTCCTTTGGCACCACATTTCAAATTATCTATGGAGCAGTGTCCAAGTCTGAGCAAGAAAAGAAAGATATGGAAGATATTCTATATAATAGTGTTGTGGGGAGCTTGATATACACTATGGTTTGCACTCAACCAAATTTGATTCATGGTATGAGTGTTATGTCCAGATTCATGATAAATGCAGGGAAGGTTCATTAGACAGCAGTGAAATGGCTTCCTTGGTATGTAAAGGGAACTAACAGTCATGGCTTAGCATATACTAGAGATTACAGAGGTGTTTATCCATTGGTGGGATATGTTGATGAAGACTACGCTGCGGATCCAGAAAAATGGCGAAATATGTTGAGGTATGTTTTCACTTTATTTGGTAACACAATTAGTTGAAAAACATCTTTACAGTATATAGTAGCATTATCATCTACTGAGTCTGAATACATAGCTTTAGCTTGTAGTGTTAAAGAAGCATTATGACTTAGAGGCTTAGTTGGTGCATTGATTTAAGTAGATGATCCTATTATCTTACGGTGTGACTCTCAAAGTGCAATTCATTTGTCAAATAATCATGTTTTATCAGGAGGAGAACAAAACATATACATGTTCGTTTACACTTTGTAAGAGAGGTATTTACTGAGAAAACTGTGGTTCTTGAGAAGATTTCTAATGAAGATAATATTGTTGATGCATTTATTAAAACTTTGCCATCTATAAAATTTGAGAAATGCATGACTCTACTTCAATCAGAAGCAAGCTAAATAGTGACCTTCGGGATTGGAAAATAAGTGGTGATTCATTCATTTGTTCTTAAACCATGGTTGAGTTATCAGCAAGGTGGAGTTTTTCACCAAGGTGGAGATTTGTTGCTCCGTCTGTTCAACATTGGGCCCATTTATTATGCTAAAAATTAGTAGGCTGCTAGATACCATATGTTATGGTTTGTTTTGTTTTGATTTTGAAGCTCCCATGTGCCGAGGGCACCCATTTATTATGGAAAAAAAAAACAGCAGTTTTTTATTCCCGTCTTGCTGCTGTACAGAAGCAAAAGAGGGAGTTTTTTTCCTTCTTCTTCCTTTGTGTGTAAGAGCTGAAAGCTTGAGAGAGTAAGGTGTAACTTCTCTTCAATTTTATTGTCACTAATTTTGTGCTTAGTGAAGGGGAAGTGGGTTTTTTATGCTGTAATTTCTGCTCATCGTTGTTGAGAACACCTCATATATTTTGTTGTTGCTTGGTTGATATGAATGGAATGAATGGATCATCATAGTAGATGTAGATTAGGTTGATCGAACCACTATAAATCAGTGTGTCATTTCTTCTCTATTTCTCATTTATTTACTGAATTTATTGTTGGAACTTGGTTAGTTGATATTCTAAATTTTTTTTTGAAATTGTTGGTGTTGTTAGTGTAAGTTGGAACACTCAACACTTTTAAATACAAATACAATGGTCACAAAGTATTTGTTTTGATTTCTAACCTATACATCTATCGAATATGCAAGTGATAGCCATGTTTATTATCTGCTCACCCATAATTTGCTAATTTGCTATATTGTTATGTTGGGAAAAAAATATAGATCAATCGATTCTCCTGTAAGTTCTTCAAACATGAACTATTTTATTTTCTCCTTCCACAGGCTAAAAGCAGATAAGTAAGTAACAATAACAAAGGAATAAGAGATAGGGATAGAAAAGCTTAACACCACAGGGATTATACTGGTTTGCCCCTATCTTGGGACTACGTCCAGTCTTCTACGAAAAAACAGGTTCAACTATAGTTGAAAATATTACGATGGAGATCTCACTCAAGATATTACTGTCTTGCTTCTAAGTAGCCTAACAATGGTTACCTAGGATTACACAATTGAAAATACCCTCACTAAAACCCACGGGATACAAAATTCTTTTTTCACACATTGCCTACAACCACTCAAGTCTCTCTTATTTGGATTCTATACAAATGAAACCTTAACAAAAGAGTTCTATTTATAAGATGTCAAATATCTCAATCTTTATAGGAAAACAGTGTTGTAATCCTTATAAGACAATAATATCCTACTCCTTGTAGGAATTGGTAGTAGTGTTGAAAAATCTTTTTTCCTCGTAGGACACGGGTCATCTGGTTTGGCTCCATTATCCCAACATGTTATACATAATACAGTTTGAAATCTCATGGCTCATTCCATGTTGGTGCAGTGTGCTTGTTGTAGGCTAATTGGAGACTTTTTTTTCCGCATCAATTAAGCCCTCCAGTCTTTTCGCTTATCCCATAGAATATATTATGGTATGTAATTTTGTAGTACCTAGCTTTAAAGAAATATTGATAACTTTCATATTATATGGTCACAAATAAAACTAAGTTAAAGCTATTTCATGTCACTATATAGATGTAGTAAGTTCAATCTTCTACTCGTTTAATGAATGGGTAGGAGGAGGTGCTTTCTGTAAATGTTTGCATTGCCTTGATATGGTTAAAATTGGGGGAACAGGTACCAGGAGTTAAAAAATTTATTTCTGAATTTATCTTTGACTTTGGCCAGTTGCAAAGCATGGTTTATGGTCTGGTGAGTTCTTCATTATAGGAGTTGCTGAAAGATCTAACTAGCTTGCTAAAGTATTATTCTAGTTTTAAATTTTCAAATTTTTTTATCTTAGAAATTAAAACAATGAAGCGAGATGACACAAAAACGTTTTTAACGTGGTTCGGTTTCCTAACCTACTCTACGAGGCCACGCCCAGAGAATAAGATTAACAAACAAAAGTTAGTACAATTTACAATCAATATTGACTTATGCATAAAAGAACTCCCTTCTTAAATCATATCGCAATACTTGATCGACTCCTCCTTGTTGGAATTAATTTAATAATTAATTCATATGTGGGTAACAAATTAAAGAGCAATTATATTTGGGCTATTTAATGGGCATACAAGTGATCTTAATTATGGGCTCATGACTTCCCATTTCGTGGTGTGGCTTGCTGAGTAGAAACCAGCCCATTAATCCTAGGGGATTATGGGAAACCCTAGGATTAACCTATAAATATATGGTTATGGTCTCTAATACACTATGCTTCTTGAGCCTCCTGTTCCCCATCAAACAGAGAGTATTGCCCATATTTGGTGTGGGTTGCATAGTTGAGGAAGACCACAAACCACAACTTCTTGCAGATCGTGGTCAATCTATCTAATGGTTTCAGGTAATTCTAATCTCTTTATAGATTTTGGTTTTCTTCCATTCTTAGATCCTTGGCCTTGGTTATTCTGGAATTTTATGGCTTTTGTTTTAGAATAATCATGAATTAGGATTTGTTTAAAATTTCCAACAAGTGGTATCAAAGCAAGTTTTGCATGGATGATTACTGGATCTCTAAGAGTTAAGTTCATTGTTCTTTTAATAACTTATTTATTTAAACAAAAAGTTATTAAAATTATTTGGATTGATAAGATGTTTGAACAATTTTCATATGATTAAAATTCTTAATTGATTGAAAATTGTTCGAATTTATCCTTGACTAATTTGATAAAGTTTATTTTATTTTTATTAAAGTTGTTATGGTGAATCTTTAGTTTTCATTAAAAGAAAAATTAAAGAAATTGCAGCACTCCAATAAGGTGTCGTTTGAAGATAACAGTTGATGCATGAAGATAATGCCCTAGCACTAACTAATTTTAAGTGTTGCAATGGGCAAACTTACAGATGTTTTTTTTGTGGTTGTTTATTTAATTTTTAATAATTATTTATTTAGTTATCAATTTATATTCTGTTTTGAATATTCTGGGCGAATTTAAATATGGAGGTCGATTTAATTTTCCTTTTATGTTGTGCTAATTAAAGATTGTTGATTATGGTCAATAAATTAACAATTTAATCAATACTTTGCACAATTTTTAAATTTCTATGAATGTTTTGATTTAGAAATATTATTGTTAACTGTTGAAAATAACTTAGGTATTTTATTTTCATATGGAAACAATTAATAATAATTAAGTAATAATTTTGTGAGATTTGAGTATTGTTGTTTATGCGAATTGTGATCGGCCCAAAGGAAGGTCACAATTTGGCCAAATAACAAATACACTTACAATTATGGAATTAATTATTGATATTAGATTATTTTGCTGCAATTAGTGCTCCATAGCCTATGTTGAATTGTTGATGAGTTATAATATCAATAAGATTTCTTTTGGGAAAATCCAGTTTTTATTTTTTATTTCTGGATTTAATAAATTGTTTAGAGGACTTTTCCCATTATTAAATTATGCATATAAGATATTATTATTAATTTTGAAAATAATTTTGGTAGTTTTATTTTCATAAAGATAAAATTAATAATAATTAAAGTTATATATGTTGCATAATTGTCTGATCCTTTTGGTTGGTGTTAATTTGATGAATCATGCTACCAAAGTAGCCTCTGATTTCTGATATTGATATCTTTCAAAATTATCAGATGTTTTTGGATCTGTGTATTTATGCATTCTATAGTCGGCCCAAAGGAAGACTTCAGTTTGGCCAAATAACAGGTCCACATATAGTTAGATGGTGATAAACATGGATAATATAATGTTATGTCATGTGAGTGATTGCCGGCCCAAAGGAAGGCTTTCACTTGACATGATTGATTATCAATGTTTGATCACCACATGGAGAGTACCACTTGCAAGTTGATATTGTCGGCCCAAAGGAAGGCTATCAATGTTGTGTTAGGTATCTTGTTGCCCTCATTGAGTTTAATTATAAAGTATTTTTATAAATACTTAAGGTTAATTTCGAGCATGTTTTATTATTGAATTAGTTATTGTTAAATATTATTTAATTGCCTTACTGTGTATTTAAGAATAATTTCTATTCAAGTTTGCATGAATTTTTGATAAAGAAAGGAAACATTTCAACTTTTGCAAATCAATATCCCTCTAAGGTTTAATTGGGATCTTGAAAAGTCGGAGTAACCTTAATTACATAAGTATTATGACGGTGTTTTGCAACATTCAAGGGGATTATGTTTAATGAGGAAATAATTAGGAAAGTTCCTTAAGGATTGTTTTGAAAAGTACAAAAGGAAGAGACTTTGAATCTTTGTTGACTATTTCTTAATAAAGAATAAAGGAACACTAGTGAGTACACTAAAGGATCTAATGCACAAAATTTAAAATATTCAAAGATTTACTTGTGCATTTGATACCATTTGAGACATTATACAGTAGGTATGTAGTGGATTATGATACTTATAACTGATATTTCAAGGAAAATGGGTTAAGTAAGAAAAGATGAAGTTGTACTCATTAATTGTTTATTTCCTTAAAGAAAGAAATTAAAGTTGGTACTAAGATTTATTTGGAACATATGTTCGCCTAAACCACAAAAGAATCAAGCTTAGGACTTCTCTTGATATTTTTAGGAAATTTGAACATATATAAGAAAAAACAAAAAAAAAATGTTCCAAATACATTGCCACATGAGGTATAAAGAAAATTTGGCTTCTCACTTAAGGTATTTAACAAGCTAGACTTGCATATGAAAACTTATATTATGTGTTGAATAGACTTTGGTATTTCTATTCGTTGCTTGTTGGTTCTCAAGATTAAATAGACATTCAAGTCTGTATTAGGAATGATCAAGGGGACATAACTGGAATTGTCAAATTAGGTGCTATTGAGAGTTTTAGTATTTTAGAACATCAATTTATAGCCTATTCAATATGGCTTCTTTAAATATTTAACAACATTGCATAAAGTTATAAGAAATTAAATTTACTCTCGTTAAGGGCACCGATATTTGATATAGGAGAGGTCTTTATTCCTGGATATCTTAAAAGTCATCATATATTAATTCATAGTGAATGAAATCGTTAGGAAATATGATGGATTGAAAAGATAAGGTCTAAGCCATTTGCTAACTCCTTTAAGGATTTATAGAGCTAATAAGTAATATATATTTTCAGGCAAACCTGAGATGTATGTTGCTTATAAAATGATTCAAAGCTCAAAAATGTGTGGTAAGAAATATGACAAATCATTTTTCCTTACCCTCTTTCTATTTGGAGAAAGCACTCAAGTTTGTTATAAAAAAGTTTAAGTGGTGTACCAAATAAAGAAACAACTAAAATCACTCGCAATTCAAGGTTTTACGTGACTTAGACTTAAGATTTTTAGTTGTCACTCTAGATACACTAGTCTTTCAATATATATAATTTCTAAAGTTAGTTCCCACTTAAAGTTAATATGGATGAGATCTTAAAGTTTCTTAAGGATGTTGAGTTTGGGGGGAAGATAAAGTAAAGAATGTTGTATTTAAGAGAAATTTAGTTATTTTCTCTTTATAACAATATTACCAAAGAATAAAAATTCTCCTCATTTAAGTAAAACAAGCTCAACATCTTTAAAAATGTGACTAAAGTAAGTAGAAGAGATAGGAGAAATATGATTATAAAGATTAAAGTTTGATAAAAAGAGTATATATTCTCTTCAGTTAAACAAAGTCTTATCTCTTAAAAGGAAAAATGAATGTCATAAAGAATGTGTTGAAACAACAAACAACGATGATATTTTACATTTTGTTATATTGCTTTTAAAAGGCAATGTTAACAAATATAAGGCTCATCTAGTTGTTATGGTTTCTAATCTTAAGGCTGACATTAATTTTTTAGAGATCTTTTCTATGACTTCTCGAAAAGTTATTTCAAGTAAATGACAATACTTATAACTTTTTGAGTTTTGTCAGATGAATATAAAGATTGGTTTCTTAATTGTATAATTTATGAAATCAATAAATTTGTATATTTTGGAAACTTTTGATCTAGTAACACAAAGTTTCAAAAGGTTTATATTCATCTGTGATCTCAATGAAGAATTTTTTATCTGCAATTTTATAATTTTCATTGCATATTGATATTATCATATGTAATATCGGAAGGTAATAGGAGTAATAATTATGAATTACAGGTTTAGTGGGAGTAAATTTATTTGCCAAGTGTAATATGCCTGCGACATAATAAAGGTCTTGTTAGAGGATGAAAACTTGCATGAACATATCTCTTTTATATTGTGAAATGATATTGTAAGATCAATCTCAAGTAACATTGAGAATTCACAAAAGAACTATGTTGAAAGGTATTGCAAGTTCTCTAACATAAAGATTTATGCACTAGGGGATATTGAATCACTAGTGAAGATAAACTCACTGTCAATAGAGGTCCCTTGAATAATAAAGTAAAATAAAATAAAAATTAATGCTTAAAGTCTTTATGCTTCCGTTGCAGTATTCATATCAAGAATGAAAGACAATTTTTGATAACTCTTAATTGGATGAAAAGAGTTATAAGGTGTTAAAAAAAAGTTGCATGCTCACTCATCATAATCATATTAATTAGAGATCATAAGCTATTTGATTTTGATAATTTGAGTTGCCATCTAGATCCACCTTTGAGGCTATATTCACTAATATGTTAAAGGATACTACTATCTCGTGGTAGAGAGTCACTTTAGTCCCTATCACCACTAAAGTTTGTGTTTATAGCATTTTGTATGTGACAACGAACTTAAGAATATGGTTATCAAATTTTGTCATTAGGTTATTTTGACAAAGATTTGTATTTTTCCATATTACAGCAACAAAAGCTTTTGTATGAATATTTAAGCTTTAGTTGATAAAGAAAATTCAGAGTATTTTTGTTTAAAGAAATGTAACTCCATCATTGCGGATCCGCTCATACCAGCATAATGCTCATATAGATGTGAAAATTATGGTATGTCAGTTGAGTGGGAGTTTGTAGCTTCTTAAATTAGACATGTTGTTTTTCTTTTCTGCAGAATAAAGAAGATGATTTATTTTGTTACTCTGAATAATTTTCTTTCTAAATGTAGTTTAACATAAAGCTAGAAAGCATAACTTTGGAACTCTTTAAAGAATAAAGTTGGACCAATTGAGAATAGACATGTTTAGATCACATTACATGTAATTCTCATGCTGCTCTTCCACACTTGATCCATGTCATTGAGTATATTTGGTGTGGTGATCATTGAAGGTTGAGTCGTGATTATACATGTGACAACAGCCGCTTTGGTTCTTCATCGATATACAAGATGGACCGGATTGTTATTAAAGAGAAGTTTGTTTTAATAGCATTGAGATGTGCACTAAAGAACTAAATTAATATAATTGCTAATAAAGAAAATTGTTACCCAAGTGGGAGATTGTTGGAATTAATTTAATAATTAATTCATACGTGGGTAACAAATTAAAGAGCAATTATATTTGGGCTATTTAATGGGCATACAAGTGATCTTAATTATGGGCCCATGACTTCCCATTAGTGGTATGGCTTGCTGAGTAGAAACCAGCCCATTAATCCTTGGGGATTATGGGAAACCCTAGGATTAACCTATAAATATATGATTATGGTCCCCAATACACTATGCTTCTTGAGCCTCCTGTTCAGCATCAAACAGAGAGTATTGCCGATATTTGGTGTGGGTTGCATAGTTGAGGAAGACCACAAACCACAAGTTCTTGCAGATCGTGGTCAATCTATCTAATGGTTTCAGGTAATTCTAATCTCTTTATAGATTTTGGTTTTCTTCCATGCTTAGATCCTTGGCTTTGATTGTTCTGGAATTTTATGGCTTTTGTTTTAGAATAATCATGAATTAGGATTTGTTTAAAATTTCCAACACTCCTTCGATTAAATCTTTTCAAACACAAGCTCCCCTTGTGTTGTAGACCACCGCTTGAACTCCCTTCAACGGTGGATGTGTCTTCTCCAATACTTGATAGAAATCTCACAAAAGAAAAACAACTCACGGAATCACACTTATCGAATTACATAAAAAATTCTCTCTCAAAACTTTACACCATAAACAATGTTTGAACAATTTGAGAGAATAAACAAACTTTGCTCCACACTTCTTGCTTGATATGTTCCAAGACTACAAAATAAATAGACAAGAAAAATTGACATGAGAAGGATAGTAAATTTATCACAATTCCAATTCAACCACAAATCTCTCAATACAATTAAAACACAATTTTCATATAATCAATTAGTAAAACATTCCAAGAAAGAAAACTAGCCGTTGAAAAAACATTAAGAGCTTAAATTCAAACCTACAAATAAATTGAATTATACACATAAAATAAATAGAGAAAATGATTAAGTAAAACTTAATGTTCTTGTCAAAAATGCTAATAAATAAAATTCCGTTCAGTTGCAAAACTAGTATGTATGTTTCTACCCCATAAGATTGGTGATCTGATCCATTTATTACACTTAACATGCCTTTACTTTTACAGGGTGTTCAAGCGAACAATGGAGTTGTAAAGTCTTGAATTGTTTAATTTAGGGACTTAAATAGTCTGGAGCTGTGGGATGTGGGTTCAAGGTGCATAATTATTTAACCTGGAGTTCTGAAATTTGTATTAATGTGATGCATAATTATGAAGTCTGGAATTGTGTAAGTTATATTCCTGTTTCTTTCAGATTTTTTTTTTAATTTTAATATACAATATAATTATATCTACATTCCAGTGAATTTGTTAATTTCAAATTAGTAGATACTTATTTATTTCAATTCAAAATTTGTGTTTTTATGTTATTTAATTATGACTTTATGAATAGTTTGTAAATTTGCTCTAATTGATTGTTTTGATTTGGTTAATAATTAAGATACATAAAGAAAAAAACATTATATATATATCAAGTACAATAATTTACTATGGTTGTTTGGGGAAGAGAATACCCTGAACACGTGGAGGACCCCTATTGGTGCTCCAAGATGACTCATGAGTCATGTCCAGCTCGGACCGCCGAGATCACCACCACTAGCGTTGACAGATGCTAAGTATGAGGGCCGAGGTGAACCTGGCCGAGGTCCGATACCAGGAGCTCGGTGGGGGCCGAGGTGAGCTACTGTCAGCGGCATGATTATCAGGTGTAACCGTCGGTCCGGAGATTACCGGGTGTAACCGACGGTCCCGAGATTACCGGGTGTAACCGCCACGAGATTAGCGGGACTACCACTCATAAGTAGAGGACCTCACTCCGCGATCAGGTACGATGATTTTCTGACCTCGAACTAAACTGGGAATCCGACCTACACTGACTTGATCGTCGGAGTGCTCACCTTTTTGTGCAGGTCCGCCCAAGTATTCAGATCGGTCCGGAGGCCGAGTTCGAGCTGCAATCTGAAATACACTGTTGTGCATATCCTTGCATAAACATTTGGCGCCGTCTGTGGGAACTACAATCTAAGTCATCCCAATTCTTTTAAACCAACACGCGAGCGAAAATGGTTCAACCCGCAAACTCGACCAATACGGCAGATCGAAGGACCCTAGCTGCCAGCGATGCCCACCAGAGGGAGGTCGGAGCAGCAGTGGTAGAGGGGCAAGGTCACGACGGCCTAGCAACAGAACCCCTCCGCAGGTCGGCACGAATCACCGCGCCTGTTCTACCACCTGCGCACCCCCCAAGGACATCCAAGGCCACCCGTGGCCGAGGTGGAACCTCTAAGAAAGGTGCCTGGGGTCCAGCCCCGGCCCCGACAAGTGAGAACTTGGACGCACTCCAGAGAGAAATGGAGGCAATGCGCACGAAAATGCGGTCCTTGGAGGAAATGTATAACGAAATGATATTAGCTGCAGGCGCAGGGTCCCGATCTGAGAACCGAGTGACGCGCGCTGGCATACGCGAGCAAAGACAACGAGAGCGAGGGACACACCCGCCAGAGAGGAGACCTCCGTGAACACCTCAACAAAAAGAGAGGCTCATCTCTCCGAAAAGGACAGTCACCATCCCGCTCACACAGGAGCTTCAACCAGCAGGCTGAATCCTCTCGCAACCCAGCAACTCCTGCAGGAGTGATTACAAGGGAGGAGTTCGACTAGCTGAGGGGCCAGCTCGACGCTCAGGTGGAGGCCTTAAAGGCCAAATGTGAGCAGAAAGAAGGTTCACTGAACGATGGCGACTTGGGAGAATCGCCCTTCACCTCGGACGTTTTGGAAGCATCGATCCCTCCGAAGTTCAAAGCTCCTACCGTGAAGCCTTATGATGGGTCGAAGGACCCCAAGGATTATGTTGAGGTCTTTGAAGGCCTCAAGGATTTCCAAGCGGCATCAGACGCAACCAAATGCCGCGCCTTTCAGATCGCGCTTACTGGCAACGCGCGTTTGTGGTATCGGAGACTGCCAGCCAGGTCGATCTCGACCTACTCTCAGCTGCGAAGGGAGTTTCTCGCCCAGTTCTCTTCTCAGCATTATGACAAAAAGACAGCGACCCATCTCGCCACCATCAGATAGAAGGAGGGTGAGACTCTGCGAGAATATGTCACCAGATTCCAGGAGGAGCAATTGAAGGTCGCACACTGCTCCGATGACTCGGCCATGTGCTATTTTCTCACCGGTCTAGCCGACGAAGCCCTCACGGTGAAACTTGGAGAGGATGCCCCGGCCACCTTCGCCGAGGTGCTTCAGAAGGCGAAGAAAGTCATCGATGGACAGGAGCTCCTCCGAACCAAAACCGGCTTACCAGAACGAAAGATCGGTCGGGGCAAAAGTGGAAAAGATATAGAAAAGGCAGATCCCAAGTCCAAGGACAAGGGATCATTTTCCAGCGGCCGAGCTGAGTATCGAAGGGTGGAGAACGAACCTACCAGGAGCCGACCTTACGAACGCTTCACCCCGACCACGATTCCAATTTCCGAGATCCTAACGAACATCGAGGAGTCTGGAATGGAAAAACTACTCAAGCGTCCTGAGAAGCTTCGGGGAGCCCCGGAGAGGCGCAGCAAGGACAAGTATTGCCGCTTCCATCGGGAGCACGGCCATAACACGTCGGACTGCTGGGAGTTGAAGCGCCAAATTGAGGATCTAATTCAAGATGGCTACTTTAAGAAATTTGTGGGAAAGCCCAGGACCAGCTCGGCAGAGAAAAAGGAAGAGCGGAAGCGTTCGAGGACACCACCCCGGCGCACTGACCGACCTACGGTCATCAATACCATTTTCGGAGGGCCAAACGGGGGTCAGTCCGGACATAAAAGAAAGGAGTTAGCTCGTGCAGCCAGGCGCGAGGTGTGCATCATCAGGGAGCAGAGGCCGACCTACCCAATCACCTTCGACGGTGCAGACTTGGAGGAGGTCCACCTGCCCCACAATGATGCACTTGTGATCGCTCCCTTGATTGATCATGTGGTGGTCAGGAGGGTGCTGGTAGACGGAGGCGCATCTGCTAACATCCTGTCCTTACCGACCTACCTCGCCCTGGGATGGACGAGATCGCAATTGAAGAAAAGCCCGACACCGCTGGTTGGGTTCTCTGGAGAATCGGTCATCCCAGAGGGTTGCATCGACTTGCCGGTCACGCTTGGGCAGGACCAAACTCAGGTCACCCAAATGGCCGAGTTCGTGGTAATTGACGGTAGATCGGCCTATAATGCCATCTTTGGGAGACCCATCATCCACTCATTTCGGGCCCTTCCCTCGACACTTCATCAAGTTTTGAAGTATTCCACCCCCAATGGCGTGGGCACGGTCCGAGGAGAACAGACCGCTTCGAGGGAGTGCTATGCCTCCGCACTCAAAGGCTCATCGGTCTGCGCCCTTGAAACTCTCGCCAGTAGGGATGGGACGCTCGAGTTCGAGGCCGACCTGCTGAGGAGGGAGTTTGCCGCACCCACTGAGGAGCTCGAGCTTGTTCCTCTGCTTAGTCCCGAGAAGCAAGTAAGCATAGGAACCAAGCTGGGGGCCACCGACAGAGAGGAGCTAATCCACTTCCTCAGATCCAACTCGGACGTCTTTGCATGGTCCCATGAGGACATGCCTGGCATTGACCCGCGAATTATGACGCATCGCCTCAGCATAGATCCATCATTCCGACCTGTAAAACAAAAAAGAAGACCTATAAACAAGGAGAGGAGTGATGTAATTGTTGAAGAAGTTAGCAAACTTTTGAAAGCTGAATACATAAGAGAAATTTCGTATCCCGAGTGGCTCTCCAATGTTGTATTAGTTAAAAAATCTAACGGAAAGTGGAGAATGTGCGTAGACTTTACAAACTTAAATAAGGCATGCCCGAAAGATTGCTTCCCACTGCCGAGGATTGATCAGCTCGTGGACGCCACAGCCGGGCACGAACTGCTCACTTTCATGGATGCCTACTCTGGGTACAACCAAATCAAGATGCATGTCCCGGATCAAGATCATACCGCATTCGTAACAGACCAAGGTCTGTACTGTTACAAGGTCATGCCCTTCGGTTTAAAGAACGCAGGAGCGACCTACCAGAGAATGGTGAACAAAATGTTCGCCAAGCAGATCGGCCGGAATATGGAAGTGTATGTGGACGACATGCTTGTCAAGAGCAAGCAGTCTAAGTCGCATCTCTCCGATATGACCGAAGCCTTCGAGGTTCTGAGGACATATCAAATGAAGCTCAACCCAGCTAAATGTGCCTTTGGAGTCTCTTCGGGAAAATTCCTTGGCTTCATGGTGAACAACCGGGGGATCGAAGCCAACCCCGAAAAGATTAAAGCCGTGCTCGAGATGGAGGCACCTAAGACGCTGAAACAGCTTCAGTGCCTCAATGGCAGGATTGCGGCCCTGAACCGGTTTGTTTCAAGATCGACAGATAAGTGCCTTCCTTTCTTCAAAGTCCTACGAAAGAAAGGGCCGTTTAAATGGACAGCGGAGTGCGAGCAAGCATTTCAGCAGTTGAAAAGTTACCTCTGCTCGGCACCTTTGCTCGCCAAACCCCTGCCAGGGGACAAGCTCCAGTTGTACTTAGCAGTGTCTGACAGTGCCGTCAGCTCGGCCCTAATCAGGCAAGAGGAAGCGCGGCAAAACCCAGTCTACTACACAAGCAAGGCTATGACCGAAGCCGAGACTAGATACCCTCAGATGGAAAAGTTGGCTCTCGCTTTAGTCACCTCGGCCCGACGGCTTAGACCATACTTCCAAGCCCATACTGTGGTGGTGCTCACTAACTTGCCCCTAAAAAACATCTTCCATAAGCCAGAAGCTTCTGGACGCCTGATGAAGTGGGCAATGGAGCTAAGTGAATACGACATCCAGTTCGAACCTAGAGCTGCGTTGAAAGGGCAAGCGGTGGCAGACTTCATAGTCGAGCTCACACCACCCTCCGAGCCCGGCGAGTCCGACCTACCGTGGACAATCTATGTCGACGGATCCTCCAATGAGAAGGGGTGCGGGGCCGGGGTCCTCTTGCTCGGACCAGGAGGCAAGCGATTTGAGTATGTCTTGAGGTTCGGCTTCCGGACTTCCAATAACGAGGCTGAGTATGAAACATTTATTGCCGGTCTACGAATCGCCACAGCATTGGGGGCCTCTTGTGTTAAGATCTTCAGCGACTCCCAGCTGGTTGTGAGCCAGATCACGGAAGAGTACCAAGCCAGGGACTCCCGAATGGAGAAGTATTTGGGCAAGGTCAGATCGTACCTCGTCCAATTTCGAACTTACGAAGTAAGCCGGGTTCCCCGAGCAGAAAATTCTAATGCTGACGCCTTGGCCAAGTTAGCATCAGCGTACGAGACCGACCTGGCCAGGTCGGTCCCCTTCGAGATCTAAGATAATCCCTCGATCTCAGAGCCAGTTCTGATGGAGATCAACGCTCCAGAGTCCTCATGGATGGACCCGATTGTGGACTTTATGAGGGACAATTCACCACAAGACCCCAAGAAACGCAGAAGGTTGGCAAGGCAAGCAGCTCGGTTCGTGGTCCGAAGTGGAGCGTTGTACCGACGCGGCTTTTCCCTGCCTCTA
This sequence comes from Momordica charantia, assembly GCF_013281855.1. Taxonomy (NCBI): domain Eukaryota; kingdom Viridiplantae; phylum Streptophyta; class Magnoliopsida; order Cucurbitales; family Cucurbitaceae; genus Momordica; species Momordica charantia. The sequence goes on along the minus strand of NW_028275158.1, from coordinate 13,204,405 downwards.
TTGAAATGCCTAACCCCTGAAGAGGGCCAATACGTCTTCAGAGAAATCCACGAAGGAGTGTGCGGCAATCACTCAGGCGCCCGGTCGCTGTCAGCCAAAGTGATCCGACAAGGATACTATTGGCCGACCCTCAGCCAGGACGCCAAGAAGTTCGTTAGAACTTGCGACAATTGCCAACGCTACGGAAACATAATCCACCAGCCTCCCGAGCTGCTCACCCCCATCTCGACCTCGTGGCCATTCACACAGTGGGGGGTAGATATCATTGGTCCTTTCCCTTTGGGCAAAGGCCAGACCAAGTTCGCTGTGGTTGCTGTGGATTACTTCACAAAGTGGGTCGAGGCCGAGGCGCTCTCCCACATAACGGAATCCAGAGTCACGTCCTTCGTATGGACACATATCATATGTCGCTTTGGTATACCGCAGGCCATTGTGACAGACAATGGGAAGCAGTTTGACAACGCCAAGTTCAAAGACTTTTGCAGCAAGCTTGGCATAAGTCACCTTAGCTCGTCCCCCGCACATCCGCAAGTAAATGGGCAGGTGGAGGCAGTCAACAAGATCATCAAGCGAGGCATCAAACTTAGACTGGACTCCAAGAAAGGCAGGTGGGCCGAGGAGCTATCAGAGGTTCTATGGTCGTACCGGACCACCCAAAGAGAATCGACGGGTGAGACCCCGTTCTCTTTGGCCTTCGGCTACGAAGCTGTAATCCCGGTTGAGATCGGCATGCCATCTGACAGAGTAGAGCATTACAAGCCTACAGCAAATGAGGAAAGCTGCTCCTCAACCTCGACTTGTTGGAAGAAAGAAGAGCAATGGCCCAGCTACGCCTGGCGGAATATCAGGGCAGAATGGCCAGACATTACAACGCCCGCGTTCGACCTCGGACCTTCCAGGTCGGACATCTGGTCTTAAGGAGGGTCCAAACCCATGTGGGTGCCCTTGACCCGACCTGGGAGGGGCCGTTCGAGGTCAAGGGCATAGTCCAACCTGGGACGTACATATTGGCCGATCTGAAAGGAGACGTCCTCGCGCACCCGTGGAACGCGGAGCACCTGAAGCGTTATTATCCTTGAAATGCCAAAAGGGTTTCAATGGATCTGTAAAAACTGTTTCAAAAAAATTATGATCGGAATAAATGTGATGATTTAATTTCATGATTCCGAGTTCGACCAGAAATTAAATGGGGGCCACGGACTCCCACACGATCACATTCCAGCAGTCGGTTAAAATCCAATCCTCCAAAACCTAAGGGTACGAGGTGCGATGCCAAAACCACTAACGAACTTAAAATTCAAACCTTCAACGTAAAGGGGCGATGTGAAAAGTTCAAAATGATCAAGCCTCCGAACTTGAGGGTACGAGGTGCGATATGAAGAACAACTACGGACTTAGGATTTTAGCCTTTTAACGTTTTTAAGTTAAGGGTGCGATGTTAAAAAATCCAGAGTTGGTGCAATGCATTGAACACTAGACAGAGATTCAAATTCAAACTTTCAATTATTTTAATTGAAGGCGCAACCTCAAAAGTAAGAGGTGCGAGGTGACATTGGCTGCAGTTCGAAGAAAAAGCAAAGAAAGGAAAGATGTTGCCAACACCAAAGTAAAAACGAACAAAGCTTCTTCATTAAATGGAGAGCAGAGCCAAGGCTTATAGACCTTGCAGCTCTGCCCTGACACTTACAAACAAAAAAAGAGAAGAGAAGAAAGACAGCGAAAAGCCTCTTGAAGGGTGGTCGCCTAAGAGCCTGCTTGAGGAGCGCCCTCTTGAGTGGTGCCGACCTGATCCTCTTCGAGGTCGGAGTAGTCAGAGTCCAGATCTCTGACGTACTTATCCACCAACGCTTGGGGGCCAGGGGTGCCGCTAGGCCCAGATGCCTACTGCTCAGCATACCTCTTCTTCAGACCACCGAGATCGATCTGAAGGTCAGGCATGTCGGAAGCAATGCCCTTCATGAGAAACTTGAAGCCCGCGTCAGAGAAGTCTTTGGCAAATCCATCGAAGTCAGGATGTTGCCTAAACGATTCCTCCAATAGGACTTCATTGCTGAGACGCTCCTTCACCGTCTCCAGCTCGGCAGTCGCATGCTTCAGCTCCTCCTCCTTCGCTTCAAGCGCCTGGAGTATGTCGTCCTTCTCCTTGAGGAGTTGGAACTTCTCCTTCTCCAAGCCCTTGGTGATAGCATGGGCAGCTCGGAGCTGGACCGTGTGTCTGTCCTCTTCTTTCTTCAGCAGCTCGGCCTTGGCTTCCACCTCAGCCTTCAAAATTTCCACCTCAGAGTGAGCTTTCAGCAGCTCATCCTTCATGGTGGAAGAGGCAGCCTCCAAGGCAGCAGAGAACTCCTCTTTCTCCCTCGCTGCCAGAGCTTCCCTCCCATCCAGCTCGGCCTTCACGGCCAGAGCCGATTGAATGGAAGCAACAAACGCCTGAGAAAAAGTACAAAGAAGAAAGTTAGACCGAGCTACCTGTTAGGTAAATTGAGCAAAAATGAAGACACCAATCTTACCTCAGCGGCGTAGTCGATGGTCCTCTGCAGGACGGACCCCGGGTCACTTACAAATTTGGACGCTCTTCTGAGGCAGCGGTCCAAACTTGCAGCCGAGATGCGGGACACCTGGTCCCTCACCCCAGAACTTGACGGCTCGATTCTGAACCGTGCTGTCACGTCGGGCGTCCCGCCCATCCTGGCCTCAGGATCGTCCACCGATCTGCGAAGCTCGCAGGCAAGACCCCACGAGCTCCGACCTCCAAAGGGGAGGTGGTCTTCTTCTTCTTCCTCCTTCGCTTCAGAGGGACTTCCTTCCTCACCTCCTCGCCCAAGGGCGAGACGTCCACCGCCTCGGTCTGATCCCTGGGGCGCTTCTCCCTCGAAGGACCCCCAGAAGACTCCAGCTCGATCACTGGGGCTGGATCTTCCTAGGCTGGCCCTACCACAGCAGGAGTGGCAGGTTCCGAACTCTGGGCGGCCTCAAGAGCATGGGCTCGGCCCTTGGACTTGCGTTTCACGTTACTCGCAAACCCGCAAACCATGGTTCAAGAGGCTTTTCGCACATGGTTTGCGGGTTAGAGGAACGTGAAACGCAAGTCCAAGGGCCGAGCCCATGCTCTTGAGGCCGCCCAGAGTTCGGCCTTGAGGATTCAATGGGACGAACTGCAGGGTTGTAATTTAGCAGCCCGGACTCAAGCAGCAGCTTGTCGGTCACCAAGGTTCCGACCTTCCTACCCCTCGGAAAATGCTCCTTGTAATATTTCAACGTGTCGAAGGAGGCTTGCGTAAGCTCGGGGACTGGTCGGATTGAAACTGCACGAAGACAAAATCCGAGTTAGACCTGAATGACAGGAAAGAAAATCACAAAAAGTAAGAACTACTCCGTACCTAGGTTCCCAAACCTAGTGGGAACGTCAAAGAAGGAACGACCTGACTCGTCCTTTGCAAGTCACTCCCCAGAAGCGTAGAACCACTTCCTCACCCATCCCTTGATGGAGGTCGGCCCCTTAACTATACCGCATGCGCCTTTCCTTGCGCACATATAGAACCGACCAGGCTTCTTAGCTATCCTTTTCGCTTCGAAGCACGCGAGGAGCTAGTCTACGTCCAACAGCTCGGCCTCTTCACTATCACGAGCTCGTAGCCAAAAAAGGATGGCCAAAGCGAAAATGACACCCCACCCATTGGGGGCCGCTTGAGCCGGAGCCAGCCCAGTTCGGAAAAGAAACTCTTGGACGAAAGGGTGAAGGGGAAGTCTGAGGCCGTACTCAAACATTTTGAAGTAGAGAGTGACCCATCCCTCTGGAGGATTGTCAGCTCTCTCCCCCTCCTCCGGAATCCTAAGGAGGATGTTCTCAGGGATAGCGAACCCCCTACGAAGGGATCCGAGGTAGTGCTCAGGTATCCTAGAAGGGTATTCCAAACCCTGACCCGAGGTGGAGGCGTCACTATCCTCCCCGTCATCGGAGAACCTAAAGTTTTCTATCTCCTCGAGCTCGGACTCTAACCTACGAGCTAAATCCTCATCGGACCCTAAGTCGCTGCTAAAAGAGGACCACATGGCAACTACGTTCGAAAGAGAAAGTGAGGGAAGAGATCGACCTACCAAGGGTTCGAGCTGCCTTCAGATCGAACTCCAAGAATTCAGGGAACGTAAGGTATGACCTGAAGGATTGGGGGTATTTATAGCTCGTCGGAAAAATTTCCCCACCGTACACGTGTAATCAACGAGCGGCTAGGATCTTCCCGAAGATCCGAAGCGTCGGAATATTTGAATATTCCGACGATAAATCCACCGCAACGGTTATATTTTCCCACGAATAGGAAGTCGCCACGCGTCCAAAGCAAGTCAAATGAGCTTCTCTGCCGGGTCGAGATCGGACCAGACAGAGAGGGGGCCAATGTTTGGGGAAGAGAATACCCTGGACACGTAGAGGACCCCTATTGGTGCTCCAAGATGACTCATGAGTCATGCCCAGCTCGGACCGCCGAGATCACCACCACTAGCGTTGACAGATGCTAAGTATGAGGGCCAAGGTGAACCTGGCCGAGGTCCGATACCAGGAGCTCGGTGGGGGCCGAGGTGAGCTACTGTCAGCGGCGTGATTATCGGGTGTAATCGTCGGTCCCGAGATTACCGGTGTAACCGACGGTCCCGAGATTACCGGGTGTAACCGCCGCGAGATTAGCGAGACTACCACCCATAAGTAGAGGACCTCACTCCGCGATCAGGTACGATGATTTTCTGACCTTGAACTAAACTGGGAATCCGACCTATACTGACTTGATCGTCGGAGTGCTCACCTTTTTGTGCAGGTCCGCCCAAGTATTCAGATCGGTCCGGAGGCCGAGTTCGAGCTGCAATCTGAAATACACTGTTGTGCATATCCTTGCATAAACAATGGTCAATAACATACAAAATTATGTGCAACGGCCCGTTAAGGGGTGAAATACAAAAGGTTGTAGAAGTAACAATCATTCCTCATTTTCGAAGAGATACATGTAATACCTTTTTTGACGGTTCATTGAGATAAAGAGGGAGCTACCGGTCTTCTCAACAAAGGTTGCTTCTCATTATCAATTCCTAGGAGAGGAATCCCAAAAGATAAAAGAGAAGAAATCAAAGAAGAAAAAGAAAAAATATTTAGACCTTTTGGAGAGAAACTAGCAAGAAGGAGAACTTGACAGAGAAGAATAAGAAGACAAAGAGGCTGAAAAAGAAAGATTGGAAGACTTTTATATAGTGGCTATCTCGAAAAATCCAAGCTATTTCTTCTCCTTCCTTTTCGTTGCTACTTGATGGGCTGTAACATTTTTCTCTTTTTATTTGATTTAACAATAAATATGAGCTAAACTCATTTGTGAGGATAATGGGCTTTTACTAGTAAACACTGATTTTTTTAGTAATTAAAGTTGTTACTGTTTGATTAAAGTCTATTATTAATCGATTCCGTTTAATAGCAAGAAAGATTTCCGAGTGCAATAGCAAGAAAGATTTCCGAGTGCAAGTACACACCCGTCACAAGTAATAATTATGAAATACTTCTAAGTTCGTCTCCATACTGACTAAATATTTTTCTTTAAAAAGTAAAGTGAGCAATTGAATTGATGCATAAAACGATGGAGAAAATATATAGATTTAGTTTTGGTTTACTGAAATAATAAAGCTCAACCCCTTCACTTTGAATTAACTAAAAATATGATAAATGACCACAACTAGGCAATATGCCCCCTCCCACTTTAACACGATTATTCTTCTTAACCTTTCTTGAAGTCCCAAGCCACCCAAACTATCTGTTGAAGACTAGAAGCAAACTTAGTTTATCAAAAACCAATTGCAATCAAAGGGTCAAGGTCCTATGTCTATGCTATTTGAACAGAACCTTTAAATTTAAAACATTCCTCTTCTCGATTAATCAACTAAGTTGTAAGAAATAGTTTAAACTTTTCAGTATTGAAATTGCTAACTCACTAATCAGCCAAATTAATTCATTAACTTTGGAAAACAACTTAAATTGATAAATAATTGCTATCCTCTTTTTAAAAGATTAGTAATTCCCCATAACCAGGCTAGGAAAATAGAATTGAGTTCATATTTATAATGTAAAAACATAATTGAATAAAGTTGTAAATAGAAGACATATTTGAAGAAGAAGAATGAGAAACGAACGGTAAATTTAAGAAAGTTTATAATCTGAATGAACTTCACCGATCTCTTTCGAGATTAGGAGAGTAACAACTGGTCTAATTCCACGATCATGTATAATTACAAGATTCTCTTGAAGTAAAGCCATGAAACGAGATGAAGAGAGAATAATGCTGAAATTTGTTATTGCCATTCTCATTCTTCTCTTCATTGAATTCTTTTATTTATTTTAATATAATAAAAAGAAATATAAATGTAATTTTAAAAAATAACAAAAATTCAATTTATTTTTTTAAAAATAAATAACTTAACTTATAAAAATATGATATAAATTTTTTTTTAATAACGGTTTTTAAAAATAACAAAAAGTGTACCCAGGAATAAAATAAATACATAAATTCAAAATTTCAAAAAGCTTGTTTCGAAAAAATATTTTAAAAAATAAATTTTAATAATTAAAAAGTAATTTATTATACTAATCAAGTTCCTTTTTAGTACAATATATGAGAGTGAGAATCGAACTCACAACCTCATAGTTAGAGGTATATACTAATTACCGTTGAGTTATGCTTGCTTTGGTCAAGTCAATTTAACTTTGATACAACTCTAAATCATTGATTGGATTATGGCCTAAGTTTTAGTAGTTGGGTCGACTCAAATCCCGACTCAAATACTTGTAAAGCTTGAGCTTAGACCACACTTGAGTTAGGAATTTAATTTTTAGTACAATCGTGGGGATTTCTATCCATCACCTTTTAATTAGGAATATATATCTTGATAAAACGTAAATGGTATAAAATAATTATTGAAAAGCATTTATTTACCGAAAAGCAAAGAAAAAGAAAAGAAAAGGAAAAAAAATGAACGCAAAGAATTTTAAACTGCGTCGTTTCTAGGCGACTTCATTCCATAATGCTCAATTCAAGTCCGTTGGATTAATGAATCAGTGAACGCATCGTGACCGTTGATTTGGAACCTCCAAAAGTCCACCCACTTTCCCTTGGACACTAAGAGACACATAAAGTGCAAAACCAAACGAAGAACTTGGCGATTTTCCGAACCCTTTGATTTTCGCTGGGAAATCGGGGAGATCAATCAAAGAAATTTTCCGGTTTCGAAGTTGAAAAAATGTCGGGTGTCACCAATCAGGAGGAGGACAAGAAGCCTACCGATCAGTCGGCGCATATCAACCTCAAAGTCAAGGGCCAGGTTCCTCCCGCTTACAACTTTTTTTCCCTTCTTTTCATGATTTCTTCTTCATTCGTTTCATTTCTACGTTTCTGTTCCTAGTCGTTTTGATTCTTCTACTAGGTGTTCGTCTTTAGGGTATTTCGTCGAGAGAATCTAGCATTGCGGTGCAGGGGCCTGTAATATTGAATTGTTTCCATCCATTTGTTATGTTGTTCTGTGAGTTGTGAGAGGGATTTGCATGGTTTCTCCGATCGATCATTCTAGGGATTCTGGCTTCTGTTTCGTATAGTGAGTTTGAGAGCTTCTATTGAGGTACCGCGTAGTCTTGATAGACAAGATTTTCCGTGTGGAGGTTTATTTGAACTACATGCATTATTGTGACTGGGTTTTCCTTTTATATGAATTTGATGGACTACTAAGGTCTGTGTTCTGCATTGGGTGAATAACCAGATGTGGTATCAACTGGCAAGGTACGTTTAGCTGTGATCTTGAGGTGTTTGAGAAATCTGAATGTGATGTGAACAATTTGATTATTCTTCAAACATTCGGTATGTTTTTGCTTGATACCTGTGGCATCTGTTCCCATCATACTAATATATTGGGAGACTTTGCATCGCCCCACTGCTAGCTCCAAGCTACCACAAGTGTTAATCTTTCCACTGAAAATTTGGAACCCTAGACTTTTACTATAATCCCACCCAAAGCCCAAAAGCTCCAAACCCTAGCCAATTGGTCCGACCATAAACAAGATAACAACAGAACACTTGTTACGTGATGTGCCTAAACTGCAAAGAAGCTATTAAAGTTTGCCCGGACCTTAATGGCCATCAAAATAAATAATAATAATAATAAGGTGATAAGAAGCCACTAAAGTCTGTCAATCTACATTCTGTGTCTTGGTTGAACTGATGACTTTTGCCTTACTCTTAGTATTGGCACCCTCATGTCTAATTTTGTCTTGGGGTGGAGTGGAATGGGACATAAGCAAAGACATTATGACAGTCCGTTATAGGTGCCCCATGTTGGGTGTCAGCTATGTTCTACTTTAGGGGATCGAACATACTTTCTTCTACAACCCCCTCTGAAAGTTGAGATATTGTCACGCTTGGCTGCCTGAATGTGGCTCACTATGGCCTAGTTTTACCAAGTGAATTAATGAAGCCATTGATTATTGGTTCAATAAACGAACTGAAAGTAATAATACAAGCTTGCTTGACTTGTCGTTAAATGATGAGGTTCGAACCATATGCAACTGTTACAGTGAATATTCTCTTTTTAAAGTTTCTTGTGCTAAAATTGTGATCTAGCAAGTTCTTTGTGTATTTAGTTTTATCCTCTTATCTGCTGCCGATGTTTTGTAGGACGGGAATGAAGTTTTCTTCCGGATCAAAAAGAGCACCCAGCTGAAGAAGCTAATGAATGCTTACTGTGACAGGCAATCGGTTGAGTTGAACTCCATTGCGTTCTTGTTTGACGGCCGCCGACTGCGTGCAGAGCAGACTCCGGAAGAGGTACTCTCATCCTTTCATATGTGCTCACAAATTAACACACAAAAGGCGTTTTCTCATTTCTTTTCCTTACGTTGTTTATGTAACCAACAGCTGGAAATGGAGGATGGAGATGAGATTGATGCAATGCTTCATCAGACTGGAGGTGGCGGTACTATTATCTAAGTATCTCGAAGACAAAATAGTTCCTAAAACATCGTTTGGAACTCTATAATTCTCTTACTACTGCTAGTATGTGCTGAACTTCTGCTGCTGGATGGTGCTTTTGTCTATAAATTACGATGAAGGATTTTTGCTTCTTCCAGTTCTCTAAAAGCAAAAGAGATTTTATTGGACTCCTTTACTTTATATATATATATATATATGTACATGCTGCTGATGTTGATTCCTGCTGTTTCATTTTACTGAGTACATACTGAGGTTGCCTTGTGATTACATTTGGCTGCTTGTGTCGTATCTTTGTATTTGGGACATGAGACTTCCAAAACGTGAAATAACACTACTTGTGAAGGAGAGCTTCGAAGAAATGTAAAAACAGTGTTTCACCAAGAAGGCTTGATTCTGCAGTTGTGCTCAAAGCTTTCAAAGCTAGGTATATCGATCCGGAGCCATCAACGTGCTCGAGAGGAAGTATGCAGTCTGCTTGGCCTGACATGTTTCTCTGTTCAGAGATATACATTGTTTTCTAATGCAGCACAAAGTATACATTCATTACCAAAAGGTCGAAAATCATGATGGAACTGGAGATTTTGCCATTGATCAGCTGTTATCTGTCTCGTAATCGGCCTAGAGATGGTAGTACTTTGTTTTAATGAATAAACAACTGAAAAATATTTATCAAGAAAGTTCATACTTTGCTATTAGAATTACAAAATGGTCTGAATTCTCTGCCAAATGAAAATTATTTCCCTTAGAGGTATTTGCAGGCGAAGCATGAGAATCCTCTTAGACGTGAAACTCTTGTGGGGTTGGAATCATTTCATCTCTGTCTCACTCAATTTATCAATCAGTTTTTTTCTCTCTTTTTATTTTATTTTTTTGTAGAAAAAAAAGTAAAAGAGGGAGGATCTTTAAATAGTTGGAGAAGTTAAAAAAAGTTGTATAACTATTAAAATTTTACAAGTTTTGAAATTCTATTACTAATTATATAATTAGAGAAATTGGACTGTATAGTCCTTTTTCTCATTTTCACACTTTTTCTTACGTCACCCTTGCCCCCTCTTTCGATCCTCTTCGAATCACTCTTTCTTCCTATTTTTTCTTCCCACCCTCTTGCAATTATTGTTCATGTCTCTCTCCTTCTCCCTCCATTTTTTCTGCTATTGTTTTTTTTCCTAAAATCTCACTTCAATTAATGGAGAAAACAATGCAATGGAGGCTTAGATTTTTCTTCCCCCTTCTTCTGTTCAAACCCAACTCCATCTCGTGAAAGCACTTTTTTTTTTTTGTTCCGTGAATGTTTAGTTTGCGGCTCTATTCTTCCTATATTCGTGAAGATGCTTATCTTTGTAGATTTTGGAGAATATAAACGAGAGAATAAAAAGAAATTTTTAGATTTTTCACCAAATATCTATTTGATATTCTTTCACCTTAGCCACAAAGCTTGGTGGACTCACAGTGACCAAACCAATTTCACCACCGTGAGCAAGATGTGGAGAGAGTGAGACCGAGAGTCGAGAGGGAGGAGGGAGAGAAAGTTCAATAAGAAGAAGACGGTTTAATTGAAAATTAATTTTAAGGACCCATTTATTAATTTATTTGTTCAAATAATTTAAATTCTTAACATCTATTTATAAAAGGGATAAATTTCCAAAATCATTCGATTAATTTTTATGAATTCAATCATTAAACAAAATTTAAAGGAGATAGTTTCAAAATTTTTCAAATAAAACGTTTTTTATCTAAATAATAATAATATTTGGTTAATTTAAACAAAATTACAAACAAGATTAAATAAATTAGAATTGAACCAAAGTAAATAAATTTTGAAGGTCAAATTCAAATTCAAAATGATTATAATTGGATTAAAGATTTTTTTTAATTAAAAATTGGACAAATTGCAAAAACTAAGTATTAATTGTTACAATTTAAACCAAACTTTCAATGGTAAATTATAAACCCTCAAACTTTCATAAATGAAAAAATTAGACCCCTAAACTTTCAATAGTAAAAATTAAACCCTTGAACTCCCACCCGAGATAAAATTAAACCCTAAAATTATTAAAAAAATAATTAAAAAAATAAAAAGGTGAAAGAAAAATCTAAGTCGAAATTTCGGACACAACAACGATCACGAATGAAATGTATGGCCACTAGCAACGATCTTCTCAGGGAACCGGAGAGTCCAAGATAAGAAAATTCATTCCAACGGTGAAATGCCAACAAATCCAGAACTTGAAATGCCTAAAAAAACCCATAATCCAAAATCAATTAGAAAACTAAAAAAATTTGATTTTAAAATAAGTAACTAATTGATAAAATAGAGGATGAAATAGAAAAATTAAAAGAATTTTAGTCCCAAAAAAATGGGTCAATGGATTGATTGAAGGTGCCAAAGAGCTTGAATCTGATCGAAAAACTGAATTCCAAGGGTAAAACTCTGACCCCAGTTAAACATATCGGACAAAGATGAAAAATTTCCAACATTGTATTTTCCAAAAATGATACCCAAAATCGTGTGAGGTGTTGAAATAAGAAAGGGTAGCTAGCGATGAAAAGGGAGATATGGGAGAAGTGAATGAGGTTTTCTTCCGGCCGATTTTGGAGATGAAGAAGGCGAAGAAAGTTCCTGGGCTTGGTGGTGGCAGTAATTGAGCATTCTGTGAGATGTGGAGAAGATGCGAATAAGAGACATCTTTTTATTTTCTTCTTCAATTTTGGGATGAGTACTTTGACAGACTTTTTAGAGATGGTAATTACACAAATAAATTTATTCTACAAAATTTATACTTTTATCTTAAAACTAGTAAGAAACACGTGCGTTGCACGTAGAATCTTGTAGTTCTAAATTAAAGTAAAATAAATAGTGTTTTTTAAGTTTATAATATTATCATTTTAAAGAAAGAAAGTGATTATATATAAATATAAATTCAAGGTATGATATTGTTGTAATAAAAGAAGATGATGAAATATTAGTATGGAAAGTAAGTACAAATTTGAAGTGTAAGAAATATGAAAAAGCACCGACGTGCAAGTTTTTTTTTTTTAATGAATGAACGTTCTTAATTTACCTCTAATTTTCTTGATTATAAATTATTATATTACATTTTATCTTTGTTAAATTGTGTGACGTTAAATCATTGAGTTTGTTCATTCTAGAATGAAAAAGAAAGGTAAGAGTGAGAGAAAGAGTAAACCCTAAAAGGTGATATTGAGAGGGATAAAAATTGTTTGTTTGCCCTAACTTTGTAAAAATAATTATAACATTTCACATATATGAATCAAAAGCATCACTTTAAAAAATAAATAAATAAAAACCAAACTCATAACCATTCTTATTATCCAAATTATGAGAATAACCGAATTTTGCTTTATCTCGATTCCATCGACCACCATCTTGACACATCGTACTCTAGAATTTCTTTCAATCTGAACAATGATAAATTTGGAAAAGTGAACTGATGTCATCAACTCAGCTCTAATTTGGTTTCTCTTCACTATCAATTCTCCTCTCGATCACCCATATGTGCATTGTTGTTGTCGTTGCTAAAGCAAGAGAGTAATCTTCATACCTTCACACCACTTGGAAAATTTTCCACTTTGTTCCATCCACTACCTCATTTTGGTTGGCATCAAAAAGAGAGGACACATATTTATATATGGATTGGGAGGGGATTAGGAAGATAAAAGGATTAGGAGAGGGTATGTGATAATTGGAAGGGGGTTAGGAAGATGAAAGGATTGGGAGAGGGTACGTGGTAGATGAAAGGAGTTAAAAAAAATCAATGAGAAAGATAAAGTTAAGGAAAGAATAATTAATAGAGAGAAGATTAGTAAGAGAAAATAGGGGAATTTAGAGGGATGAGATCGTGACGGAGAGAAGAGATAAATTGAGAGAGAGAAAGTTTGTATTTAAATGACACAATTGCCATCAAAAGAAAAGTGAAGAGAGTTATAATGAAAGGGCAAAAATGGTATATAGAAGTTTCTCCTCATCTCACCTTTTATATATACTATAGATAAACCCCTTAAAATGGAACCCATATGCATTTTAACAATATATCTTTTTTTTATATAGATGTAATTATTATTAAGATATAGAAATTCAAAATAGGGAAATGGTTGATTTGGGGTTTACATTTTAAATCCCTAAATTTATGCACATTTCCACCCCTAACAAAACTTCCTTAATTTTTAGTTATTTCTTCCTCTTCTTAATTCGTCTGTTTTTTCTCTCGCTTTTCACCATTGTTTCCGATAGACCGTCTCCTTGTCTTCTTAGCGTTCTCAATTTTTTGTCGTTACCGTCTTCGGCAACCCGATTCCAATTCACTCGCTTTTCACCATTGTTTCCGGTAGACAGTTTTATGCCATTTAGGTTTTAAATATTCTAGGTTTGTTTTTTATTTCTGATTTTGGGTGTTTGATTTTTGAGTATTTAAAAAGTATTCGAGGTGATGTCATATATATTTGATTATTTAGGTTATTTACTTTGTTTGTTAATTGTAGAGGGATATAGCCGTATATACTTTATAGCTTAATATAAGTTGTGGAAGAAACTTTTATTGGACAATTTTAACCTTGATTATTGGTATAATACTCAATTTACCCTTACATTCATTTATGGGTCCCACCACTCCATGTTTTTTTCTCTCTCATTCCTCCCTTTCTCTCAATACAAACTTTGGGACTCCCCCTCCACTTCTCATTCCTCTCCCCTTATTTAATTATAATTTTCTCTCTCATTAACTTTTGATTATCTTTTTTAACCATCTAACTTTTTTTTTTCTTTTTAAAATCCAAATCATCGAAATTTTTGAAACATTATTATACCTCTAAAATTACTTAAAAATTTATTAATAATTATATGATAAATTTAAAATAATATTTTCTAACAAAATAACATTCTAAATTTAGTTTTGTCTTTTATTAGTTTAAATGATAAGAAAATTTTTTTTTGGAAAGAATAAGAGAAAATTTAAATATTATTTTATTATGTAATAATTTTTGTTTGAAATATTATTTTACAATAATAATGCAAATATTAAACCAATAATTAGCAAATAAAAATTATATATATCAAAGTTAAATTTAGTTTTGTCTTTTATTATTTATTAGTTTAAATTGCAATAATTTTTTTAAGAATAAGAGAAAATTTAAATATTATTCTATTATGTAATATTTTATTTACTAATTATCTTTAAAATAATTAGTAAATAAAATATTTTACAATAATAATGAAAAAAATTAAACCAATAATTAGGCAATAAAAATTATATATATCAAAGTTAACAAAATAGATTGTTACGAAGTAAAATATGAGAATATTTGTATTTTTAAATTGAGAAATTAAAAATTTCATAAGATTTATCATAAATAAATTATGAATATTGAAATTTTATTTAGAGGAAACAAAATTTAAATGCACCACAAAATGAATTAAATGAATGAAATATGAAAAGTTAAGAATATGAAAAGTTTTGACTTTATTTATATAAATTAATTTTAAAATTGATTTTTTTTTTTATTTAATTAGGTTCAATGGTTGAGTATGAAAGGTGCTAGAATCTCAAAGGTTTGGTAACTTTTCTACTTCATACAACTATAAAAGTGGTTCTCTTTCCACTAATTTTCACACTAATTTGTTCTATATTTTTTCTATACATATTTTTCTCTCTTTAGTTCATTATGATTTCTCGATTTAGTGACAGAATACTAATATTTTTACTATTCTTTTTAATATTTTGTAGAGCAGCATTGTTTAGCAATCGTTGATCTTTGTGTATCTTGCAAGCATTGGTTCGTTTCATCTCAAACATTGATAATAAGTCAATATAGGATAATATATCTTGATTTTGTTGTTCACTATTGCTATTTCTAATTTTTAAGAAATTAATTAACAAAAACTTTTTATAATCAATCTTACCATATTCTAACTCTTCACATTCTTGTGTCAATTTTATAAATGGATTTAAATTATTAATGTCGATCTACTTTTATACTTCAAAAAATTATTTAATTGTTAAATTTCTAGCACTTTTGAAACTCCCTTATTAAATAATTCAAGATAAATTAATTTTTTAAAATAATTTGACATTTTTATATATTCAACCTTTCATATTATAATTCTTCAAATTCTTATCATTTATCAATTTTTATGATTTATGTATACATTTAAATGAATAGTTTTAATGTATATAAAGATATATAAAGAGAGAGTGATACGTAGAAGAGGGAAGAAGACATTTATGCTTCTCCAAAATAGAAATGAATCATGAGTTTTTAAGATTGATAATTATTTCTTATGAATTTAATTTTGTTAGAAATTGATCTAGAGAGGTTTAGGAAGTTAAAAGACAAATTATTAGTGAATTTAATGGATATATTCAATTGGGAGATAAATGAAATGTCACTACTAGAAATTCGGGCTAGCGTGACGTTTTTTTGGCGTCACAAAAATCTTTCGGTGACGTTTTTAACGTCATCACGTATACGCCCATCACGAAAGGTATACGAGACGTTTAAAAAACGTCACAAAAATTAGCACATGTGACGGTTTATTAGCGTCATGAAAGACATGAACTTCCACGACGTTCATAAACCGTCATGAAAATGATTTCGCGACGGTTATAGAATGTCACCGAAAGACCTTGAACAAGAGAGGAGAGGTCACGTGACATCCTTTTGTGATGGTGTTTAAACGTCACGAAAAGTGTATTTCGTGACGGTGTTTAAACGTCATGAAAAGTTTATTTCGTGACGTTTGATAATCGTCCTAAAAAATATTTTGGTGACTGTTTCGTCACTAATGATTTTATTTTGTGACGATAAAAAGAGGGTCACTGAATATGTATTTAATTTTGATTGTAGATGTCGCGGAATATAAATATTATATTGTTAAATTGTCGATCGAACACGCAAATATATTAATTTACTATAACAAAGTTGAAATATGTTAAACATGAACAAGGAAGCTAATATATTAATTTAGAATGTACTAGTATTCTCAAACACAAATTACAGAATTACAGAATTAAACATGTTCCTTACACACCAACCCTAACAACGATGCTCAACCACTAATTAGTTGCATTCCTAATTGTTGACATCTTTTGAGTAAGAAAGACCTAATGAAAAAACAATACCCAAGTTAAATAAATGATTAAACAAAACCAACCTACTCATGAACATTCATAATTTTCCTTATCAACTTACTCGATAATATAATAAAACAACCAACATAACGACCAAACAGAAGTAGCGCGATTCAAATAAACGACATGCCTACACTTTTTCTACATCCTTAAATTACATAGCACAAAATATCAGTACAATCATCCTATAAGGAAAGTATCAATATGATATGATAACTAACAAAATGATCAAACAAAATTCCAACATAACAGAAGAGGTTACAATAACAAAAATAACCGAACACTTCTTCTATGTCCTTCAGCAGTATAGCACAAAATGAACTTAAACAATATAACACAAACTAGCTAGTATAGTAGAGGGATTGTAAACGTACATTCCTCGTCTATAATCAATATTGAGTATTCTTTGTAAACGTACTCAATGTAATATAGCTATAGTCCCAGCATATAACAAGTTCGATTCATAAGTATTTAATATTCAAATGCTATAGTATGAATGATGACGAAAAGCTTAAAACAGCTTACCTTTGTTATGATGGAACTTTGAATGAAACGGCCACAACATGCTTCAGCTCACCTGGACGCAATTCGACAAGGAGGATAATTCAATTATTGTAATACCTAAATTTTGGTTTTTGGAAGACTTCCACAAGCAACAAACTCCATGGTTTCCCAGCCTCAAAGCATGTAGCATGGACATAATGAAGTCTTGGAGTTTGCACATGAATGCAAATTTCCATTACACTTTCCCCTGTACACAACTAAAAACATTCACAAGGAAATATTAATAAATAAATAAACCTAAGGAAAATTCGACAGTGGACAAACCTTTTGGCCAAACCTTTTGTAATGTTTAAAAAACGTCACAAAATGTCAAAATTTCGGAAACCTCCGTTTTTTCCCTCCAAAAACCCAATTTTTTCCTTTTGTGACGTTTTTTTTTTATTTGAACAGTATTTTACTATTCATGAGTGTCACGAAAAGCCAAAATTGTAGTAGTGTATGAGATTAAGGACAAATTATAGAACATGAAAGATTTAAGGATTGGTTGGTTGTGATTCTAATTGAAGAATAAATTGGACATTGTATGAAAAGTGAAGGATATAATTGTCCAAAATATATATATATATATATAATCATCTAATCATCTAATTATAAGAATTCAAGAGAAAAAAAAAGATTTAAACTGTGTGTGTGTATATATATATATTGGATTGAAAATTTTAGAATATAACGTGAAAACACGTGTTAAAATACTAGTTCTATTAAAAAGTACGAATGTGGAATAAATTTTTTTAGATGAAATTATCCTTCATATTTTATCAAATACCATATATGTCCTCATTAGATGTGGGTTGCTGCAACTAAAATTAATTACTTTTGCTTTATTTTTTTTTTTTTTATAGCACTTGTGTTCAAGGTGAGATGCTATTAAGATTAATCAAACCTATTTAATTTATTTATCTTTTGAAATTCTATGAGAATTCATTTGATTGTATTTAAAATGTTAGAATATGAAAAATTTTCATATTTAATAGTGTTTAGTTTTGAATATTGAAAGTCTCTAGAATGTCAAAAGTTTTACAACCTCCGATTTCTTTTACAACTATGAAAGATCTCTCTTCCATCTATTTTCAACATAATTTGATGTTTATTTTTTTCCTTCTTCTTCTTCTACCTATTTATTTATTTTTGCTTGTTATTATTTTTACGTGTCGTATCACGATTTCGTTTCTCTATAACGATTTCTTAATTAGTGCAGTAGATGACATCCATATTTTTTAGAGCAGTGTTGTTTAGCAGTCCTGAACTTTGGTAAAAGGTAAATATTTACATATAATTTCAAATATCATTTATCATATTTATATATTAAAAATTTTGTTTATTGAAGATTTTATTAGAGAATATTAATAATCCAATTTTTTAATAAAAATGAAATTAGTTTTTTTTTTACCAAATAAACTTCTCTAGGTTCATCCTTCAAAATATTTACTTCTAAAATTTATAATTTATAATTTTTCACTTATAGCAATTAAATAAATTTTAAAATAAAAGTACACCCATTGAAACTAATAATTTAAGTACATTCATGAAATTAACATCGAAAATAATGTGATAATTTTGAATATAAATTTTATAATTATTCTTAAAAATTAACTTTAAAATCTAGAATTTTATCTCTAATTATAATTAATAATTGAACCAAATTTTAATAAAGTCACAAATTTTAAAATTTTAAAAATTTACAACTTTATCTCCAATCATAATTAATAATAGATTTTGAAACATTATAATATTTTAATAGTTAAACAATGTTTACAAAAGTAAAAGTATAAAAACATGCATCGTAAAATTGTTATCACAAAATAAATATCTCTTTTTCACTCAAAACATTGACTTATACGATTTATGATTTTTCATTATATTTTCACTTTTATTAATAATTAAACAAAATTTAAATCAAAGTTCAAATACACTATGAAACCAATAATTTAAAATTAAATGAATGTTAAAAGTCTAAATATAAAACTTTTGTCCAAATTATTTCTAAAATTAATTCTAAAATTTATATTTTATCTTTAATTATAGATTATAATATTATTTTTTTTAAAAATAGATTATAACATTATTGAACTATTAAAATACTGTAATTTTTTTAAAATATATTAAAACTAATTATTTCATAAAAGCGGAATGTTAAAATGTGAAAATTATGAATATAAAATTTTTGTCAATTTATTACTAAAATTAATTCTTTATCTTTAATTATAATAAATATAGGAAAATTTTGTCCATTTTTAAAATCTTTATAGCAAAATTATATTTAAAAAATAATTTCAAAATTTATGACCTTATCTTTAATTATAATTATTAACAATTTAATTTTATAATTTTAATAGTTCTGTAACTTCCTCATTTTATACAACCATATCAAGATTTCTCCATCCCTTTCTAAACAAAAGAAGACCAAAAACAAAAAAAAAAGAAGAAGAAAAGTTCTCTTATCTATTTTTCTACCCACAAAACTTTTGCATAACCTCCTAATTTTGTTTTTTCTTTCTCCTTTCCATTCCCTTTAAAGAGCATAAGAGAATAAGTTTTTTTTTTTTAATTGTAAAGTAGTGTTGTTTAGCAATTATATAATATTGTATTTTAATAAATAATTATTAGTTTGATCGAGAGACAAATATGCTTCAAGAAAATAGTCTCAGACATAAATAATATTCACTTAGATTAAATAAATTAAGTTACAACGTGCAAAGCACGGGTTAAGATACTAGTGTGTGTATATATATATTCATATAAGTGTATGTTATAATAACTATAGTATTGAAATTGAGCCAAAAATTGGAATGAAATAAAAAAATATTTTGTAATAAATTTCATTCTTTAATAGAATATATTAAGAAGTAAATTAGAGGATTATGAGAATAATTGATTTCGGTTCCACAATAATTTAATGTTTACAAAACCAAATTTGGAACATTAATCTTTTGCGTTTAAATAAAAGACTAATTATAATAAATATAAATGACATAAATAGGGCAAATTTGATATTTGGAAAAAGTTTTAAATCCAGAAATCTTAGACTGTAAAATTTGTAAACATTAGATATTTGTGAAAATAAGTTTCCAAAACAGCTCATCCAAGATATTATCTTTAATTTTTACCCTTGAAAATTTAGAGCTTTAATTTTTTCATTTATGAAAGTTTGAGGGTTTAATTTATACATTTGAAAGTTTAAGGGTTCAATTGTAACAACAATCATATTTCATGGTGGTTTTACAATTTACCCTTAAAATTTTGAAAGGGAAAAATTATAATTGAAATTGAGGGAAACCAATCTCAATTGCTCGCTCAATCTCGTTAATTTTAGACATGAATGATATTCATATTCAAATTTGAATTTAATCCAAATTTGTTTCTTTAATTGGTTTTTTCCGTCTCTTCCTTAAAAGTAATTATTTTAACTAATCATTTGAAATAGGAAATAAATATGTATCATTTAATCTCTCTAACTATGATTAGAAATCAAATCTAAAATTTAATCCAATTAGTTGAGAAAAAAACTTGAGTGTAGAATCTCCCCCTTCAACCACGTTTTCCCTTGATCCATTCATAATTTAAAATTTAAAATTTAATAAAATTATGTGAAAGCTAAAAAAAAACAAAGGCATTTAATCTAGCTCAGGATTTCATGGCAATCGTTCGTCAATCTCCTTCACGCGTCTTTAATGAAAAAATCTCGCTCTCACTCACTCTTGTCAGATCTATCTCGTTCTCGCTCAGATCTGACCGAGAGTGAGAGCGAGATCTAGATTTGACCGAGAGAGAGTGAGAGATCAACATTTGAAGATCACAATTTTACAAACGGATTGTTTTTAGTGTTGATTTTAGGACTTCTTTGCAAGTTTAGAGAAATTGTAGGGATGTGTTAGTTTTATAAAAAAAAAATTGTCTTTTTTTGGATTTTTTTCAATTGAGTTTTGATTTTAGCCGTTGGAAACTGCTCCAATTCTCCATTTTTTTGGTGCTGTTGGAGCTCTAATGACACTATGTTCTTCTTTGATGTTTCTTGTTCATGTTGATCGCGTAGCAGCGAGAGAGCATGAAACTTCCCGTCCTGTTTCATTTCAATCTTTATGAATCTGGTCTTCCAAGTTCAAAAAAATCTTAATGAGTAATTAAAATAGATAAACCAACCACTGGACACCAAGTGTTTGAAGAAAAGCCCCAATGAACAAGAAAAGTACATAAAATTAAGGGAAACTTGCAAATATGTCAAAAACATTTAGTAGAATTAGCAAAATAACAACCAATTTAGTCTTTTCAAATATAGCACTTAAAAAAAAACGGAGGTCTAATTTTAAAGTGATAACTTTACCAAAATGATATATATTTATAATATATATGACTACAGATGTGTGGATGTGATATACATCTAAATATAGCACTAATATGAGTGTTTGATATACTTGCAATATGTATATGATATAGATTTAATATATTTATAATACATTTAATATATATATATAGAACATACATATGTTATATACATATACATACTACATATATGAGTGTGCGATATACTATTAATATGAGTATCTGATATACTACTAATATAAGTGAAAAATTTTCACTACTAGAATTTTTGGATTTCGTGACGGTACTGAACAGTAAAATACTGTTCACGATTGTGTAAATACGTCACGAAAGGTTAAAACGCATTTTTGGAGGGAAAAAACGGAAAATTCCGGAATTTTGACTTTTTGTGACGCTTTTTTCCGTCACGAAAACCTTGAGGTGCGTTTTTTGCGGGAAATGACGGAGTGTTCCGGATTGACGTGTTTTCGTGACAAATTTTTCCGTCACGATAAGTTGCCCATAGATTATTTTTCATGACGTTTAAAAAACGTCATGAAAAAATTGAGGCGCGTTTCTGGCGGGAAAAGACGGAGTTCTTCAGATTGGCGGCTTTTTCATGACGCGTATAAAACGTCACGGAATATTATTTTCCGTGACGTTTTTTAATCGTCACGATATGATAAGAAGATTCTAGTCTTATTCGTGAAAAGGTATGGCTTTACGTGACTGTGTTTATATGTCACTATAAGTTGGAAAACTGTATTTTAGTGACATCTGATAAAACCTCACTAAAAGTTGCTTTTCTATCGATATCAAAAACTTGATAGATTGTCTTGCTCCTTGCTCCTTCTAACAAATATGCGCTACTTTTATATTAATCTCTACGACTTGATAGATCGTCTTGCTCACATTCGAGTACTTTTTGTTTAACTTGATGACTCATCCACAACTAGATTTTTTGCTATGGTTCTGATACTATTTGTTGAGGACAATGATACCTGAAGTATTTCTACAATGGTATGATATTGTGCACATAATACTCTCACTAAAAGTTGGACATAATACTCTCACGATTTTGATTTTGTTTTACCAAAATGATCTCATACTAATGAAGATGTTATTCTTCACTTATATATCCACGATCTTCCCTTGGTTAATGTGAACTTTAGATTAGAGGTGATTAACATTATGGTTAAAAGAACTAACTTTACACCACGATGAACAAATTTTGGCTTTAATATCCCATATGCTGAAGCAAAGCTATGTCTAAAACTAATGTTTAATTTGAAAATTGAGGTTGAAATTTAGTTTCAAATTATAGATAACAATTCTAACTATTGATTTTTAAATTTAATTTTCAAAATCATATATATATTAAAAAAAGACACCAATGAATAGTTAAAGAAAATAAATTATTTAAAAAAAACATTTTTTAACATTATTTTATTTCACTAAAAAAAACATTAATTTTTTTTTAATTTTAAAAGCTAAATTCAAATTTAGAAATTAGAAATTAATTAATTTTCTATTAGAAAATTAATTAATTTTAGGGTGAAATTTGACAAACCCTACAGCACACATCCCCTCCCTTAAAAATTTTCAGCCGCCAGCCTCCAATCTCGCCCCTCAAAGTCCGGCGATTCTTTCTGATCACAGTAAGCGGCGACCCACAGGCAGTGAGTGGTAGCCAATGGTTGGGCGACACTTCCTTTCGCGAAGCTCTGGTGCTGAGCGAACTCTCAGCGACAGTGACGGCTGACAATTGCTGAAGCAACGGAGTGGTTACTGGAAAGCCCGATGCTAGAAAAGGTTAGGAAAGAGCTTCCCATAGCTATGAGCAAAGTTCCACTACGGTATGATCCTCCCGGCCTCTCCTCTCGCATTTTGTAATACTTGGAAATTTGGTAGTAATCACCATGAAATTGAATACATAAATATGTACATTTTTTAATTTTGAGATTGATTTATTTGCAAACGGGGAGGTGCATTGTGACTATATATACAAATTAAAATAAGGGAACAAAGAACTGGAGGCGGGAAGGGAACAAGTTCTATATGTGAAGAGTGAGGGGAGTAGGATTTAGGATTTTGTCAACAAACCAAAAAATTGCGTGTTAGTATCAAACATGTATGGAAGGTAAACTAGAAGAAGGGAAAATGGCTTTCTTAATAAGTTCTATATGGATATAGGTATCAACAGTGAGTGGCGAGTCATAGATGACTTAAGCATTAGTTTGCAGAATTCTATGTTGGAAACTCTATGAATTCTATTTCGGAAATTATGTCAAACTTTTGATTGTCAAGCCTCTTAATGTCTTTTGATTTTCTGGTAGAAGGGATATCCACATCTCTCTCATTTGTAGTTTGTCAGTATATTTCAGTCTTATATGCTAAATTGATACTATATTTGTGATAAATTTGCATTGAAAATGAATCTTGAGACTTTTAAATTTGAGTTTGAATGCAATTACTTTTTGATTCAGTTTTGGTTTTTGATTCAGATCATTTGATTTTTATGAATCTAGTACCATTTTTTTTGCTCTACTAAAATGTTGGTCAAATAATCAAAATATGCAGATGTATGCTAAATCCACCCATATTTGTAGCTTATATCTCCAAATTTAGAATAAGTGATAACTGGATGGGCTGTAATCAATTAATTTTGTAGTAGTGCAAAGAGAAAAACTAGCATGAGGGTTGAATTTATGGGCCGGAGGGATTTTAGTTTCATATTGGAGGCACCATATTCATGTTTTATCCCTTTACTTTTCTATATAACTTAACTTGATGTCTGTTGTTTTGCAGCTTGGTGTCTTTCTGTACAAGAAAGTTTTAGACCTTGAAGTTTTCCAGCTTTGGACTCGCCGTCTAGTTGTATCGGCTGGTCTTCTTAGAATCTTTCGTCGTGAAGTTGTTGAGCTTCCTATAGTTGCCACGGGTAGAAAACATCAGGGCTGACCATCGCTGCTCTTCGTCAATCTTTGGGTACTATCCCTTTTTATCTTTCCTTAATTAACCATATAGGGTTTGACATTTAGTTTATGTTGGTACATTTATGAAAGTATTTTGTTGTATTGGGAGATGTGGTAAAATTGTTTAATGATGTAGAAATTTGTTGGCTATGCTAAGTTTGTCAGTGGATTTGAGAATGAACTGTTGCATGGTTGTTGTGTGGAGAGTGTATCATGAGGTTGTAAGAACGATGTATATAACCTTGTTGGCTCTGCTAAGTTTGTTAGTGGGTTTTAGTTAGGATCTGCTTCTGCTAGAAACCGAAATCGTTCGATGTTGCGATTCATTTTTTTAAAGCATGCTAGCGTTGTTTTTGGTTTAATGTTTGGAATGATCCCATGAAAGCTTGAAAATGGATGCTGGATTTCTTTGTTTGAGTTTAAAGCGTGCTATATTGACATTTTTTACTTCTTTTCTTGATTAATGATGCGGTCCATGGTAATAAACGTTTGGAATTTAATATTTACAAGTTGTGTTTTTTATGCTACGCATGTCTTATTGATCTTCTGTCGTCAACATTTTAGTAGTGAAATGGATAAGTCATGGATGAAGAAAAATAGATTGTCCAAAGAGTATGAAGTGGGAGTTCAAACATTCATTGAATTTGGGTTGAGTCATGCCAATGGTTCTAATTCTATCCGATGTCCTTGTTTGAAGTATGAGAATCTTATATGCAAGGACATAGCAATCGTTAGAGATCATTTATATTCAAATGGTATTGACCAAAGTTATAGGGTATGGTTTTGGCACGGTGAAGACTTAGGAAATATCACGGCCGAACAGACGTACAATAATGATGCACTCGAGAGTGATGAAGATGATCTCGACTTCTTTGAGGTGGGTGACTTGGTTCAATCTGTTCAGGATGAATTCTCTGATGTACCAAAATAATTTGAAACTATGTTTCATAATGCTAAGTAGCCATTGTACCCCGGATGTGGAAAGTTTACAAAAGTTTCAGCTCTTGTAAGGTTATACAACTTGAAGGTGAGATTTGGGTGGAGTAACTCGAGCTTTTCTGAACTTCTGTCCATAATAAGTGATATATTACCAGACCCTAATGAAATGCCGACTTCTATGTACGAAGCAAAGAAAACGTTCTGTGCCCTTGGTTTGAGTTACGAAAAAGTTGATGCATGCCCGAACAATTGTTGCTTGTATAGAAAGGAGTACGCAGATATGTCTAAATGTCCCAAGTGTAATTCGTCAAGGTGGAAAACACATAAGAATTCAACGAAGGAGAAAGAAGGAGTTTCTGCTAAGCAAATGTGGTACTTTCCAATTATTCCAAGGTTTATAAGATTGTTCAGGAACTCAGGTAATGCAAAGAATCTGGTTTGGCATTCGATAGATAGGAAAATGGATGGGATTGTGCGACATCCAGCAGACACTCCGTCATGGAGGTTAATTGATCATATTTGGCCACATTTTGGTTCAGAACCAAGGAATCTACGCTTAGGTTTATCAACTGATGGGGTGAATCCATATGGTGAAAGGAATAGTACATACAGTTGTTGGCCAGTAATAACAACCATATATAACCTTCCACCATGGCTATGCATGAGGAGGAAATTTCTAATGCTTACCATGTTGATCTCAGGCCCGAAACAACCTGGCTATGATATTAATACATATTTAGCCCTTTTGGTTGATGACTTAAAACTCATGTAGGAATATGGAGTGAAATGTTTTGATGCGTATAGACAAGAAACATTTAGACTGAAGGCTGTTTTAATGTGGACCATCAATGATTTTCCTGCATATGGTAATTTGTGCGGCTGTAGTGTTAAGAGTTATAAAGCTTGCCCGATATGTGGGGAGAACACTACTTCAATTAGATTGTCACACGGGAAAAAGAATACATATATGGGCCACAGAAGAGTTTTGCCGAAACATCATCCGTACAGAAAATAGAAGAAGGCGTTCGATGGTAAGAAAGAGCTTAGAGTTGCTCCAACGCCGTTGTCAGGGGAGGATATTTATGGAATATTGAATGACATTGGCTTCCCAAACAAGTATTGGAAGAGAAGATCTGTATTTTTTTATCTTCCTTATTGGAAAAGATTGTACGTTAGACATTGTCTGGACGTAATGCATATCGAGAAGAATGTGTGCATGAACATTGTAGGAACGTTACTTGATATATCAGGAAAAAGTAAGGATGGAATAAATGCTAGGCTTGATCTTGTCGACATGAATATTAGACTAGAGCTGACACCCCAATTCCGAGGAAAAAGAACGTACTTACCTCCAGCACGTTACACATTGTCTAAGGAGGAGAAACAACGTTTCTGTACGATTTTATCTAAAATCAAAGTACCGGAAGGGTATTCTTCAAATATCAGTAGTCTTGTATCAGTAGATGATATCAAACTTAAAGGGCTTAAATCGCATGACTGTCACGTTCTCATGCAACAACTTCTTCCAGTTGCTCTCCGATCAGTGCTCCCTAAGGATGTCTGCTATGGTAATAAACGCCCCTGACCCTACTGCCTCCTCTCAAGCACAACCTGATAAGCCCTTGCCCACCAACGAAGACTTAGAAAAACTCACTGCTCCTCTTCCTCTCACTGAAAACCCTCCCTCCGTTCCTGCAACCCACCCTCTCCACCCACCTTTCCACAGACTCCATAACCCACAACTACCCTTTCCATAACTTCCACCATCCTTCCACCCATCCTCGTAAAAGAAATCCATCCTCTTGTTCCCTCCAAATCCATTCCTGCTGATCGACCGGCCTCGCGAACTCGAAAAAGCAAGTGGTCAGCCCAATCTATCCCAAGTCCTACCTCGGTTAAGAAGAGGAAAACACCAAAAGCTCTTCCCCCGCCCCCTGTCAAAGTAAAGACCATGAAATCCGCTTCTGTGTTTGAAGGGAAGCGTCACAGCCGGATGGTCTTTGTTCCCCAGATTCCTCAAACACCAAGCTCCTCCAAGCGCATCACGGTGGTCCCTGCGGGCCAGGCGGCATTCTAGAAGTTCGTTGATCCAGAGGCGAGAGCGAGCGATCGAGCGATAAAGACAAGAGACTTGTAACTGGAAAAAGGGTTTTTGGAAGCAGAGATGCCCTAGTTTGTGAAGGAAGGAGCCGCGCGATTAAAGTGGGAGCATTTTTGTGCTCCCTCTGTGCCTGTTTTGCCTGAGCTCGTGAGGGAATTCTATGCCAACTTTGACCCTAACAAAGTCAGGCACACCACGGTACGAGAGGTGGAAATTGACTGAACGTCGGAGATGATCAACAAGCTGCTTAAGCTGGCCAACAATCCAGAGGCTGAGTTCAATGCAATGATCCAGCAGCCCTCAATGCGAGAGCTTGACAGTGCTCTACTTCTAGTAGGAATTGAGGGTGCTGTGTGGCAAGTGATGGACAAGGGTGCCCGCTTGATGAAATCTGGTCAACTCATGGAGGAAGCCAACGTTTTGCTCTACCTCGTTAAGAGTCAGGTCATGACTACCAAGCATGATTTGACAGCTTATCCACCGGGAGATCACTCAATGCGCAATGAAGAAAATCGGCCGTCTGTTTTTCCCCAGCCTTATCACCAAACTCTGCCTTCGCAGAGGTGTGCCCATCTTGGATGATGAAGAGCCCCTCAAGGACAAGTTGGTGATAGATAGGAGTACGATGGAAAGACTGATGAACCAGGACCTTACTCACCGTGGAGCTATGCAGAATATGGCCATCAATAATATGATGGCCCAGCTCCCCAAAATGCAAAAGCAGCTCTCATGAATGGAGGAGGCGCAGTCCGCATCCGCTGAGTAGGTTAAGAAGAAAGATACAAGTATCCTGACAGCTCTGGAGCATTTTAAAGCAGCAGCTCCATCCCTATCCGCCGTGCCGACCAGTCTGAAGAATTTGCTAGAGCAATCCGGCAGCTCGGAAGAGGAAGATAAACCTATAGGCGACTCTTCAGAGGAAGAAGAAAGTGAAGAAGAGAGTTATGCTTGACCGGCAAAAGGAAGTCTCTGTTCTTTTGTCCTGATCAAAAATTGACTCCCCACCAATGCTATTTTACACATTTTTAGTTAAATTTTAATTTTCGGATTTTAAAATTTTGCATTTCAATTTCTGTCTTTATTTTTAATGTGTAGTAGTTTACTTTAAATTCCAGTTAGTGAAGTTCTGGAAGTTTCTGTGTTCTCATCTTCTGTCTGCTGCTTCAACCTTTTGTGAATAGTCGTTATGCTAGAGCCTGCTAATGCGCAGTATGTTTGCTGATGCTGGAGCTTTTTAATGCTAGCTAACTTTCCTTTGCCCCAGCATTTGGTCCATGCTTACGCAACTCTGCCCTAGCATCCCTCTAACAGTACTGACCCCAAGTAGCGCTTACCCTAGAAAAGAATTTCAAAGGCCACCTATCTAAAGACGTGTTCCCCTTAGTTGTTAGCATTAGCTCTCCGTATTCTTCAATACTTCCAACAAGCGAATTTCGTTATACTTTCAACTATACTTTTGCTTTAAGTTTGAAGGCGTGCTAGATCATTATAACGTAGATGTCCTTAGTCGCATTGAGGACAATGCAACCTTTTAAGTTTGGGGGAGTGAACCTTCAGTTCTTAAATATTTAGTAACACTTGTCTATAATCATGAATCTTTTTAATCCTGTAATTTAGCTCATCTCTAAAAAAAAACGAGCGAAAGCTCGCAATAAAGGAAGGGCTAGTAGCCAATATCCAGAGCATAAAGAGGCTGCAGGATTAGGAAGGGCTAGTAGCCCATGGTTGAAGAAACCCAAGTTGGCAGTGCAAAGGTTAAAGGACTTTCTAAGAAAAGCTAAGTTTGAGGTTAGGCAGTAGAAGGAAGTTAGGGTTGAGTAGAAATAGCATCTTCCAAAGCATGCGCAAATATTAGCTGCTCTCATTCCCTTACTCTAGCTGATATATTTTAGCAAAGTTCTTAAGCTTTAGCATAGTTGGCTAGAAGTAGGAAGTTAAGGCAGAAGACTAGACTGTTTGAACTGCAAATTTCCATTGCCTTCTTTTATTTTCTAAACTAAAATGCATGCTCTTGCTTGAGGACAAGCAAGATTTTAAGTTTGGGGTGTGATAACTCGCCAAAAGAGAGTTATTCTAGTGATTATATGGGTGAAAATGTGCATTAAAATGGCAAAGTATGTCAGTTTTAAGTTGTAATTAGCATGAATAGTGTTCAATTGCACAATCTTAGCTAAATATCCTTAGTCTTGAAAACTTTGGTCAAAAACAGCATAAACTCTCGTATTTGTGGTTCATTTGCATAGGTTTTTAACGAAGAGATAAGAAGCGAAGGAAGTGCTGAACCAGACACGAGAAGCCAAAGCATTTTCAAGACAGAGCATATAAAAGCTGGAGCATAGTGGTGCCAAAGCATGAGTGTCTGTACAGTTAATTCAAAAACACGAGATTCACTTATGTCCGTACAATCTCCAGTTGGGTGCCCTAAAAATGGGACTCAATATTTAAAGGGTATGTTGCCCTAATCGACAGACACACAGATCCAAAAGGAGACAAAAATTGAGTGCTAAAAAGACCAAGGAACGGAATACACCCATTTTCGAGAGGAGAGCTGACTCTAGAAAGGGGACGTTCGCCTGCTGGAACGAGCTGACTGCTTATTCTTCTCTGTCATTTAGCTATTTTTCTGCTGTGGGTTATATTTCTTCTTCTTCCATTTTGTATTCTTTACGCATTATGAGCTAAACCCCACATGCTGTAATTGACTTGAGACCGAACCTCTAGCTGCTATATTTATTTTAAGCAAACCTGATTTAATTTCTCAATCTTCGCGTCACTGTTAGCCGCTGTTTCGTATATGCTAGCTTCTGTATTGACCCGGAAGGGCTTATGGGTGTTGATTTGTTTTGTTTGTGATTAGCGCTTTTCTATAAGGGGGTCCCCTAATCATGCCTTTAGCTTGGGTTTCTTTCTTGGGCATTTAACAACGGGAGTTGTACTTATGTTTAGGGTGTTTCAGAAGGGAACCGAGTTGAGCTGGACACTAATAAATGTAGCTACGCTAGATGGTAGGTTGATAACTTGTGAAAGCATGCTAAATCTCCCCCGCCTTTTCCATATATGTTATTCCCCCGTTATCGCTTTCTATGCTACTGCTTTCTTGTGTTGACAGCTTCAATACCATCGTCCCTTGCAAGTTTTTGTCGTCTTGTTATTACTTTATTTTATTTCCCCTAGATAATATATATACTCAAACATGTACATTTTTATTTGTTGGTATCTACTTTTATCGTTAAAATATAAACCAAAAATCCCTGTGGATACGACCTCGTTACGTACTACAACCGGTGATTCGTACATACTTGCACGTGTTGTCAACACAGTTGTGTGGACGCAACAAGTTACCAGAAGCAAGAAGAGTGATTGAATCGATATAACTAACTTGTCCAATTGAACGTTGGTGTTATTCTTGCACAATTAAGGAAAACACCTTGTTAATGGGAGGAATCGGATCGAGCAGCAAAATTTGAGCTGTGATGCTCGCAAAAGTGTTATTCAAACACATTAAAAAAAGCATAACATTTTCTGAATGAAATTGGTCAAGGACCGGCTGCAAACCTCCACAAGAACAAGAATTTGTAGGTCTATAATCATTGAGTTCCTACCATATGGTTTTAAGCTTTGTATAATATGCTCCAACAGACTGAGATCCTTGCATAGTAGTAACAAGTTCTTCTCGAAGCTGATAAATTCGTGGACCATTTCGTTGTTGAAATCTCTCCTTAAGTTCATCCCAAGTTTCTTTTGCAGAATCAGAATACACGATATTTTCTGTAATTTCCTTTGAAATCGAATTGACAATCCATGAAGTAATTACATGATTATTGCACATCGAAGCAGAGAGGAGATTACCGCTAACAGGTTTCTTAATCGAACTAGTGACAAATCCAACTTTGTTATTCCCCGAAAGAGCAATAAACTTTGATTTGCTCCATGAATTGTAATTTTCTGCTCCAGTCAATTGTTGTGTTACCATAGCAGTGGTAGGCCCCATTGAATGATGAAGAAGATAAGGGTTTAATTGGGCTTCAATTCCTTCAATTGTTGCCTATTGGGCTTCAATTCCTTTAGTTGTTTGCCTCTTCTTCGGTTGGTGCTTCCAAATCACCCATGTTGGCAAGAAGAATAAAGGGGTAACTGTAGGAATGACCAAATTTAATAACACGTTTTAAAAAATGGCCAAACCTATGAGATATTGCAATAACGGCTAAATCGTTTTTTAAATACTGATAAAATGTTTAGACAAATATACCCTTGTAACCAATTAGATATATATGCATAATTTTAGGGATCTAAGATTTTTACGTTGAAAAAACAATCAACCTTAATTTTAGGGAATCAACGGTATCTAATAAAATGTAAATGAAATTAAAATATTTATTTTAAATCTAATTTTAAATTCTTAATTAGAATTTGAAAGTAGATTTTAAAAGAAATTGATAAAACTGTGTTGGTGTAGATTTTAAAATTTACCTATGTCTAATATAAGATTTAAAAATAAGAGAGTAAATATAAAATTGATAAAACTGTGTTGGTGTAGATTTTAAAATTTACCTCTATCTAATATAAGATTTAAAAATAAGCGAGTAAATATAAGTAATATATATTGATTTTTTTTAATAAATTAGGGTTTAATAAAATAAAAAAAAGCTTTTAACCTTCCTTCTTGCTTTTGACAGCTTCAGCCGCGCCTCCTCCAGCCTGCAGAAGAAGACGCTGCCACTGCTTCAATCGCTAGCGCCATCCGTCACTGCTTCAGCAGCCGCCGCTGCTCCCATCCACGCAAAACATGCCGCAGCATCCTTCATCGCACTCATGCTGCAGCACCATCCACGCCGACGCACGAACCGCCGCCCCATCCATCAGTCGCCGAACGGCTGCTCAGGCGAGTTCGTTTCCCATCCGCTGGAGCTTCGCCAGACGCCGCCGTCCAGTCATCGGTGGTTTGCCCAACTCGCAAGTACGCCACCCAACTCGCCCAACTGGCTGCTCATGCTGCCGCCCCATCCATGCCGACCCACGAACCACCGTCCCATCCATCAGTCGCCGAACCGCTGCTCAGGCGCTCTTGTTCCCCATTCGCTAGAGCTTCGTCAGCCGCCGCTCGAAACCGCAGTACCGACTAAAACCGCCACCGCGCCGTCCATACTGTCTCTGCACCGTCAATACCTCCATGCCGTTTGAACAAGATTTGTCCGTCAATATCCCGACTGTTTGAGGAAGGTCTTGTTTCTGATTTTGCAACTTAATTTAAAAAGAAATTTTTTGTCTTCCTAAATTTCAGGTGTATTTTTAAAAATATATAAATGTGGGACCTACCACATGAGCGTGTTGTTAATAACCATATTTGAGGAGTATATGTGTTTAACTCCAACAAACTTACTATATTTAAGTAAATTTAAATCTAAATAAAATCTATAGATGTGGTAAAAGTTAGAGGAGGAATAACTTGACGATCAAGTGAACGATTGAAGGCTGCTGGAATAATAGGGGGTCGAAGAGAAACGTGCACAATCAGCTTAGACAGTGAAGAAGAGGTATAGAATAAATTCATTTACATATGGTTGTTTGTTTTGTTAAAAATCCTCAAGTTTAATCT
Organism: Momordica charantia; assembly: GCF_013281855.1. Lineage (NCBI taxonomy): Eukaryota > Viridiplantae > Streptophyta > Magnoliopsida > Cucurbitales > Cucurbitaceae > Momordica > Momordica charantia. The sequence continues at coordinate 13,171,781 of NW_028275158.1, read as the reverse complement.
GTTTTGTTTTATTTTTATACATACAGATTGAATCATCAAGTCTTCAAAGAAAGACTCCAATGAATACTGTAGAATGTGATGTTGTCCAAGGAAAGAAAAGTAAGAAATTGAAGGATACCAGCAAAAAAAGGGGTGGAGAAGACTTGGTCGAAGGTAAAACAAAACAGATTAAAATTGACCCTAAAAGGAATTTAGGTTGTAAGGAATCCACCAAAAAGGTAAGAACTCAGTGGATGTTGGTGTTGAATAGTAATATTTAAAAATTAGATTCTAATTACACTCTTATGCTCTAGGGAAAAGGAAAATATCTCAAGATAGTTGAGAAAGAGTGCATTGTTAGTGAGATAATTATTGGGATATACATGTACTAGTTTTTGTAGTACAGTAGTCAATAGATGTATTGACTTTTGAATTTGGTTGATAAATTGATATATACATGTGTTTACTTCATGTTTTGTTAATTGGTGAATTGTTGGGATATATATGTACTAGTTTATATAATTATGATAATTTAGTTGTAAAACCGTGAATAGATGTATTCACTTACGTATCTGGTTGTTTCTTGAATTGATATATACATCTATTAACTTTCACGTTTTGTTAATGGTTGAATTATTAGTACATACATATATTTACTCAATCATCTATTAACTCATACATATTTTGATGATTGAGTTGCATGAATTTGACTCGGATTTATTAGTATGAGTTCCTTGCATTTATGATGGGATGTCACCTCCATTCATGGGGTCAATGGGAGTATTTACAACAATGTTATCTAGTGTAGACTACACTTGTGTAGAACTCTCATAGCTAGGGTAGATGTCTTTTCGACCCGTAGGAACAAGTCAGAAAGATTGAGAAATAGAGCCATTGACATTTACATTCGTCCGAAATAGCTTCTCACTTCCATCTATGGAGTCAATACGGGTATCCACAGTATCAACAACAATGTAGTACTCTGTCTCCAGCTCATTCGACAACACAGTTAAAAACCATGTGACATCTCTATCCTCAGCTAGTCTTATAATAAGAAACTTGTAACTATTATTCTTGACCAACGATATACATGAAACTTTTTGCCCGTCTGTTAAATGAATATTCTTCCTAATGCCTTCGATAAGTTGCGACAACGTACAGTCCTTTTGAATTAACATCTAAGAGATGTTGAAATTGTTATACCCATTTTTTTCATTCCACGTGCCACCGTATAGAATTGTGATTACTACATTCACCATTGTTGGAAGGAAAGAATGAGCTAAAAGAAGATACAGTAGAATGACAAGAAGATGAGATGGAGACAGTAGAATGGCAGAAGGATGAGATGGGGACAGTGGAACACTGATAACGTTTAAATTAAATGAAATTACTAATAAAAGAATTAAAATATTTAAGAAAAAATCCCTTGAAGGTAGGAAACTAAACTTTAGTTTGAATTGAACAGCAAGTTTGTTAGGGTTGTTAAATACATGTAAATTCCAAGTAAAATATAGGAAGGGCATTGTGGGGAAAAAGTTTTAAAATGTAAAATTCCAAATATACCCTTTAGCCATTTTTGCAAAATTATAAACTAATGGACATTTTGTTAAGTGGGTGGCCAAATTTAGCCACTCACCTAAATTTCCCAAGAATAAATCCTCATCTGGATTGCTTCTCTCTAGACTAATGAAGAAGACCTCAATGAAGAAAAATCACTCTGACAGAGTGCTCTGATACCATATCAGAACTGATTATCGTGAATTGGAGAAATAACCAATTATGTATTATTGATAATTAACTTCCTTTTAAATACAAGTTGTGAATAATATAAAACTAAAAGATACAACTGACATAACAAAAATTAACTATAATTACAAAACTAACTATAGTATCTAAACTACAGCTTGTAGTAACTAAAACCAATCTTGCTCTGAAGGCAAACATTTGCCTTTAGCTAACATAAAATACGTAGAATTCCATCGAGGAAAACAATCTTATAATCCAAAGTTGTAGTTAACATAAGATACTTAGATCGAATACAACAATCAAGTGATAACCTCCTACCTATAGGAATATTCAACTGACAAGCGGTTTCCTCAAACTTTTTCAATCTTTTTGGTGATGATGTCCAAAAAGAAACTGTATCATGTACTCTTTCAATACCATCACCTATGACCTATGACTACCAATCCATCTTTCACTGTCAAGTTCCAAATATGAGCGCAACAACGCGTATGAAATAAACTCCCATCAAAAGTTAAATTTCCAGAAAATCTATCTAGAAGCATCTGAACCATGGAATCATTTGTACTACAATTATCTATAGTCATACCATACAATATTCGACCTATATTCTAAGCTAACAAATATTCCAATATTTCTTTACTAATTGTATCAACGTTATGTAGAGTAGGGATATATATGAACATAAGACATAAGTGAAACTCTAAAATAGATATACATATAAACAATTCTAAGAATAATATATATACAGAAGTTAAAAAAAGTTACCTGATTATTTTATTATGCAAAATCAAACTATCACGGTGAAATGCACCATGAATGCCATATATCCATTATTTTGGTTGGTTCAAGTCCACAAATTTGTTGTTATAATTACAACATGTATCACTTTTCATAGCATCTTATAAAAATAGCTATAAGAACAATGTTCGAATGCGTCCCCTAAAATAAAAAGGAAAAAAAAGAAAGGCGTGCTGATAGAAAAAATAAAAGTTATGAGTGCGCCACTATAGCGATAAATGAAACGAGAGGTGTTATTGGTAAGGGTTGTCGAGACCCTCCAAAATAATTACTGATTTTACTAAATCTAACTTGTAGAAGTAGTGAGACCAGGACAAATCCTAAGAGAACCAATGAAATTAATTTCTCAGTGTTAAATGGGGGGTTTTGTATTTAAAATTTTGAAATTAAAAAAAAAAGATAAACTAAAAGGAAAAAAAGAAAGTCAATCTTACCAAACTTCCAATCCAAAGGTGTGATTTTCATCCAATTGTAATCTTGATAATGGACTTTACAAAAAACTGATTTCTTAATTCAAGAACTTAATCTACTTACTTGGAACAGCCGTGGTAAGTTTTAATTCTCCTAATTTAATTAATTTAGACCAAGCATAAAAATAAATCTTATTGTTTAATCAACTAGGCACGATAGCATTCCATATTAATTAAATAATAGCATTGAGGATGATGAGAATGATTAAACCAAAATCAATTAATTTGAGATAGCTGCAAGTTAACTAATTTTTCCCCTTTGTTTCCGTATAGTCTATTATGTAAGCTATGTAAACATGGAAAAGCCATAAATACACATTCATAAGCCAACTCCTTGCTACTTATTTCAATCATTCATGACAATTACGAATCACAAACTCATGGATAGCAGCAGAACAATTAATATGAATTAAGGCGTCAATTTAATTAATATAAACTGTTCATAAATAATAAAAACAAGAAATAAAGAATACTTGAAAAAAGAAGAAATCTCTATCTTAGCTTGAGCCTCCCAAGCTTACAATTGGACTTGAATCATCCTTGAGTTGGAAGAATTAAAGCCTAGCTACTCATGGTAGAGAGAGAACTTGAATTTTGGAGAAGAGAGCTTTTCGTTGGAATTGGAATCTCATGGACCTCCCAATAAGGCTTCTCTATTTATAGAGATTAATTTTATCCTCTTTCAAAGAGGAATTATCTCTAATAAGGAATTCTTAACTAATTGAGAATTCCTATTTAATTGGGAAGATCATATTTAAAAGAAAACAAATTAAAAAAAAAGAGTTCATAATCAATTAAGGATTATATTTCCTATTTTGATTATATGTCTTTATTTATAAAATATCCTAAAAATTCATAATTCTCAAATTGAAGCATCCAGCCATAATAATTGTGCCTGTATTCTATCCGTTCGGCTCTCCCCAATTTGGTGAAGTCTGCCTTATCCTCTAAAATTGCGCTTTTAAATTATTATTCTTGAATATTTTCAATTTGACACAAAATGATAAATTATAATTAAATTCAAATATTTAAACATAATAAATTGATAAAATGTAAAATAAATATATAAAATATGGGTGCATTTTTCATCTTATCAAATTCCCCCACACCTAATTCATGCTCGTCCTCGAGCATATCTTAACTTGACGTACCGACTCCACTCTCTACCCCTTTTTATATTTCTCAATATCCAAAATACCTATAAAGTTAATCACACATCAACAAGATGAATCATAATGACAATCAAATGAATAAATATTGATCAGTTATAATTTATAAAAACTCAAGTATCTCATTAACTCATTAAAATTAAAATTCAAAAGACTTGACACCCCTACGGAGTTTCACTCAATTCTCTCAAAGTGTTTTTAGGGTGCTTTACTCTAAGAAACAAAATTTAGCATGTTATGACCATAGGCTTGCAAATGAATCAAATTTCCCCACTTAAAGATGAACTGAATCCAAAAAATCAAAGGAACTTTAATATTGGTTGTAATGAGGCTTAGATAAGGGTGTGGTAAAAGGTAATTTAGGAGTTTACAATCAAGACAATATAGTTATTTACTTGCATGATATTGAAACAAACGTACTAGTTGTAGCTTGTATTCTCTTCTCACATCTTCTTCGGGCACCAAGAACCTTGGAAAATTGATTGCTTCTTGGAAAATATTTTTCTAAATGTCATTTCTTTCATTAAGGGAACGAGGTGACTTCTTTTCATTATGTGATTTTTTTCTCTCTTTATTATTTGTTTTTTTTGTTAGTACATACGGATAATGGCTTGAACACTAAGCATGTAATATCATGCAATGTTTTTTTTTTTTTTAAATTGCTGTCTTGACAAAGGTAGAAATATTGAAGATAATAAATTAAAAAGGCCCAAGGTTTAAGTATCGTGTGCAGAGCAAGAAGAAAAAAAAATGGAAAATTAAGCTCAAAGGTGGCTTACCAAAGGAAGATGTAGAAAGGTTGGCTTTTAGAAGTCTGGAATTTGGGTAAGCCTAAATTGTCCTTGTCATATTAAAGCATCAATTCAAACATGTGGTCACAAAATGTATTCATAAGCAAGTTCTAGAAAAATCATGCTAAGTTTGATCACACTCATCAAGAAAAATAAATAGAGCAAGATGTAATGTGTTGCTCAAAGGCTCATAAAGCTCACTTGGGTGTGTAAATTGCATCAAGTCCAATGCATTTTTCAATCAAAAATCAATGAGATACTATCATATAATTTTGAAAGAAAAACACCAATCATGTTCATCAACTTTCATGCATAAAAAATCCAAACCAAAGAATGCATTCTTAACATACAAAGTATTCAAGGATATTAATCAAAATATCAAGGTTTCAAAAGGATAAAACAACATATGCGAATCAAGACTCCAGCAAATTTCAGATGCTTGAAGGCCCCACTGACGCGAAGTGATTTAGAATACTGAGTCAAAAGCATGAAAAAGATGTAAAAGTTTTTGAAAGTTAACAAAACATCTCCCCCACACCTAAACTATACGATGTCCTCAACGTGTATAACTATGTAAATTGCTCACAAAGGGAAAAGAGAAACTTCCTTGATTTTAGAGCTACTTGGACCGAATAGTTTATGATGTTGCTGGTGGGAAAATTGTAAGCATGCTCTAAAGTTGGACTTCTTGTTTTAATAACTAAACAAAAACCAAATAAACCAAGTGAAAGAAAATAGAAAGACAAAACTATAAATAAAATAAAATAAAGAAAACATTTGGGTTGCCTCCCAATAGCGCAACTACTTAACGTCAGTTTGCTTGATAGTATGCAAAAATATTTCAATCATCCAAAGTCTAACTGTACAATAGAAAGTGACATTGTATTAATTGAAGTAGAAATTTCAGCATTTAATGGTTCTATCAACCCTTTGGCACCAATATCATTAATAATCCCTTTAGTCTTATGATCAACATTTTCCTTTGAAATTATATCCTGTGTATCTTGATCATTCATGTTAGTTTGATAAAGAGAATGTTCGACATTAGTGTCGAAAATATTAAATTTTACAATATGTCCATCTAATTCTATTGAAAAAGTGTCTCCATCCACATCAATCTTCGTTCTAGCAAATTTCATAAATGGACGTCCCAACAGAATGGAGGCCGACTTTGATGAAGGGTTACCGTCAATTTCTAAAATATAGAAGTCAACAGGGAACGTGAGCTTATTAACCTGCACTAAGATATCTTTAACAACTTCGAGTGGGTTAACGTAAGAATGATCAGCTAATTGAACCACCACACCAGTCTTTTGTAAGTCTCTCAACTTTAACTCTTGATAAATAGAAAATGACATGATATTTATGGAAGCTCCCACATCTAACATGGCATGTTCAATTTTGTTATTATTAATCACACACGGTTATTAAAACATACCTGGATCCTTGCATTTTTCTGGTAATTTATTTTTCATTATAGTTGATAGATTCTTACATACCTCTACTATCTCATTTTCATTATCTTCCTTTTTTTGTTCGTTAAACCAACTAGGAAAATGAGGTAATAGAATGTAGGATAAAAGAGATAAAGGAGGATCAAATTTTATTCCGCATGATACGTTAGGAGAAATTTCTTTCTTTTCTTCGCTCAACTTATTCTCCTTGAGTGGAATTGATACTAGAGGAATACCCTCCTCATTTCTCAGCATAATCGCACTAACGTTCTCCACTTGTGATAAGAAAACAATAGCCAATTGGATCTAAGAACCCTTATGGTTATGCAAACCCCTAGATCACAAGTGCTAAAACCCCCAAATCAAGATGATGTCAACCCAAGGAAGAAGTTAGAACGGATTTACCTTGATGATCAATATCAAGAGTAGAGAAAACTTGTTTCTAAACTCAAGATTCGAACCACTCCACAAGATAGCTTGATCAAGGCTACTTGAATGATTCTAGCATGCAATTCTAAAACACAAGAAATGCAAAGGAAAAGCTCATGGCTCAATAAGCTTAAATTTCATTATCTCAAAACTCAAAACTCAAATCTCAAGGCTATATATAGCCATCCTAGCAAGCCATATGAAAAGTCTTAAGCAAATGAAAAGACTTGTAACTTACAAGAAATGAAAAGACTTGTAAATGAGAAGAAATAACTTACAAGAAATGAAAAGACAAGCAAATGAAAAGGTTAAGAACATGGAAAGCCAACCAAAATAAGTGCAATCTCGTCCATAATGAGGGATGTGAGTGTTTGACTTGGTTTTTGAATTGAATGAGTTGACTTTGACTTGTTTTGATGGAGTTGACTTTGACCTTGACCAAGTGGACTTTGACTTGCCTTAAAAACACTTAAAAATGCATAACTTGCACCAAATTGAAGTGCATAGTTCCAACTTCTTGCACATCTTCCTTTTTTTCTCTTGTTGAGTTCAAGAACGCTTGGACACAAAGTAGCAAAGCTTGTTGAAGTTTCCTAGCTCTCGATCTTGTAATCGGTCCATAAGGCATAACAAAGGTAGCTCCTTGGTTCATATCATCCTCCCCATCTTCAGAAGGATTCGTCCTCAAATCTATAAGATCTCCTTGCAATGCAACCTTGTACTCAGCATCTTGAGCTCGTTCAAACAGGTTGATAAGATAATAAATTTGTATGATAAACTTGTAATTGCTTGAAGTAAAGAAAAACCTTGCGGTCTTTTTCCAAATTTCTGGTTTAAATCCCCAATACACTGGACCACGAGTCCATGGTATTTGATTTTTCAAGGGCAACGAAGCAATGAGTGAATGTTGCTTCTGAGTGTTGCCGAGGTCTGCATTTTTCAGTTGCGTGCTTTTCTTACTCTCCCCAAGTTGCACAATATTTGTAATCTCGAGTGCTTTCTCAATAAGTACCTCCTCTATGGTTGTGTACTCATCAGGCGTCAAAACCTCAACATGCACATCTTCTTTAGCATCATAAATAACAACATCAATATTAAAATCTTCTTGTTGGGCATGCATAACAGTCTCAACATTCGTATTGTCAACGACATCTTGATTCTCTCCCTCATTTGGAATGTGTTGATGATTTTCCTCTTGAGGCATAGGACAATCGTTCTCTTTTTTATCCGATTTTGTAGCATGCCTCCTCATGTCTTCGTATAACATTTTGAACTCTTGGCACAATTCATTGAGGTCATTTATGTTTTTGCGAATCCCGGCCAATTCCTTCGTATATGGATCATCGCCATGGTGGTTATCATATTGTCTTCGACTATGGTGGAACTTCGATTTCTGTGAATGTCCAGTGTGAAACATGGCTGCAAAACAAAGTTAAAGTAACAAAGAAAAATGGACCTCACAAGCACTCCCTTACTATTCCACTCGTTAATGAAGTTTACTCGTGTTTAACACTCAACACTCAACACTCAAAATAATATATCACTCCCTTTCAATCTCTCCCTCACAACTTAGTTCACTCTTACACACATCAAACAAATTGGTAAGTGAGTAACAAAGTCAAAGAGCAATGTGCATTTCAAGTGGTTTAGATAGCACATAAGAACTCATACAAGAGCGTGATTTTAGGAGTAACCTGAATAACAACAAAGAAACAAGTGAATAAAAAAAAGAATAATGGACACAATTAGAATGGAAGCTAGAAAGAAATGAAAGCAAAGTTAAACATATAGATGGTTTGGAATTAAACAACAATGAAGTGGCAAAATTAAGAATGAGAATTCAATGCAAGACTAGTAAATGAATAGAAAGTGTAACCATAATATTAAATAGCTAATGGCTAGTTTTAAAAACCAAAGTAGGGATTAAACATGATGAGGTAAAATTGAACATGAAGGTGTAAATAACAAAATAAGAACAAAAGAAATCATAATCTCAGTTTTTTTTTTAATTTTTTCTTGACAGATTTACGAAATTGAATGATTTCACCTTGAAAAAAACTGATTTAGAAGATATCAAAGAAGACAGAGTTTTAGACAAGAACGAGATCTAGAAAAACGTAGAAGACTAAAAGATCAAAAGATGTACGCAAATATGATTTTTTTTTCCTTTTTTTTTTGTGACTGATGGAATGGAAAGAACAAAACAAAACAAAAAAAATTCAAAGATAGATTGTACAGAAACGCAAAGGAAACATATATCCGATCCTGAGCCTAAAGCTCTGATACCAAAATGTTAAGAACCCTTGAGAGTTGGATCTAAGAACCTTGCTAACGAACAAGACCCATAGAACTCAATCCCAAAAACCCCGAAAACAAGTATGGAATCAACCCAAGGAAAAGTTTTCGAACGGATTACCTTGATGATCAATATCAAGAGTAGAGAAAACTTGTTTCTAAACTCGTGATTCGAATCACTCCACAAGAGGTATGATCAACACCGCTTGAATGATCCTAACATGCAAATTCTAAAGACACAAGAAATTGCACAAGAAATGGGAGATAAAGCTCTCAACCAAGCTAATGAGAAAACTCACTTTTCATTCAACTTCAAAATTGTGTTTAAAACAAGACATCTCAAGGCTATATATAGCCATCCTAGCAAGCCATATGAAAAGTCTTAAGCAAATGAAAAGACTTGTAACTTACAAGAAATGAAAAGACTTGTAAATGAGAAGAAATAACTTACAAGAAATGAAAAGACAAGCAAATGAAAAGGTTAAGAACATGGAAAGCCAACCAAAATAAGTGCAATCTCGTCCATAATGAGGGATGTGAGTGTTTGACTTGGTTTTTGAATTGAATGAGTTGACTTTGACTTGTCTTGATGGAGTTGACTTTGACCTTGACCAAGTGGACTTTGACTTGCCTTAAAAACACTTAAAAATGCATAACTTGCACCAAATTGAAGTGCATAGTTCCAACTTCTTGCACATCTTCTTTTTTTTTCTCTTGTCGAGTTCAAGAACGCTTGGACACGAAGTAGCAAAGCTTGTTGAAGTTTCCTAGCTCTCGATCTTGTAATCGGTCCATAAGGCATAACAAAGGTAGCTCCTTGGTTCATATCAACTTGATTCACTTTTGGATGCACTGCTGTTTGTGAGGGTAACCTTCCAGAACTTTGAGCTTCCAATCTACTCACTGATGTAGCCAGTTGGGTGATTTGGTTGCCCAAATTTTGCATACCAGCCTTGGTTTCCTGTTGAAACTGAAGAGTACTATTAGCTAGATTTTTAACAATTTCCTTTAGAGAAATACCTGAGTTTGAAGCTTGAGTTTGCATAGGAGGTGGAGGTGGTCTAATGAAGTTTTGATTCCCATAGCTTAGATTTGGATGGTCTCTCCATCCAGGATTATAATGATTGGCGTATGGATCATAGTTTCTTTGTAGAGGGCCAAGAAATCTCCATATAGCATTGGCTTCCTGAACGAAATCTTGTTGAAATTGAGGGTATGTATTTGTAGGATGTCCTTGAAGTGCGTACATTTCACGTGGTTTTTCTCCTACAACAATTTGACGAACTAAAGCAGTTAGATCAGATATTTGACTTTTAAGTTCACTTACCTCATTGACTTGTATAATAACTCTTCCTGTTCTAAATCCAAATTGTTGGGAGTTTTCATCCATGTTTGAAGTTGTTTGGCTGCTTCTAGTGTCTTGTCTACCAAAGCTCCTCCACTAGCTACAACGATCATACTTCTATCCATTGGTAATTATCCTTCTTAAAAATATTGGATGAGGTGTTGATCAAGAATTTGATGGTGCGGCAAACTAGCGCACATAATCTCTTAAATCGTTCCCAGTATTCATACAATGTCTCCCCAGCGATCTATGTGATTCCATAAATTTCCTTTCTAATATTTGCAGTTCGTGATGTAGGAAAGAATTTATCTAGGAACAGTTTTTTCATCTCGTTCCATGTTGTGATTGATCCAGAAGGTAGATAATAAAGCCAATCTTTTGCTTGATCCTTTAAAGAAAAGGGAAACGCTCTAAGGTTGATTTGCTCCTCAGTCACTCCATGTGGCGTCATTTCAGAGCATACAATATGGAATTCCTTCAAGTGTTTATGAGGATCTTCACATGCACATCCACAAAAAATAGGAAGTAAGTGTATTAATCCAGATTTTAATTCAAAATCATTTTCAATATTAGGAAAAGTTATGCAAAAAGGTTGTTGATTCAAATCTAGTGCCGCAAGCTGTTTTAGTATTCTATCCGCCATCTCTTCGTTGAATTCCAAACGTCGTCTTTTCTCTCTTCTTAGCCGGCACAATGTCTTTTCAATTTCAGGATCAAATTGTAGTTCTATATTTTGAGAAGAATAAGTCATAAACAGTTAAATTGAGCAATGAGAAAATACTAATGATTCCCCGGCAACGGCGCCAATTTTGGTAAGGGTTGTCGAGGCCCTCCAAAATAATAACTGATTTTACTAAATCTAACTTGAAGAAGTAGTGAGACCAGGTCGAATCTCAAGGGAACCAATGAAATTAATTTCTCAAAGTTAAATGGGGGGTATTGTATTTAAAATTTTGAAATTATAAAAAATATAAACTAAAAGGAAAAAAATAAAGTCAACCTTACCAAACTTCCAATCCAAATGTGTGATTTTCATCTAATTGTAATCTTGATCATGGGCTTTACAAAAAACTGATTTCTTAATTCAAGAACTTAGTCTACTTACTCGGAACAGTCGTGGTAAGTTTTAATTCTCCTAATTTAATTAATTTAGACCAAGCATCAAAATAAATCTTATTAATTAATCAACTGGGCACGATAGCATTCCATATGAATCAAAGAATAGCATTAAGGATGATGAGAATGACTAAAATAAAATCAATTAATTTGACATAGCTGCAAGTTAATTAATTTTGTCTCTTTGTTTCCCTAGACTTTATTATGCAAGCTACGTAAACACGAAAAAGTCATAAATACAAACACATAAGCTAACTCCTTGCTACTTATTTCAATCATTCATGACAATTACGGATCATAAACTCATTGATAGCAATAGAACAATTAATATGAATTAAGACGTCAATTTAATTAATATAAACTGTTCATAAATAATAAAAACAAGAAAGAAAAAATACTTGAGAAAAGAAGAAATCTCTATCTTAACTTGAGCCTCCCAATCTTACAATCGGACTTGAATCATCCTTGAGTTGGAAGAATTAAAGCCTAGCTACTCATGGTAGAGAGAGAATTTGAATTTTGGAGAATAGAGCTTTTTGTTGGAACTGAAATCTCATAGACCTCCCAATAAAGCTTCTCTATTTATACAGATTAATTTTATCATCTTTCAAAGAGAAATTATCTCTAATAAGGAATTCTTAACTAATTAGGAATTCATATTTAATTGGGAAGATCCTATTTAAAAGAATACAAAGTAAAAAAGAGTTCTTAATCAATTAAGGATTATGTTTACTATTTTGATTATATCTCTTTATTTACAAAACATCCTAAAAATCCATAATTCTCAAATTGAAGCATCCAGCCATAATAATTGTGTCTGTATTTTATCTGTTGGGCTCTCCCCAATTTGGTGTCTGCATTATCCTCTAAAATTGCGCTTTTAAATTATTATTCTTAAATATCTTCAGTCTACCACAAAATGATAAATTATAATTAAATTCAAATCTTTAAACATAATAAATTGATAAAATGTAAAATAAATATATAAAGTATGGGTGCATTTTTCATCTTATCAGTTATCTCTCTCACTTTCTCAATCAATTTTCGTGTCTTGTTCCCCCAATTTGCAAGACTCCTTCCCCCATATGTTTCTTCTATGGCAAGAGTTAGGCACACGACATTGTTTCGAGTATTCTTGCTTCTCTTTAGTGACGATTGCTTTTAATGATGGTCAATGCTCGTCATTATAGGTGTCTATCATTAAATCTGCGTCATTCTTTCGAGTGTCCTTGTTTCTCTTAAACGACGAGCTGTCTTAATGACGGTCAGTGTTCGTCATTATAAGTGTCTGTTAATATATGTCCATCATTAAATGTGCGTTATTAAATATTCATTTTTATATTGTTTTGAAATTTCAATGATACGTAATGACCGTCATTATTTACCTACTAATTTATTTTTAAAAGAATTTTTGGTTACCCGCATGGGTAATCAGAATATTAGAAACCCTCTAAAGTTGGATCTAAGAACCTTGCTAACAAACAATCATAGAACTTAATCCCAAAAACCCCGAATTATCTTGTTGATCAAATATCTCAAGGCAGGAAAAATCGTTCCTTATTTCAGATTCGAATCACTCCACAAGCAAGATAGATCAAATCTCACTTTGATGATCCTAAACATGCAAACTATCACAAGATTTATAAATTCATTAGCTCTAGGCTAAAAGAAAGACTCAAATGTTCATTTCATTACATCTTAATTCTATATTCTGAATTTACGAAGGCCACAAACATGACTAGCAACTTAGCTAGCTAACCATATAAAGAGTCCTCAAACAAATGAAAGGGCTCGTAACTTACTAGAAATTAAAGGACTTTAAAATGAAAAGATATATAACTCTCAAGAAAATGTAGTCTATGAAACTAAAAAGCTTATAACTACTTAGACAACATTCAACCATTTTTACCTTGATTCATGTGTGTTTCACTTGGCATGGAGATTCATATCAAATATTTTATTCTTCCTAAACCTGTGCGCAAAATAATATCCCAAAAGTATTGTATTTTTACCACAGTTTCAAATGTAGATGGCCACGTCGGCAAGCTTGACATTTCGGTAGGGAGGGAAATCGTTTCCCCCCTTGTCGAGATATATGTCGTCCATACCTCGACATGTGATGTGTCGACGGCATATCGCCAATTGATAGAAGCTTTTCTTGTAGATTTCTTCCTGGAATTGTGATCAGAAATGGAAGGGAATGCAAAGATTGGATGGACCTGGCGGTCATGTAAGTCAAAACTTCATATTGTTCGAGGGAGAGGACGAATATTAGGGCCAAACTAGTGGTCGGAAGTAGCTTGAAGATGGAGGAGAAGACGATGGGGATGGGTGTACTTTACCTTTATGCTTAATCTCCGTTGGAGGGTACGATAGAAGATTGAGTAGAAAATAAAGGGAACGATTTATACTACTTTCTTCTTCACCGCTTAAAAAGAAAATTTTATTTTTATTTTTATTTTGGTAGTGAAGTTATCCTACGCGACTCTTATGGGTTCTTTTTTGTTTTCTATTTGATTTTCTATCACTCTCTAAAAAAATAAAAAATAAAGAAGATTTTCGAACAGGGAGATCGTGGGACAGAAAGTCTAGAGATTGTAGAAGACGATGACATGGAATTTTATTTAATTTGTTAAAGCTAGTTTGGAAGGACGATGATATTGAAAAGAAACTCTTGTTTACTGCGACATAAGGGTATTTACTGCGACATAAGGGTATATGAGTAGGACTTGGGATACCTCTATATTATCAAATCAACTTAAAACACGAGAATCATTTTTTCCAAATGGGTAATGTTTCAGTGCTTGATTATTGGTTCTTATTGACCGATAACTTCCCATGTCTATCAACTCCATTGCACTGCACCATAGCAACCCTTATTTTTTATGTTTTTCTTTTAAAGTCTTGTTCAACTATATTTTTTTTATTATTTCCAAAGCTATACATCTAGAATTCTATATGATTACGAAAAATTAAAAAAAAAAAAAGAAACTCTCACGCACCATCAGCATCGTAAGATTTTGATTTTTTATATTTTGATTCTACTCGGTAGAAAGTTTAAAAAATCTATTTTAGTCCATAAATTTCTAGAATAAACCTAGAAAGAAATTTCATAATCAATGTATATGTCGATTATGAAATTTCAAAATTTCTATTTTAATTCATAAATATCTATTTATTTAGAATTTTCATTCTAGGATGACGTAAGAAAACTATTGTTTAATTTATATCAAATTTATGCAGATAGAGCACTAGCTCCTCCAAAGTCGTCTTTTTGGTATTAATTAAATTACTTGTTCTATATTTCTACTTCGTGTATCACCACCACTTGTATATATTAAAATTTTATATTTCGAATTTTCTATGAATATTTCAGCATATATATCTATATTTCATATGTTGTTCAATTACGTAAGTAAAGATTATATTTGATTAGAAATTATCAATAAAACATAATTAAGAAACATTGAACCATAATTTACTAATTCAAATAACATCAATATTGATTATCTTGCTCCGATATTTCTATCAACATATTTTTAGAGATTAAAAGTGATCAATTATAGCCTAATAAGCTATAATTAAAGTTTTATTTACTGAGTCTAATAATTTCCATCATTCACAAATTTCGTGATTTTTCCCAAAATATCTGTCGACATCAACATTTCAATCGACATTTCCATAAAATTGGAATCTCGACATTTCCATAAAAGTGAGACTTCGATGTTTCTAGCGACATAGACATTCAAACCTTGATTTTTTCAACACTTAAGTCAACAAACTCAACATATAACTAGTTCACACTCTAAGAATGTCACTAAACTATAAAAAAAACTAATGTGTTCAATTGAACTTTCAACGTGATACTTGCTAAAATTTAACTAAAAAACTAACCTAAAATACTTATAATTCTTGAAATAAAGAAATAAAGAACTCAATAATAAATCGTTATATTTATAACTAGTTCATTAAAATTTAACTAAAAAACTGAAAAACTCAACATATAACCGGTTCATTATCTTTATATTTATAATTCTTACAATAGTAAATCGAGTAATGAAATAAAGAAATTCTACATAGAGCTGAGAAGATCATTGAAAAATAGTATTCAACTTGATGAATGCTCTTCTTTGTTACCTCGTAACTCACATGTGTATTTCATCTTCCGCATTTCATACTCCTGTCGAGATTAATTAACTTTATTCTTCACTTTGCTGGAAAGACTTGCTCTCAAAGTTTCAATCTAGGTTGGTCATAAAACAATTAAAGCTTCAATAGTTTCCAATTTAAAAAAGTAACAAAATTGAACAAATGAACAGTACGATAGGTACGAAGCTTTCATATACCTATGCAAGGAAGAGAATGCAATTTAGAAAGCATCCATATTGACAAGTGAACATACTAGAACATTATACTCGTCAAAATCTAAACACACAAGCAGGAAACTTACATGCATAGTACATTATCCTATTGAAAGAAATACTACCATTACAAATTACCATTGATCTTGAGGCTAAAACCTACCCATTTTCCAGGTATCCTCTTAAGAAGTTTCAGACTATGCATTGTATTTCTATCCAAAGAAATTTTAGAAACAACAAACAAACTAGCAACTTGTAGATGCAAGAATGACAAGGAAATATAATACATACCCAAGGAGGAACGTTCCAACATTAAAAACTATGTATTAGTTACTTTTCAAGTCGTTATGTATATCAATGGATCTATCTTCTTTTCCTTCCAAACATGCCAATCTACATGTACCTTCTGCAACAATCCAAAAGAGAAAAGGTTGTAATAAAAAAAACCAAAAAAATTGCAATGACTATATAATTAAACTCTTCCCTCAAATGAAAAAGACAATAAAATAAAATGTGAAGAAATGAAAGAAAACATGTTTTTTTTTGTTGAGATAATATCTTGGGAGGGCTATTTTAAAATCTTAATTACATGAATGTCTTGAGGTTTCAAAATTTACACTTTTAGATATTTGCAGTTAGGATTTTATTTTAATACCGTTTCTACCCTTGTTTATTGCTTTCTATTTTATTATAATTTTTAAATATTTGAATCCTTAATTTGTAATTATATTCATTTAATTCTTGTGGGCCCCATTCAAAATTTCAACCTTAATTCCTCAAATCTCTCTTTCAAAAAAGATTTTTTTTCTCTCACCAATTAACAACATCCAATTTTGTTAAATGAATATTTTTGCTACCGATTCTCTTTCCTCGTTTGCTGTCGATTTTCTCCAACCACCGTGCAAGCCGATTTTCTTCACCGCTGTCTTCGTTTCCAACGTGCAAAGACGTCGGCTGCCAGACCTTCATTTTCCATCTTCAGGGCTTTTATGAATAAGGTATTTATTTCTTTTGCACGTTTCAAACGCCGTTCATTCCTGTCGCTGAATAAAGTTTTCGTCGACATCTTTGCAGGTTTCCAACGCCGTTCATTGTACACCAAATCAATGAGGTATTGATTTCTTCTTCCCCAGACACGTCCAAACCTTCAATTTTCGTCGCTGAATAAACTTTTCGTCGACGTCTTTGGATGTTTCCGATGTCGTGCAGCACGTTCCTCGTCTCCTGTCCCCTTCTGTTTATACCATGGGTAATTAATAGTCTTCCCTTGAGATTGGTATATATTGGGATATATTTTTATGTATGTGTATAGAAAATTGAAGTTCCTAGAATTAACATATAAGTATTCCTGATTATATTCGTATATATGGGTATATATTGTATATGTGTATATAACTTATATGTATATATATCTTTTAGTTATATATAAGATATATACACATATATGTTATAAGATATATACACATTTTCACATATGATGTGAAAATGATATGTGAAGTTGGTTATGACAAGGAACGTTGGATTCTTGGGGAAGGTGAATGGGTGAGTGTCAGGGCCTCGGGTATAAATGGTCGAGGGTCGATGCGAGGAGTCTTTTGGAAGGAAAACTATTGGGGCCTTGGGTAAAAATGGTCAAGGGCCGATAGATGGTGAAGTCATCAGGGCCTTGGGTAAAAATGGTCGAGGGCCGATGTAATAGTGTCGGGGCTCTGGGTAAAAATGGTCAGGGGCCGACTCTACTCGAAAGAGTTAGCTGTGGAAGTGATGCAAATCCAACCACGGATCCATTGACTGTACCCGGGGGACCAATTACAAGAAGCAAAGCAAAGAAGATTCAAGAGGTTTTCATAATACATCTTCAAAGGCTAGCTAATGCACACGAGGAGACAAAGATTTCTGAGGCAAAAATTCTTTACAATGTTAATTTAATGAGTCAAGAAGAGAATGGAGCAAAGATGGCACGGGAAAAGTTGTCTATTTTGAGAGATGGCACGGAGGACAAAAAAAGTGTGCAGATTGGTGAACAGGTGCCTTTGCAGATTGCACCTCTTGGGAGTTTGTGATGTCAAAGCTTGTCAAATCTCATCCAAACGTAAAGCGCCTCCTACATGTGATTTCCAAGACAATTTAAAGCAATTTTACATGTTTGGACTCACATTTAGTTGTCTAGTTTGATGTGCAATCATGTTTTAATTTGCATGTCTTATTTTCTACAATTGGCATTAAATAGGATTTGAAAGACTTTTGGTGTTCCTCATGTTGAACGACCATTTGGCCTATTTAAAGGCTTGTAATCACCTTGTTTTGGAAGATTAAAAAAACATATTGAAATTCAAGAACTTTTGTTCCTTAACACTTTTGGTGTTGCTTCTTTCAAATCTTGCTTTAGGTTTGATGTTAAACCGATTCATTGGATTAGTCTCGATCAAGCTAATTCTGGAGTGAGTCGTCTTAGGATCTAGGAGTGACCATCGTAGATTCTAAGTCCGATCTAAGAGTGATTCATCTTCTAACCTTACTCTTGGTTGGAATCATTCGGTAAGTTAGTCGTTTTTGTGAATGTTTGCAAGGATCCTAGAAGGACCTCTAGCTTTGTAAACCCGAGCAACCTTGGCGCTTATCAGGAAGGCTAGGATAGCTGTGATAAGCGTAGAGGTACTTGAGATGTTAGGGAGACTCGAGGTTGGTAGCTAATTTGTTCATGGTTGTGGTTGTCGTCGAATCTTATAGAGTGTGTCTATGTTTGATTGCATAATGTGATGAAGAGCATGACTATCAATGTTTCATGATTTTGTTGAGCATGATGTGTGCGAGTTGTTGGTGAGGGCTACTTACGGAGTATATTTTATATACTCAGCCCCCCCCCCCTCTACAATTATTGTTTCAGGTGAAGGATTCGTTGGCGACCACGGTGATGAGACGGAGGAGACATGACGAGCGAGGACCATAGGCTGCGTAGTTACTTTTGCTTAGCTTAAGTTTTGGATGGTTAAGACCTTATGTTTTGGTCAATAAACTATTTGTTCTTATTTGAATAATTGGGAGGTTCCCGCTTGTTGTTTATTTTATTTCGGGATAGGTGTTTATTTTAGTTTTCTTCCATTCATTGAGTTTTGCCTAGTTGGAATAATAAAGTTGCCTCATGAGGTTGTCCACGGATGATGTTGATTGATATTCTATAGAGTTGATTCATTGTTAAATTGATGAGAGGTGAAGCTTGATTTTATATAATTATTTCACAGGGAGTTGACATCTCATTTTTGGGGTTAAGTTTAGACAGTTGGGTAGTTAACGTGACCTAGAAGTGTGTGGGAAGGTCTGGGGCGTTACAATTGGTATCAGAGCGGAGTTGTTCCTGTAGACTGTCCTAGAATCTAGGTCGATAGTGTATGGTCCTTGTCAGTCTCCTCGTCATCACCAGGTACGTTTCCTAGTTCAGTTTGTTCGATCATGAATGCTTTACATTGCTTATGGTTGAGATATCATTGTTGTCTGATATTAGATAAGCTAGCGTGTTTCTTTGGTTCATCATATCGACTTGCTTGAATTTTGCACTTGTGTTGTGCCCCGGTTAGTGCGATAATGACCTTGGTGCTCTGTTCTTTTAGACAATGGCTTTCCGGCGGAACACGAGAGGTCACAACTATGAGGGTCCGAATCCTACGGGTGAGGAAGCAGCGGATCCAAATGTTCCCCCAGTAGTTCCTAGAAGGGTAGCACCCCCGGCCCCTCAAGCAGCTCCTCAGGGAGTTCCCCAGGTTAATCCCCAGGTGGCGTTGCTAGCTGAGGCATTGCAAGTACTGCTGGATAATGCGAATGGAGCCGGTGGAGCTCAAGTGCAGCAGCCTCGCCGGGCACAAATTCTGCAAGATCAGGTTCAGTTTATCAGGGATTTCAAACGCTTTGGGCCACCCGTTTTCAACGAGGTGAGTGAGAGGCCTACTGCGGCCGAGGAATGGATTAGGGAGTTGGAAGCCCTTTATGTGTATTTGGGATGCTCCGACGATTTCAAGGTCCGGGGAGCAGTTTTTATGCTTCGGGGAGAAGTAGTAAATTGGTGGGAGTAGGTGGCGGCAGCGGAGGACCACGCCAACGTACCCGTCACGTGGGCAAGATTTAAGGACCTACTTTATGAGTACTATTTCCCCGTGACTGTCAGGAATCAAAAACGGGCAGAGTTTCTCCGTCTCACTCAAGGGAGCCTAATTGTGGCCCAATACGAGACGAAGTTCACTGAGCTGTCCCGTTTTGGAATGCAATATATTCCTACTGAGCAATTAAAGATTGACAAGTTCATTGACGATTTGCGTAGAGAGATCAAGGGGCTACTTGTTCTCAAGGAACCAACTACATACGCAGCGGCGGTCAGGTGTGCGTTGGTTATGGACAAATGTCTCGAGGAGCCTCAGTCTCAGTAGGTAATGGGCTCTAGCTCGGGGGTCAAGAGGAAATTTGCATCGTTCTGCTCCAGTCAATCATCAAGAGGACACCAGCACCATGTGCAAAGATAGACTACTCCTCCGGTGTGCCCCTTTTGTAAGAAGAACCATACTGGGCCATGTTGGTTGGGAAAAAGAATATGTTTCAGGTGCCAGAAGGAAGGACATTTCGCAAGGGAGTGTCCGATGACCGGCTCGAATTGTAACGCCCCAAGAATTTCACCATTTCCCAACAGGGACCGTTACTAAGAGTACCTAAAATTTTCACACAAACAAGAGAATTGTCTTCACAACAAAACTAAGCAATAAAGCTACCACGCTTCTGCTGCGCTACTCTGATTTTCAACACTCACGAGAGCTTGAACAATTAAAACAACACCACTAAAGATTTAAGAGAAACTCACATCCTATATAGATAAACCATTAAATACCGACTTCACATCAACCAAACCCTTCAAGGAGACCTCTACTAACTATAAATCATCCACTAAATGAAAATTAACATCTCGAATGACAATGAAGCAAAAACTTATTCAAGTACGATAAACTTAAACAAATGTATTCATAAATATCCTAATTAGGTTACAATCCCGTAGTTCAAGAAGCTAACTAATGTGAACCAAGGAAGCACCATTGTCATGCCTCAAGGACCCATAACGAGATCAAGAGCCAAGAAGCTACAACAAGCTTTACTTTCTCATGTTCAATACTTGGTGAGCTCGGCTAGGGATGATCAAGAGAGAGATGGAACTATTCAAGTCAATATCTTCCAAGTAGAGCTTAAGGGAGGCGTTGCATTAAATGAACTCTAAGTTCATTTAAACGAGCTGAAGTTGAAGTGGAGTTTAACTCAAGTTGCATTCAATAAAGCCAAGTTCAATTCAAGGAACTCAAGTTGCATTAAATGAACTTAAGTGCATCTCAAGCTTCATTTATTGCAAGTTATCCATCAATTAATGGAACTACACTTCAAACTACTTCAAGTGAAGCTTCATTTATAATTGGGAGGTTACAAAGACTTTGAAGGGTGACCAAGACTTCAATTCTCGGATTTAAACCTCTTTTTATTATATTTTCAGTTTTAAACATTTCATTTATGTGTTTTAAGTTACATTTTAGCTAGTGGATGTTATGGCCATCATGTAATTGGGAGTTACAACCTTTCAAATGCCTTTAGGTTACTTTTAGGGTTGTTTTGGAGGCTATAAATAACCTAGCTTGTTTCCTTTGAAAGACAGATTTTGAAGATTGAATGAAGTTGCTATTTTGCTTCAAAAAGCCTAGAGCTTGTTTTTCTTTGCAATTCTTGAGTGTTAGATTTGCATGCTAGAATCATTCAAGTAGTCTTGATCAAGCTATTTGTGGAGTGGTTCGAATCTTGAGTTTAGAAACAAATTTTCTCTACTCTTCATATTGATCATCAAGGTAAATCCGTTCTAACTTCTTCCTTGGGTTGACATCATCTCGATTTGGGGGTTTTAGAATTTGTGATCTAGGGTTTGCATAACCATAAGGGTTCTTAGATCCAATTGGCTATTGTTTTCTTATCATTTGGTATCAGAGCACTAGGCTCTAGATCGGATATATGTTTCCGTTTTCGTATTGCTCTTCTTGATCTTTGTTTTGAAATTTTTGTTCTTATTGTTCATCTCGTTACATTCTGTCCACGTATCTAAAATATAAAAAAAGTGTCATTTCCATTCTTCTTTTCGTCTTGTTGTCTTCTATGAGTTTGTAGATCTCTGTCTTATGTACAACTTTGTCTTCTAGTATATCTTCTGATTCAATTTGCTTCTGAGTGAAAAGTTCGAAAATTGACATTCTATTCTGGAAAACTGCTATACCCGAGAGCATGTGTTATTCTTTGTTCTTTACATTTTTACTTCCAAATCATGCTAGATCTGAGTTGTGCTGTTGAAATTGCCTATTTTTGTTAATCTAGCTGTTGGTAATAAATCATATCAATTATGTTTTGATTTATTTCCACAACTAACCGTTACTCATTAAATTTTTGACGGTTACAATTGTCTCAATTAATTTCCAGCAATTTGTTTTTCATTTCTCATGATGTTTTTCTTGTGTAACTCATATCTGTTGTCAAGGCTAAATTAAACTCCATAAATTCTCAAAATAGCCTAATTCTTCAAGAGTTACATTTTCTGGTCTTTTGAACTTCTTGTTCCATCTTAATTATCATGTTCCAATTCTGTCACTTTCTTCTTTAGCTTGTTTCTAATTTGAGTTTTGAATTTACTCCTATATCAAGTTATTTGAGTGTTTTCTTTGTGTGTTTTATCTAATCACTTGAGTTGCAGTCTTGCTCATCGGCTTACTTTTTAATATTGGAGTGTAATTTGCTGAGAGGGTGAGATTGAGCGTTTGTGAGGGAGTGATTCATTGTTTGAGTGTTAAACACGAGTGAAATTCATTAACGAGTGAAAACACGTGAGGGAGTGCCTGTGAGGTCCATTTCTTGTTACTTTAACTTGTTTTGCAGCATGTCCAATCCTGAAGATAATACCATTCCCGATGCCCGAAGGAGAAAGGCACTAGAAGGAACTATGGAACGATTGATTCGTGGCATGGAGGCTTTGACAGAGCGGATAGGAAGGTTGGAGGCTCAAAACCAAGCTCCGGAGCGAATTCCACCACCACGTGTTCTAGATGAGGATGATTATGAAGGTGATGGATCTGATCATTGGGAGGACGATCAAGTTACAGTCTTGGCGGCTCCAAGACGGGGAGAGAGACATGTTGGTCGTGGCTTAGATCGAGGGCGAGGCCGAGGAAGAGGCTACCATAATCTCCAACGGAGAGCTCCACGGGAGGATGCTCAAGTTGACCGAAACTTGGGCAATATCAAATTGAAGCTTCCAAAGTTCTATGGTAAGACTGATCCGGAGGCTTACATTCAATGGGAGAAGCAAGTGGAGTATGTATTTGACTGCCACAATTTTAGCAAAGAAAAGAAGGTAAAACTATGTATTGCTCAATTTAAAGATTATGCAATAACATGGTGGGACAAATTGATGTCAAGTAGGAGACGAAATCTTGAGGCGCCAATCGATTCATGGTATGAATTCAAGGAGTTGATGAGAAGGCAATGTTCCTAGACATTTCCAAAGGGACACGGCGCAAAAGCTACAAGTGTTGAGACAAGGTAGCAAGTCCGTGGAGGACTATTACAAGGAGATGGATTTGTTGATGGATCGACTTGATCTTGAAGAGGATATGGAGAATCTCATGGCACGATTTCTGAATGGCTTAAACAAAGAGATTGCTGATAAGGTTGATCTACAACCTTACTATAACATAGAGGAGATGTTGCATATTGCCATAAAGATCGAGAAGCAACTCCAACGAAAATCCCAAAGGTATTCTACTAAACCTTCTTCAAGTACTTCTACATGGAAAAAGGATAGTAAGCATGCTGAATATAAGTCTAAGACCCGAGAGTTAAGTGAGAAACCTAAGGATAAGGGAGAGACTTCTTATAAGGGGAAATAAAAGGTTGATGAGACTAAGGAAAGAAATAGAGACATTAAGTGTTGAAAATGTCAAGGGGTTGGTCACTATAGTAGAGATTGCCCTAATAGGAGAACTATGGTCCTTAGGGAGGGAGAGTTGGTGACGGACGATGAGGAGGAAGATGAGGTAATAGAGAAAGAAAATGAGGATTGTGATAGTGAGGAGTATAGTGAAGAGGACCTTACACATATGTCCTTAGTCACTAGGAGAGCTTTAAGCACCCAAGTTAAGGAGGATAGCTTAGACCAAAGAGAGAATTTATTTCACACTAGGTGCCTTGTTCAATCTGTACCTTGTAGTATGGTGATCGACAGCGGTAGTTGCACCAATGTTGTGAGTTCAATTCTGGTCAAGAGACTTAATTTAGAGACTAAACCACATCCTAGACCGCATAAGCTTCAATGGTTGAGTGATTGTGGGGAGGTAAGGGTGAATAAGCAAGTTCTTGTTTCTTTTACCATTGGAAAGTATGCTGATGATGTTTTGTGTGATGTTGTCTCAATGCATGCCGGAGATATTTTGTTAGGGAGACCGTGGCAATTTGATCGTCGGGTAATGTATGATGGATATGCTAATCGTTATCATTTTACTCATAATGGTAGGAAAACTACTCTTGTACCTTTGTCTCCAAAAGATGTATATGTTGACCAATGTAAACTTGAAACGAAAAGGCAAGAGGTCGATGCAAAAGCAAAAGAAATGAAAGAAAAAGAATTGAGAGAAAAAAAGAGTTTGAGTGAAAAGCAAGAAAGTAGCAATCGACCTAGTGAGAAAAATGAGAGAAAAGCCAAATGTGTGAGCTTGTGTGCTAGAATGGGTGAGGTTAGGAATGCTTTGATTGTAAAACGAAATATCCTTGTACTTCTGTACAAAGGATCTTGTTTCCTTACTAACGAGCTTAACCCTTCTTTGCCTAGCGTTTTTGTTGCCCTTTTGCAGGAATTTGAGGAATTATTTCCCAAGGAGATGCCAAGTGGATTGCCACCACTTAGGGGGATCGAGCACAAGATTGACTTCATTCCGGGAGCAACCATTCCAAACCGTCCAGCTTATAGGACTAATCCTAGCGAGGTCGAAGAGATACAAAGGCAAGTGAATGACCTCCTTGCCAAAGGGTATGTACGCGAGAGTTTGAGTCCATGTTCTGTTCCGGTTATTCTTGTACCTAAGAAAGATGGGTCAT
Organism: Momordica charantia; assembly: GCF_013281855.1. Lineage (NCBI taxonomy): Eukaryota > Viridiplantae > Streptophyta > Magnoliopsida > Cucurbitales > Cucurbitaceae > Momordica > Momordica charantia. The sequence continues at coordinate 13,146,678 of NW_028275158.1, read as the reverse complement.
GGCGTATGTGTGTTGATTGTAGGGCTATAAACAAGATAACTATTAAGTATAGGCATCCAATTCCTAGATTAGATGATATGCTTGATGAGTTGCATGGATGTAGTCTCTTTACTAAGATTGATTTGAAATCGGGTTATCATCAAATTCGCATGCATATTGGGGATGAATGGAAAACTGCTTTCAAAACTAAGTATGGTCTTTATGAATGGTTAGTTATGCCTTTTGGATTGACTAATGCACCTAGTACATTCATGAGGTTAATGAATCATGTCTTGCGTGAATACTTAGGGAAGTTTGTGGTTGTATATTTTGATGATATTCTTGTTTACTCTAAGTCATTAAATGAGCATGTTGAGCATGTACGTTCTGTTTTGAATACTTTAAAAAAGGAGTGTTTGTATGCAAACTTAAAGAAATGTAGCTTTTGTATGGAAAAAGTTAACTTTCTTGGTTTTGTAGTTTCATCTAAAGGTGTTGAGGTTGATGAGGAAAAGGTAAAGGCTATAAGGGATTGGCCTACACCTAAAAGTGTAAGTGAGGTAAGAAGTTTACATGGACTTGCGGGTTTCTATCGTAGGTTCATAAAAGACTTTAGTACAATTGCTTCACCTTTGAATGAACTTGTTAAGAAACATGTTACTTTTGTGTGGGGAGAGGACCAAGAACGTGCTTTTACCACTTTGAAAGAAAAATTGAGTTCCGCTCCACTACTTGCATTGCCTAATTTTGACTTAACTTTTGAAATTGAATGTGCTGCTAGTGGGGTAGGTATAGGTGCTGTTTTAATGCAAAATCAAAGACCTTTAATGTTCTTTAGTGAGAAGTTGAATGGTGCTTCTTTGAAGTATCCCACTTATGACAAAGAACTTTATGCTTTGGTTCGTGCATTACAAACATGGCAACATTATCTTTGGCCTAAAGAGTTTGTTATCCATACTGATCATGAAAGTTTAAAACACTTGAGAGGTCAAGATAAGCTCAATCGTCGTCATGCTAAGTGGGTGGAGTTCATTGAGACATTTCCTTATGTCATTAAGTATAAACAAGGTAAAGAGAATGTGGTTGTTGATGCTTTGTCTCGAAGGTATGCTCTTTTTAACACTTTGAAGGCTAAACTACTTGAATTTGAGCATATTAAAACCTTGTACCATGATGATCCTTCTTTTGGTTCTATTTTTGATTCTCTTCAAAATGGTATCGTTTTGGATGGGTACAACTTGTTTGATGGATTTCTTTTTAGGAAAGGTAAGTTGTGCATTCCAAATTGCTCTATTCGTGAATTGCTTGTTAAAGAAGCTCATGGAGGAGGATTAATGGGGCATTTTGGAGTAGCAAAAACATGTGACATGCTTCCTGAACATTTTTATTGGCCTAGGATGAGACATGACGTTCATAAAGTTTGTGAGCATTACATTTCATGTAGGCAAGCTAAATCTAGACTTAAACCGCATGGCTGATATTCTCCTTTGCCCGTTCCAATTGCTACTTGGTTGGATATATCAATGGACTTTGTCTTAGGTTTACCAAGGACTAGGAAAGGTAGAGATAGTATATTTGTGGTTGTTGATAGATTTAGTAAAATGGCTCATTTTATTCCATGTCACAAAACTGATGATGCTAAAAACATTGCGGATTTGTTCTTTAGAGAGATTGTTCGATTGCATGGCATTCCTTACAGCATTGTTAGTGATCGGCATGTAAAATTCTTGAGTCATTTTTGGCGTGTCTTATGGGGAAAGTTAGGTACTAAGCTAGTCTATTCTACTACATGTCACCCTCAAACGGATGGTCAAACTGAGGTAGTAAATAGAACATTGATTACTATGCTTAGGGCTGTTATTGATAAAAATATCAAATCTTGGGAGGATTGTTTGCCATTTGTTGAATTTGCTTACAATAGGGCTGTCCATAGTACTACTAAGTGCACTCCTTTTGAAATTATTTATGGCTTTAATCCTATAACACCTCTTGATTTGCTACCTTTGCCACCTACTGAATTTGTGAATTTTGATGCTAATGCTAAGGTTGAATATGTTCATAAGCTACACAAGGAGGTCAAGGAGAGGATTGAGAAGCAAAATGCCAATATTGCTTCCAAAATTAATAAGGGACGAAGGCATCTTATATTCAACCCAGGAGATTGGGTGTGGGTGCACTTTCGAAAGGAGAGATTTCCCGTCCAACGACATTCTAAGCTCAATCCTAGAGGAGATGGTCCATTTCAAGTTCTCGAGCGCATCAACAACAATGCTTATAAAATTGATTTACCAGGTGAGTATGGTGTTAGTGCAACCTTTAATGTTGCTGATTTGAGTCCTTTTGATGTAGGTGATGGCTATGATTCAAGGACGAATCCTTCTCAAGAGAGGGAGGATGATGTGAACCAAGGAAGCACCATTGTCATGCCTCAAGGACCCATAACGAGATCAAGAGCCAAGAAGCTACAACAAGCTTTACTTTCTCATGTTCAATACTTGGTGAGCTCGGCTAGGGATGATCAAGAGAGAGATGGAACTTTTCAAGTCAATATCTTCCAAGTAGAGCTTAAGGGAGGCGTTGCATTAAATGAACTCTAAGTTCATTTAAACGAGCTGAAGTTGAAGTGGAGTTTAACTCAAGTTGCATTCAAGAAAGCCAAGTTCAATTCAAGGAACTCAAGTTGCATTAAATGAACTTAAGTGCATCTCAAGCTTCATTTATTGCAAGTTATCCATCAATTAATGGAACTACACTTCAAACTACTTCAAGTGAAACTTCATTTATAATTGGGAGGTTACAAAGACTTTGAAGGGTGACCAAGACTTCAATTCTCGGATTTAAACCTCTTTTTATTATATTTTCAGTTTTAAACATTTCATTTATGTGTTTTAAGTTACATTTTAGCTAGTGGATGTTATGGCCATCATGTAATTGGGAGTTACAACCTTTCAAATGCCTTTAGGTTACTTTTAGGGTTGTTTTGGAGGCTATAAATAGCCTAGCTTGTTTCCTTTGAAAGACAGATTTTGAAGATTGAATGAAGTTGCTATTTTGCTTCAAAAAGCCTAGAGCTTGTTTTTCTTTGCAATTCTTGAGTGTTAGATTTGCATGCTAGAATCATTCAAGTAGTCTTGATCAAGCTATTTGTGGAGTGGTTCGAATCTTGAGTTTAGAAACAAGTTTTCTCTACTCTTCATATTGATCATCAAGGTAAATCTGTTCTAACTTCTTCCTTGGGTTGACATCATCTCGATTTGGGGGTTTTAGCATTTGTGATCTAGGGGTTTGCATAACCATAAGGGTTCTTAGATCCAATTGGCTATTGTTTTCTTATCACTAACACAATTAATGCTCTAAAAAGAATAATGAATCGGCAACCTTACAACATCGTTTAGACCATAAAACTAAACAAGACCAACCGCTAACAACTCAACTACACGATTAAATAGCCACAACTACCCTAACTAAAAGAAATTAATTGCATGCGGCATAGCTAATGGTCTTTCCGATCAAGCCTCCTTCTCGCCATCACCATCCCAAGAGCTAGCTCGATACCTGCGAACTGGAGGCGAAAAAGAGGGATGAGTACAACCACAGTACTCAGTAAGCAGCCCTTATCTGAAAGGTCACGCACAAACAGCATACTTATCAAGGAACAACGTGTCATGCTTATTGAAGGATCAACACGCACACATCATGCTCAACCAAATCATGAAACATTCACAGTCATACTTTTCATCACATTATGCATTCAAACATAGACACATTCTATAAAATTCAGTGACAACCACAACCAGGAACACATTAACTACCAGTACCAACCTCTAGTCTCCCTAACATCTCAAGTACCTCTACGCTTATCACAGCTACTCTAGCCTTCCACAGTTAACTCCTTCGAGCAGAGTCGGCCCCTGACCATTTGTACCCAGAGCCCCGACCCTGCAGCATCGGCCCTCGACCATTTATACCCGAGGCCCCGATGACTTCACCGTCTATTGGCCGTTGACCATTTGTACCCAAGGCCCCAATAGTTCTCCTTTCGAAAGACTCCTCGCATCGACCCCCGACCATTTATACCCGAGGTCTCGACGCTCATCTTTATCCAATATTGGCGTATCGACCGCCGACCATTTATACCCGAGGCCTCGATACCCAATTAGTGACGTATCAGCCCTCGACCATTTATACCCGAGGCCCTGACACTCACCCATTCACTTCGTAACTTTCATAACTCCACATATCATTTCTAGCCTCCAACTAGGATTTCAGTACTACTTCCCTAATAACACCAACCACCGCAATACCCATCACGACACAACCACTAGTATGATTTCAATGCATCACAGATCTCAAAAACACAAAGTTTGATAACAACCAACCTGCTCACAGCATAGCGCACACAAAGCTTCAACAAACAACCCTATGACATTCTTCACATAACATGCTTTTTCACAACATAACAAATCCTAATCACTTCCAACCAACCATACAATATTAGTAAGTTTCTAAAGTTGCAGACAACAAACATGAATACCAATCATATACATATCCAATATATAAAATAACCGCAAGTTACAATAACAGCATCGACCTCACAAACCTGTCCAACAATTAAAATAATAAGAGAAACATGTTTATAATGTAAAATCAGCAAGAACAATTTCTATTAACACACATCAACGCACACACCCGCCCCCGTGCTACTTACTTTGTTATGTCCCAAAATTCTCATAAGAGTCCTACTTGCTACTACGCCATGCCTCATGCATCAACAATCTCATAACAGTCCAATATGCGATACACCAAAACGATCATATGTAAAAGCCAATCAATCTAAAATAGTCCAACATGATCCAACAGCTCCAGCAGGCATCGTTCACAGAAAAAGCACAATCAACCACTTAACCAAAATATAATTGATATTTACCCAGCATACATCAAACACAACCGATTTCTCATAAATATTCAATACGCTTTCGAAACAACAGATTATAGTACCGGTATACAAATTTCATCATGAAAACCAATTAGAACATAATAGCAATTCAATCATAGTCATCCAAGATTACCTGGCTACAATTTATTCACACAACCACATACTTTTCCCAAGATATATCAACAGCTTTATCAACAATGACGTTTACTAAATGATAACAACGACGAGCGACATGCAAGTATCACACATGGGCACACGAGCAAACAACCATATCATATCAGCACACAACAACCAATCCCTCCAGTAAGAAACTACTTACCCAAGGTCCCAAACTGCTACTAAGCTCGTCGAAGGGTTCCTAAATCCAAAAGCATCCAAACTTGATTAGAGTTCATACTAGAAACACTTAGTTTGCATCGAAAGTAAATTTAGATGATCCGTTGCCTACTATCTCACCATAGAACCTTTTGGGTAAGGAGTGGGTCGACGCCGAGGAGGTTCGGGTCCCCAAAATCGAGTTCCAAAGGCAAAAAGCTTGCTGGTCCGACGCCAAAAAGTGATGGGTAACGCTGATTTGGGTTTGATTTGAGGTTGGTCAGCGCCGAACCCATGCCGAATAGAGTGGGTATCATGAATCCAGCTCCGATTTGGTATGGGTCAAAGTCAAAATGCGTCGGAATGCTGCTGCTTGCGTCGGAGACGTTCCGGATCTTGTCGGCAGCCGTTGTCGAATGGAAGTCTGTGGTCACGCCGGAGCTACTCCACGATGCAACAGATCGGTGCGGGAGGGAGGGGCGACGCCGGAATACCGCGGAAACTCGTCGGAGGAAGGAGAATCTCGAGCTGCAACCGCACCGTTGCTGCGCCGAAGCGCCGTCGGTCGTGGGATGCCGCTGGTCGTCGAGCTTTTGCAGATCTGACCTTCGCGTGTTCGGGTCGCCGGCGAAGGTCGTGAAACGACGAGGGAGCACCGCAGCAGGGGAACGTTGCTGCTGTCGGGGTCGCGTGGGTGCTGCCGACGATGGTAGATGCTTCACCGTAGGAGACGCGCCAGTTCGTCGGGTCTGGTGCAAGTGACGTCGGGGACGTTCGTGTGGCTCGGTCGCCGGAGCTATGGTGGCTGGCGGCAGAAATCACGAGGGGGGGGGGGGGGGGCTGGCGGCTGGAACAAGAAAGGGAAAAGGGGGAGAAAGAGATGGCTAGGGTTTGACTTGTTTTCCTTTTTCCCTTTTCTTTACTTTATTTACTAACCTTGATTTAAAACCAAAAGCCTTATTTCTCAAATTTTAAAGAGGCCCAACTAACTAAAAACAATGGCCCAAAACAAGAAGCCCCAAAACTACACTTTAGGAAAACGAATAAACCCACAACAACACAAATAAAATAGTTAACTTAAACTCTAAAACCCAAGAATAATAATTCAAAGAACAGTAGAATTTATGAAGGAAAATCCTAAAGCCCCTGAATTTAAGATTTAACTAAAAATCTCCTACACAGGTCGAGAACTTAAATTATCTTAACCCAATGAAATTAAACTTAATTCCAATTTAGCCAAAAATTAGAATTTCAAAGTTAGAAGATCCAAGAATTAAAGTTATCAACTTAGGGAAAAATCCAAGGGCACCATTTATCCAAAAATAAACAAGTCCTAGAACGCGGGGCGTTACACGAATACCCAAGCGTTAGGCCAGAAGACCCCTGCGGCAGCTGCAGCTCAAGGTGGAACCCAGAGGGCGCGCGTCTTCGCTCTCACCAGGGGGGATGTTGAGCATGCCAAGGCGGTGGTCACAGGTACCTTCTCTTTGTGAGTCTTGAGTTGTGTGTATATGCTTGTGCTTTATCACATGAGGGTTACTTTTGCAGGGACTATTTTAGTGCTTAGTATGCCTGCTTACGCATTATTTGACTCTGGATCTAGTCATTCTTTCATTGCTTCTACCTTTGTTCGACATGCGGACCTAGAGCTAGAATCGTTAGGCTTTTTATTGTCGGTATCCACACCGTCAGGATCTGTGTTAGTTACTAGTCAAATGGTGAAAGGAGGCCAGCTCTCCTTCGATGGTCAGACCTTGGAGGTAGAGTTAATTCAACTGGATATGCAGGATTTCGATGTGATACTAGGCATGGATTGGATAGCTGCTAACCGGGCTAATATTAATTGCTCGAAGAAGGAAGTTAGTTTTCGCTTGCCCTCCGGACAAAACTTTACCTTTAAAAGAGTTAAGGCCGGGGTCCCAAGGGTGGTGTCGGCATTGAAGGCCAGTCATCTTCTCCAGCGTGGTGCTTCGGCCTATTTGGCTAGCGTTGTGGATGCAAGGAAGGTTGTGCCAAGCATTGAGGTGGTTCGTGTGGTTAATGAGTTCACTGACGTGTTCCCTGAGGACCTCCCCGACTTGCCTCCATTTCGCGAAGTGGACTTTTGTATAGAGTTGCTGCCAGGGACGGCCCCCATCTCGAAAGCACCATATCGAATGGCTCCGGCAGAGTTGAAAGTGCTGAAGTTACAGTTAGAGGAATTACTCGACAAGGGCTTCATCCGCCCAAGTGTGTCCCCTTGGGGTGCGCCCGTGCTCTTTGTTAAGAAGAAAGACGGTATGCGACTTTGTATAGACTACAAGGAACTAAACAAAGTTACGGTTAAGAATAAGTATCCCCTACCACGCATTGATGACCTTTTTGATCAGCTCCAGGGAGCGGAAGTGTTCTCGAAGATAGACTTGCGTTCGGGGTACCACCAGTTAAGGTTAAAGGAGGCCGACATTCCAAAGACAGCGTTCAGAACGAGGTATGGGCACTATGAGTTTATCGTAATGTCTTTTGGACTCACAAATGCTCCGGCAGCCTTTATGGATCAAATGAATCGGGTCTTTAGGGATTATTTAGATTCAGTTGTTATTGTGTTTATCGATGACATCCTGATTTACTCCAAGACTGAGGAGTGTCACGAGGAGCATCTCAGGCAGGTTTTGACTACACTACGAGAAAATAAGTTGTATGCAAAGTTTTCAAAGTGTGAGTTTTGGCTGGACAAAGTGGCTTTCCTAGGTCACATAGTCACCAGGGATGGTATTGCAGTAGACCCTACCAAGGTAGAGGCTGTTAGCAATTGGCCAAGACCTAGTTCAGTTACAGAGATTCGTAGTTTCCTCGGCTTGGCTGGTTACTACAGAAAGTTTATCCAGAATTTCTCTCGTTTAGCGGCACCGTTGACGCAGTTGACTCGTAAGAATGCTACCTTCACTTGGAGCAGCGAGTGTGAGGAGACTTTCCAAGAACTAAAGAAGCGTTTGGTGTCTGCACCGGTGTTAACTGTCCCCGATTGAATGAGAGGTTTGGTGGTTTACAGTGACGCCTCGCGAAAGGGCTTGGGATGTGTTCTGATGCAACATGGGAAGGTTATAGCTTATGCTTCTCGACAGCTGAAGGTGCATGAGCTTAACTACCCCACTCATGACTTAGAGCTAGCAGTAGTGGTTTTCGCCTTAAAGTTATGGAGGCACTACCTTTACAGAAAAAGAATTCAGGTCTTCACCAATCATCAGAGTTTGAAGTACCTTTTCACTCAGAAGGAGCTTAATTTGAGACAGAGATGGTGGCTAGAGTTGGTGAAGGACTATGATTGTGAGATTAGTTACCATCCGGGTAAAGCGAACGTTGTGGCCGATGCACTTAGTAGAAAGGCGGCAAGTGTGGCATCTTTAGTAGCGGCCTGCAGTCCAATGCACAGCGAGTTGGAACGTTTGGAGGTGAAGCTGACAGTGGATGATGTCTCAGCGTTATTGGCTCGACTCTCAGTGGAACCTAGCCTGAGACAGCGGATCATTGTTGCCCAAAAGGAAGATCCTAGCTTGGCCAAAGGCTTTAGTATGGTGGGCCATGGAGATTTCACTATTTCGGGTGAGGCAGCCTTGCTTTTTCACGGAAGGTTGTGTGTGCCAAAAGATTATTCTTTGAGGAAGGACTTACTGGGGGAGGCACACAATGCTCTATACTCTATTCATCCAAGAAGCACCAACATGTATCAAGACCTCAAGAAACATTATTGGTGGCATAACATGAAGAGGGAAATAGCTCAGTTTGTTAGCAAGTGTTTGACATGCCAGCAGGTAAAGGCTTCAAGACAGAGACCTGCTGGATTGCTGCAACCTTTGAGCATACCAGTTTGGAAGTGGGACGATGTGGCGATGGACTTCATTATAGGACTACCAAGTACGGTTAAGGGATTTACTGTGATTTGGGTAGTTGTAGATCGTTTGACCAAATCTGCTCACTTTATTCTCGGCAAGGTCACGTATACAGTAGAAAAGTGGGCGGAACTGTATTTACAGGAAATTGTCAGACTCCATGGTATACCTGTAACCATAGTGTCCGATCGCGACCCGCATTTCACCTCGACTTTTTGGCGGAGTTTACACAAGTCCCTTGGCACTAAGTTGGACGTTAGCACAGCGTTTCATCCCCAAACTGATGGTCAAACGGAGCGTGTGAACCAGGTTTTAGAGGACATGCTCAGAGCTTGCATGTTAGACTTTGGTGGTAGTTGGGACAAGTATCTCTACCTAATAGAGTTCGCTTATAATAACAGTTTCCAGGCTACGATTGGGATGGCTCCATACGAGGCACTTTATGGGAAGAAGTGTCGGTCTCCGGTTAATTTGGACAAAGTCAGAGAAAGAGTCCTCTTGGGACCGGATTTGGTGCAGGTGACTAACAGTGCCATTCAAAAGATCAGGGGAAGGATGCAAATTGCTCAGAGCCGTCAAAAGAGTTATGCAAACATCAGGAGTAAGGAACTCGAGTTCGTGGTAGGTGAGCGGGTGTTTCTTCGTGTGGCACCCGTGAAGGGAATTTTACGTTTTGGGAAGAAGGGGAAGCTCAGTGCAAGGTTCATTGGGCCTTTTGAGATTTTGGAACGTATCGGCCCAATCGTGTATAGGTTGCTTTGCCACCATCGTTGGCTGCGGTTCACAATGTGTTTCACGTGTCCATGCTGAGGAGGTACATTCATGACCCTTCGCATGTTTTGGATCCGGAACCATTACAACTAGATGAGTCTTTCTGCTACGAAGAGGTACCTGTCAAAGTTTTGGCAAAAGAAACCAAGTTGTTAAGGAACCGGACGATTCGCTTGGTTAAGGTTTTGTGGAGAAACCACCAAGTGGAAGAAGCTACTTGGGAACGGGAGGACGATATCAAGGCGAGATACCCAGAACTGTTGGAACAGTCAACTTTCGGGGACGAAAGTTTTTGAAAGAGGAAAGTCTATAACGCCCCAAGTCCCTCAGGTTAGTTAGTCTCGAATCAGGAGTTTCATTCAAAAATTTTTTTATTAAATTAAACTTTTATTAAATTTGTACATATCGGGTTTCGCGGGATTGGTTTTATCTTAAGTTGGGATGGGTTTCTTTTTCTGTTGGGCTTGGTCATGTTGGGCTTTTATTGGGTTGGTTTGGTTTGAAAACAAAGGAAAAGGGAATTAATAAAAAGAAAAAAAAACACATTAGGTTGGCATCTCTTTCTTCCTTCCCTTGCCCTAGCCGCCCACCCCCCTTCTCTTCCTCTCTTTTCTCATTTCGGCGACCTCACCCGTGAACGTCGGGTTACGGCAGCACCCCAACGTCCCGATCCACAGCAGCGGCAGCTGGCAACGGCAGCACCCTGACGTCCCAATCCATAGCAGCGGCGGCCGGTGACGACAGCACCCCGACGTCCCGACGATCCACAGCAGCGGTGGTCGGCGACCCATCCAGCAGCGACGACTTCGTAACAGCAGCAGCGGCACCATCTTCGATCTGGACCAAACCCGAACGGTGGTGACGCGCGGATTCTGCAGCAACAGCGATGGTCCGATGGTCATTCGTGACAGATCGTCATTTGGGAACGGCTCCTGACGGCTTCGGGTCCAAACACTTCACCTAGGCTCGGGTACAGCAGTGTTCGGTAGCTGATTTGGTGTGTCCCCTCTGCTGCAACTCGTGGATAGCAGCGTTTCAGTGACATTCGGGTTTACCCACAACCATTCGAAGCCGATTTAGGCTACCCACACCTTGGCGAGCTAGATCTAGGTTACCCACACCTATACGAAGTCAATTTTGTGGTAATGAGTCATTTGAACCCTCTTATAATTGATTTCGAAGGCTGAATAGTATATGTAACTTGCTGTGTTTTTTTCTGTTTTAATGCCTAGGTGTGAGATCGACACAAAACATAGGGGCGCGGTTGTGAGTAAGTAGACAAAGGGTGTGTGCGTGCGTTAATGTGTGTCAGATGGCTTCTATTGTGCTGTTTTGTGATGTTTGATATTATTTTTGATACGTTGTTGTGTTAGGTAGCTCTCGGTTGTGTTATGTATACTTGGTGTAGTGTTGAATATTCGTTGGTGATAATGGTGGAAATTTTGCCTTGTTAAACTGCTGAGAATGGTTGTGGGATGATGTGTGTTTACAAAGGATGCACGTTATAATAGAGTTATTGTGATTATGCTTTCTTTATGATGCGAGCGTGCTGGTCTGAGTCATATTATTTTCTTATGAGATGTGGGTGTTATTGAAGCATATTTTCGGACCCTATTCGCAGGCTAGGGGTTGATGTGAAGTTGGTTATGACAAGGAACGTTGGATTCTTGGGGAAGGTGAATGGGTGAGTGTTAGGGCCTCGGGTATAAATGGTCGGGGGCTGATACGTCACTAATGGAGTATTGAGGCATCGGGTAAAAATGGTCGAGGGTCGATGCGGGGAGTCTTTTGGAAGGAAAACTATTGGGGCCTTGGGTACTATACCATTAATAAATTTTTTAAATTTCTATTATTTAGTTAAATGATATAATTTAAAAATCAAATATTTTGATTTTAATGTATTATATTTATTTAAAATAGATGATAGAATAAATTTTTCATTACTTCATAATCAAAATATCCGTTTTTTAATTCATAGCTTTTTATTTTAAAATATATCCATTTTTTTAATTCAAAACTCATTATTTTAAAATAATTAATTATATTTATAGTAAAAACTTTAGATAAATCTAATATTTTAGTTTAGAATATTATTTTCTAATAAAACAATAATTTTTAAAAGATAAAATATATTATTCGATACTTTGTGAGGTCATTATATAATTAATATTAAGTAAAAGAATCTAGATAATATTAGTTTGAATACAAATCAAATTGTGTTTTTTTTTGTACCATTTTAAATGACTTGAATTCTAAATTTAAAAACAATTATTATTTTGTTATTTATGTAATTTTCTTATTATAAAATTGAGTATGAGTATTTAAGCACTTTAATTTCAAAAAAGATAAAAAAAAAAAAGAAAGATGAATAGGTAAATTAATTGTAAATATATATAAATTAATTATTCAATCAAATAGTGAGCTATTTATTTTAATAAGTGTTACTAAATATTAAAAATAATAAATAATGATCAAAATATATCCAAAAATCACTTACTATTGATAGATAATTTATTTTGTTATAAATAAAAATGACGGTAGTATTTAATAGATTCATAACTTTTTTATAACTAAAAGTAACGTTAATATACGATGCGATAAAATTAAGATACCACGTGCAATGCACGTGTTACATTACTAATTAAAACTAAAACGATTGCATACGTTAAGCCTAACCACTGTGATAAGATACGGATTCATTATAATAGCAGTATTTGTTATATAAAATCATAATACTTTTTATCTTTTTTTTTTTCAAAAGTAATCTTGTCTTCTCTTGAAGAGACGGCCCATAAATGTGTTGGTTTTTTGGTCCTTAATCTCGATTAATTAATTTAATTAATTAGTATTTTGATGATAACAAATACACTTAGTGTTAATTGTTTTTGGTGCGTAAGAATTATTGTTATAAAGCATAAATTTATTATAAGTTTCAATAATATTATATGATTTATTGTAATACATATTTTGTTATTGGACAATTTTAATGTTTTAAAGTGTTTATAGCGCAGAGCTCGATACGACGATTCCAACGGATTTTGAATTACTCAAATTGGAGCTCAAACGAAGAAGTTACAGCCAAATGAAGTTGAAAGGATAAATTCCCGAGGTAGATGATGTGGCAGTTGAATCCTACATGGACAAATATAAAAGTGACATGTGGCAAGTTGTATTGTTAAAAAGATGGGAAACAAAAAGAAAAGAAAAAGGAAAAGGAAATGAAATGACAATATATATATATATGAAAAGTTACCGTTAGGTAATTTAAAAAAAACTTTGATTAAAAAAAAAAGAAAGAAATACACTTCACATAGCCGTTGGACACACACACATTATTATTATTATATTAAGTTTAATCTCAACCTTTCATCTCTAATCATTTGAAATCATGGTCTAAATTAATTCAAATTTTCAAATCAATTTCAAATTTATTTCAACTTATTTCCCTCCATATAAACCCCTCATTGTCTCAAATTTTTACAACCAATTTTTCTCTCCCAATTTTCTCTCAAATTTCTTCATTGTTAATCTCTCTTTAAAACTTCAATTTTTTTCTAAATTCTCGAGGGATATTTTATTTAAGAGATATTTGTGCTTCCAATTTTATTTTCTTATAGCCAATTGAGAGCTTTTATTTGTAAGAATTTTTCTTACAAATTTGTGAGCAAAATGTTGTATACCCACTATTTGAGAGAGTTTGTAAGCTTGTTCTTCATTTTCAAATCTTATGTAAGAGTTGCTCTTGAGTCCGAAAAAGAGTGTTGTAACGGTTTGATCCTGTAACCGTGGAAAGGATCGAGTTTCTTCTTGTTTCTGGAAAAAGAAGGCGTTGTACCGGTTTGACTCCTACTGTAGAAAGAGTCAAGTTTCTTAGTCGAATACCTAAGAGGTACTTGGGGAGTGGAGTAGGCCGGTTGTTGCCGAACCACTATTAATCTCCAGTGTTATTTTCTCTAACTCTCTTCTATTTAATTTTTACAGTTAATTCATTATTATAAATTGCATGAAATTAATTGTTAGAATTTGTTATTCATGTTTATGGTCAATATTTATATTTGAATTATTTGGGTGGTGAAATTAATTAGGGTGTTTGTATTTTTAATTTGTTGTTTAATTTTTGTTAAAATCATTTGTTCATAAAAAGTTTACTTGTTTGTTTAAATTGGGCTCACCGTGTTAAAAAGTTTATAATGTTTAATTAAACTATATTCACCCCCCCCCCCGGTTGTCATATCGATCCAATAATTGGTACTCAGAGCGAGGTTTCGCTCTTTTACATAAAATATTTGTCAAATTTTATCTCGATACCAAGCATCTTGTTAATTTTTGAAAAATTATTTGAAAACCTTAATTGCCAGAGTTATGACAACTTTAGATTTTTTTGAAAGTTATTGTATTGATAGACTTCCATTCTTTAATGGTAAAAAGTATGATATTTGGAGGCATAGAATGAAAACATTTTTGTTATCTATTGATTTTAATATTTTGTATGTTTGTGAAAATGGTGTGTCAAAATTAAAATTAAGTGATGGAATTCTTTCTTTTAATATCAAAGCCATAAATATCATATGTTGTGCTTTATATAGACAAATATGTGATAATATTTCACATTTAAAATGTGATGCCCCCAAAATTTCACTACTTAACGAGATGACTTCACTATATTACCTATTCACTTCCCCCCCGCCCATTAAGGCAACATAAAGTGTAATGCCGTCGAAAATACATCCTGAAATATCGAAATAATACGATCATTCCCCTGTCCCTTCACCCTTCAATACAGAGACGTGAAACAGTTGCATTAAAGATAATCAGAGACTCATAACACAATCAATTCCTACAAGTTCGTGCCCGCCTCAGTGGCTAGCAATAAAAAAAAACAATCATTTAGTCCAGTAATCCAGAGTGCATCAGTGGCTCAAATACTAACAATAACCGGAAGACATTAGTTCGCCTGCTAAGAATGAATAAAGAAAAAGAAAACATTCCGTGAGTCAACCTAATGTCAAGTACACCTCTAACTATAAGTTTCTCACGCTACTCACAATGAACGGCAGTTTCTGCCATCCTAGCCAACACAATTAGTGATCCCTTCTAGGTCAAGCCTCCTCCACGTCATCACCACGGTCGATGATACGAATCCATTTGTGACCAATTACATATATCAAAGGAGCAATTATTACAAGAAAGGCAAGGAAGATTCAAGAGGCTTTCACACTGCACCTTCAAAAGCTTGTTAATGCACAAGAACCAACAAAGAGTTTTGAGCCTGAATTTATTCATAATGTTACTTCAATGAGTCAAGAAGAGAATGGAGCAAAGATGGCACGGGAAAAGTTGTCTATTTTGAGAGATGGCACGGAGGACAAAAAAAGTGTGCAGATTCGTGAACAGGTGCCTTTGCAGATTGCACATCTTTGGAGTTTGTGAAGTCAAAAGTTGTCAAACCATATCCAAATGTGAAGCGCCTCCTACAGCACATAGATAAGACCATTTGAAGCATGACTACGTTTTCTGATCCGCATTTAAGTGTCTAGAATGATGTGCAATCAAGTTTTAATTTGCATGTCTTATTTTCTACAATTTGCATTAAGTAGTATTTTGAAAAACTTTTGGTGTTCTTATGTTGAACGACCATTTGGCCTATTTAAAGGCTTGTAATGCTCTTGTTATGGATAACTTAAGATCAAAACATATTGAAATTCAAGAACTTTTGTTCCTTAACACTTTTGGTGTTGCTTCTTTCAAATCTTGCTTTAGGTTTGATGTTAAACCGATTCATTGGATTAGTCTCGATCAAGCTAATTCTGGAGTGAGTCGTCTTAGGATCTAGGAGTGACCATTGTAGATTCTAAGTCCGATCTAAGAGTGATTCATCTTCTAACCTTACTCTTGGTTGGAATCATTCGGTAAGTTAGTCGTTTTTGTGAATGTTTGCAAGGATCCTAGAAGGACCTCTAGCTTTGTAAACCCGAGCAACCTTGGCGCTTATCAGTCGGGGGCCCTGTTCGCACCTGAAACAATTAAGGTAGAGGGGGGGTGAGTATATAAAATACTCCGTAAGTAGCCCTCCCTAACTAATCACAACAGCATGCTCGTAATCACAGTTACATCAAACACAATAGCAAAACAAATAACCAGGCGACAAGAGATGATAACAGTAGATTAACATTACCATATAAGCATTCAAACACCCAGACTTCCAGGGCTTCGACTACACAACCCACTAACCTGTGACCCACTCGAGCTAAAATTTGTTCTACCCTTTACCTTAGTACTCCAAGTCTAACTCTTCGAGGTGTATCGGCCCTTGACATTTATCCCTGAAGATACCGACCTCCCTCTAAAAAGCTTGGCGTTCGACCTTGCCATTTATCCCCAAGGCCTTGAATTGCGCACCAGTCCTTGACATTTATCCCCAAGGTACCGATGACTACTCGGCGTATTGGTTCTTGACATTTATCCCCAAGACCCCAATACTCCTCTACAGAACTTGATATTCAGCCTTGTCGTTTATACCCAAGGTACCGATGGCTACCAGCGTATTGGTCCTTGACATTTATCCCCAAGGCCCCAATACTCCTTTATAGAAAACTTGGTGTCCGGCCTTGTCATTTATCACCAAGGCCTTCTACCCCCGGAGCCTTAACATCCTGTAGGGACTTAACCGCCTCGTCCATTGCCCACGAGGCCACAACACCGGTACATCCACTTTCATTACAAGGTAAACCATGCATTCGCAACATTGTCATTCGCTAAAACTTGACCACATAACCCTCAAATCATCCTCTACAAGACCTTGTGTATCCCAACGACTAGCATGTGTTTTCACTTCCGACGACCCACATGATAACAACAGTTAACTCGCCCCATCACTCTAGTCAACTCCCACTAACCCTTCCAAGACAACTTGAAAGTCACCCTCATTCCAAGTCATAACACAATTGTTCAGCATACTTTTAGACGTACGAAACAAAACACTACCCAACAGCTTCCAACTAAACAACATAAAAATAAATAACATACAATCAACATATGTATTTCGAAAGTCACCCACATTCCAAGTCATAACACAATTGTTCAGTATACTTTTAGACGTACGAAACAAAACACTACCCAACAGCTTCCAACTAAACAACATAAAACTAAATAACATACAATCAGCATATGTATTTCGAAAGTCACCCACATTCCAAGTCACAACACAATTGTTCAGTATACTTTTAGACGTATGGAACAAAACACTACCCAACAGCTTCCAACTAAACAACATAAAACTAAATAACATACAATCAGCATATGTATTTCGAAAGTCACTCACATTCCAAGTCACAACACAATTGTTCAGCATACTTTTAGACGTACGAAACAAAACACAACCCAACAGCTTCCAACTAAACAACATAAAACTAAATAACATACAAAACAATGCAAGTTTCCAGTGCTAAAGACAAGAGTCCTATCATTTCAGATATGACATTTTATGGTGTAATACAAGAAATCTGGGAGCTTGACTATCATCGTTTGACAGTTATCTTATTCAAATGTGATTGGGTTGAGAATAAGAATGGACTTAAAATAGATGAACTTGGTTTTACTACCGTGGACCTAAATCGTATTGGACATAAATTAGACTCATTTATCTTAGCCTCTCGAGCAAAGCAAGTGTTCTTTGTGAGAGATCCTGTTAATCCTCGTTGGTCGGTGGTTTTAACATCTCCTCAACGAATAGTTGAAGATGATTTCTACGAAGATGAATTAGGAGATAGTGTTGAAGATTGTGGTTATGGAGTTTTACCTAGTATGCCAAATATCAAGACATTTCATGAAAGCGATGAAACGTCATCTACGTATGTTAGAAATGATTGTGAGGGTACATGGATTAATAATAGTACATTAAACACCGGTATGTCATTTAGTGATTTATTTTTACTATGTTTTTATAAGTTAAAATATTAACTGTATGTTTTGTGTTTTGGTTGCAGAGCTTTTAAATGGGTGATTCGAATAGCAGTGGTGACAATGAAGTTGAGGTCAGAAAAGTTGTTCGTCGAGGCCCAACAACCATGCGTGAATTGGCTAACGTAAGAAACTCTGAGGGTTCGTTGTTGACAATTCAGTATAATGACATAGGTCAACCAGTTGGCAATAATGCATCAAAAATGCAAAGCTTTATTGGAGTTTGTGTTCGACAACAAATTCCAATCATTTACAATAATTGGAAAGAAGTTCCCCAAGAACTTAAAGATAAAAATTTTCGATTGTGTAAAGGTAAGAAGTTTAGAATTTTTATTAAAGTAATAAACTTTTCTAGTTTGCAATTTAATTTGCAATTATTTTGTGATTTTCATTACACAGATGTCATTTGTGGTGGACCCTAGATCCAAACACAATATTCTTCAATCCGTATCGAAGAAGTTTCGAACCTTCAAGTCAACGTTAACTAAAGAATACATTCGCCCATTCAAAGACGACCCATCTTACTTGGAGACTCCTCCTGAAAAATATTCCCATATTGATAAAGAACATTGGGCTTCATTTGTTCATACAAGACTAAGTGGAGAGTGGGAGGTAACTACATTCTATCAATATATTTTTAAATAGTGTAACTATTTTAGTGCTTGAATAAAATATCTTCTATTTTCTAGACACTTAGTACTGCTCAGAGAGAAAGGAGGGCGAAATGCATGTATAATCATCACATATCTCGCAAGGGATATGCAAATCTTGCAAAAGAATTAGTAAGTTACTATTTAGATTAAGTGCCTTACGATAATTAATGTGTGTGCCAGTTAATAATATATATGCCCATATAGGAATTATCAGATGATCCTTCTAATCGTGCAACTTTATGGAAAGAAGCACGAAGAGGAAAAAATAACGAATACTTTGATGTTGCCACAAAAGAATGTGCTGCCCGAATTGTAAGTTTCTATGTTTTTCTTTTTCTATTTCAATGAGATTTAGAAAGTGTGATATTTTGTGGTTAATATGATGATAAATATTTGTGACAGGATGAATTGGCTACAATACACAAGGGTGAAGATGTTTTAACTAAAGCATTAGGCACCCCCGAACATAGAGGTCGTGTGAGGGGATTAGGTGAGTTCATTTCACCATCTCTATATTTTAATGTTGCCAAAAGGAAGTCCAAACTGGGATTGCAGCCTCAAGACCAAGTCGAATTGAGGACTCAAAGCTCACAACCAAATAAATCCTCAACAAAAATCAGTAATGTCTCAAAGAAAAAGGAGAAAGGGAAGGAAGTTGTCAATGCACCGACTAAAGTTTTTATCCCGGATGAAGAACCAATAGTGGTAACTAATCTGTTTTAGTTTTGGCACTTACTTGTTTTTGACATGACACTTAGTTTTTTTGTGCATGACACTTAGCATTTTTCTTTTAGATTTTCTAAGGGAAAACCGTGCCACCTAGATATTGGATCAGTGGAGAACATTGTTGCAGTAGGCACAGTATTTGATGACGATGTTCAATGTCCAACAATTCATGGAGTGCCATTAGGTGTGTGATGGAAAAAATACATACATGCGCAGCGGAAGTGAGCAAGAATCGAAATAACAATCTAGATGCATAATACAACCTAGGATTAAACATGCATGATCATACATTATGATGCTTAGAGATAAGTAGAGAAAAATACAAACCTTTGTAGCTTTTCAAAAATCTTCAAATAGCTCCAATGAAGGACCACCAAGAGTCTTCCTAGCTATTCTCAAGGCTTGGAATAGAGTGGTGGGACTCTTTTTAGAGAAGGAAAAAATTAGAGAAAAGTGGAGCTAAAAGGAGTTATGTAAGTTTTTTGAAAACACATCAAATGGCCAAAGGTTCCAAGAGCTCTTGATGTTTGAACAAAAGCCTTCTTAAATAGGCAAATTACATGCAACTCTTGCATGTCAAAGTTCACCAAAAGCTTACAACACATATTCCACTCATGCATGGCATGATTAAGTGTCAAAATGCATGTCTAAGTTCACCAAAAGCTTACAACACACATTCCACTCATGCATGGCATGGCTAAGTGTCAAAAAGTGGATTTTTGAGATTATTTAAATGTTCCACTCAACAAGTTAGTGGAATTTTCCACCAACTTGGTTAAAAACATTATTTTAATCTACTTTAGTCAACCTTTGACTTTCTCTGGTCAAAGTTAACAATTTGACTTTTTCCAAAATCCGATGTTTGATGAAATCCATGCCTCCGATTATGAATCCGCATTCATAATTTTAATATTTAAATCCTATTTAAATATTTTGTCCAAATTTCTCAAATTGATATCATATATCAATTACTTAATCATATCTCATATGATTAACCTAATTCGTACGATTTGAATTATTCCTTCAAATTATTCCAAGTTTATTCCTATATGAGCTAGCCAGGGGACCTTATGGACCTACAGATCATGAGCTCCAATGATCCGAGATTAACCGGTTAAACTCTTTTACCTAGTTAACCAACAATCGTTAACTACGCGGTCACTCCACTAAAGCCCGTAGCTGCACTCTCCTCACTGTAGATATATTATGTCCATTTGATATAACCATGATCGGTAAGTCGACCCTTCACAGGTTGTTCGTAATTACAGCTGGGTCAAAATACCGCTTTACCCCCTGTAATTACCTCTTGTTCCTTAAGTCCCACTAATCCTCTGATGAACAATGATTTGTAGTCCAACTATCAAATTAAAAAATCCTCTCAAACCTTTTGATGAGGGTGGGGCCAATTGTTCAAGACCTGGATTCAGCCCTTAAGAGAACAACCTCTCTACTATCTCAAAATTGGGTAGAAGTGAATTCCTTCTTGCACCCTATGTCCCTAGCTATCTACCGGGTCTTACCCCTGAAATGGGAGGCTTATTGAGCCAGCGCTGTTGAGCTGCTCTCACCCATGCAGATCTAAGGGTAATCCCGAGTAAACAGAAGTTCATAGTTAGCTCAGGATTAAGATCGAGTTACCTAGGTCATCAAAGTTGAGATAGTCAGTTTCAAATAGTAAACGGTGTTATAAAGTAAAAGTGACTATCTCATGGTCCGGTCTTATGCAAACTCTTTGCACGGGACACCCCCACTCGCATGTCTTCACATGGACGAATTAGGATCACATCGTTTGTACTAGCTACAAAGTGGGCCGCATCCATAGTGTCCCCAGAATAAGGCGCCCAACCTTATTCCTATACTATAGACCATTTAGATTGTTAACTCAAACTTGATCCATATTTATGTCTCTTACATAGAGTTTGAGTCTCAGGTAATAGTCTAGGATCCTTTACTTTATTGGATTTAGATATAGTAAGAACATTTTATTGGATCAATAACTACTTATTGATTAAAACCTTCGATAACAACTTTATTGAATGATAAAAGTTTATCTGTCATTTTCAAACTATGAGTTTTAGGACATAAAACCCAACAGTGTGGACAATGTGAAAGTCATGGTAGACATTGTCATTGGGGAAGATGCTACACTACCAATTCCTGTGAAGGGTGAGATAGAGACATTAAATCAAACCATTGGTAGCTTCGTGGCATGGCCTCATCAACTGGTAATTTTAGATGAGGAGAAAAATGTATGTCTTGTTCTAACTTGAGTGAGGTTTTAATTTTTCATTTGTTAAATGTTTGTAATTTTGTTTGTCAAAGGTTCCTTGTCGGCGAACGTCGAAGCCGATAACACAATCATCTAAACATATTGATGTCCATATGACTACTAAATTCCTAAATCAATATGTCATGCGTACGATGAACCAGAAGGATGTAATTGAATTCAATATTGGTGATCACATATTTGGAAGAGAGAAGATCATTACTTTAACACGTGACGACATCATGCAATACTGCGAGATGATTGAAATAGGCTATATGTGTGTGCTCACATACATCTCGTAAGTATATTAAATCTATTTTATATCTTAGATTCATTAACTAAGAAGTTTAATGTTTTACAATTATATTTTTAGGTATCTTTTGAATGAATGTGAGGAGGAGACATGTAAGAAGTTCTTGGTGGTTGACCTAGACAACATTGTACCACAAGTAATGTCTCAAGAAACTTGTTCCAGACATCTAGCCAACAGGTTAGACATGGGTAACTTAGAACAAGTAGTACTCATCCCACATAATAGCGGGTAAGCTAGCAATTTAACTTCATTTTACTTATTTATAGTTTCCTTTATCCATGCATGAATGATAATATTATCATGTTGGTTATTAATAGTTTTCACTGGAAGTTGTTTGTTATACATCTACGAGAGAATTGTGTTTATGTATTGGACTCTCTAAGAAGTAAGATCGAAGAAAATTATAAGGGAATCATAAACACGTAAGTGCCATGAACTCTTATAGTTGAAATTTTTACAATTATGTTATTCTAATGTTTCAAATTATTTAGATCATTGAAAATGTGGCAAGCCAAACATTCTACTCAACAATCTCGCAGTACTACAATTTGGAAACCTGTGAAGGTAAATTTGCATAACTCATAACAATGTCACAGTAAATCCTTTGTATAACTCATAATTTTGTTATTTTTCAAATTTTCTATATGTAGTGTCCTCGACAACCAAGTTCTATCGAGTGTGGGTACTATTTGCAAAAGTATATACGAGAAATAGTGCGTAACCCTCATACTCATATTACTGAACTTGTACGTATTATCATATACCTTTATGTGTTTATATATGATTTGTCATTATATTAGTATTATCTTTCTTTTTCTTTTTTTGTAGTTTAATACAAAAAGTGCCTATCAACAAGAAGAAATCGACGAAGTTCGAATAGAATGGACATCTTTTGTTGGACGATTTGTGTAGTACCTATGGATTCATTAGTTGTGTTTATTTGATGTAAGTATTTGGTTCAGACTACTTTCTGTGTAGTAATTGGTAGATTAGAAATACTTTGTCTTGTTTATAATATGTAGAAGTTTGAAGTTTGAAGTTTGAAATGTACTGCATAACATATTCGTTTTGGATTATTATAGAAGTATTTGACTGGATGATGCTGAAGTCTGGATTCTTATGCTGAATGTAGTTTTGTTGGAGGGACGGGCGGTCCCATTTGTTCTTGTGTGGAAGGGTGTTTATATAGAAGTGTTTGTTTTGTTTATAACCATGCTAGTTTTGAGTTATTCTAAAAGTGGAGAGGTTATGTTGAAATTTGTACTTTTGATTATTTGTGTTTTGAGTTTAATGTTAGTTTTTGAGTTAAGTTGGAAGGAGATATATTGGTTGGTTAGTTTTGAGTTATATTCTAAAGTGGGGAGGTCATGATGAAATTTGTACTTACTCTTGATTGTTTGTGTTTTTGTTAAGCTTTTATTGAATAGGTTGGAATTGAGAGATATATTGTTGGCTAGTTTTGAGTTATTCTAAAAGTGGAGAGGTTATGTTGAAATTTATACTTTTTGATTATTTGTGTTTTGAGTCTAAGGTTAGTTCTTGAGTTGTGTTTTAGAAGTTCATGATGTTGAAATTAGTTTTACTTGCATATTAGTTTTTAAGTTTCAATAATATTGAGAATTATTTTGTGAGAATAGGTTGGAAAGAGATATATTGGTTGGTTAGTTTTGAGTTATATTCTAAAGTGGGGAGGTCATGATGAAATTTGTACTTACTCTTGATTGTTTGTGTTTTTGTTAAGCTTTTATAGAATAGGTTGGAATTGAGAGATATATTGTTGGCTAGTTTTGAGTTATTCTAAAAGTGGAGAGGTTATGTTGAAATTTATACTTTTTGATTATTTGTGTTTTGAGTCTAAGGTTAGTTCTTGAGTTGTGTTTTAGAAGATCATGATGTTGAAATTAGTTTTACTTGCATATTAGTTTTTGAGTTTCAATAATATTGAGATTTATTTTGTGAGAATAGGTTGGAAGAAGATATATTGGTTGGTTAGTTTTGAGTTATATTCTAAAGTGGGGAGGTCATGATGAAATTCGTACTTACTATTGATTGTTTGTGTTTTTGTTAAGCTTTTATAGAAATAGGTTGGAAGGGAGAGATATATTGTTGGCTAGTTTTGAGTTATTCTAAAAGTGGAGAGGTTATGTTGAAATTTGTACTTTTGATTATTTGTGTTTTGAGTCTAAGGTTAGTTTTTTAGTTAAGTTTTAGAATAGATATTGTTTTATAATGGATGAATGTGTTAAAAGTTTTAGTTGCATATTCAGATATTATCATAGGTGTGAAGGAAATATATATAGTTGGTTAGCCACGTCTGGGCAACCAACTATTTTTTTAATTTATTTATTCACGAAATAATGACGGTCAATATCTGTCACGAAATATCGTCATTCCATGACGCACATATTGATGTAGCTACAGTGACGTACAAACAATGTCACACAAAAGATGACGTACAAAAAATGGCGTACAAACAATGTCGCACATACAATGACGGTCACAAAACAAGGACAGTCATAAAGATGTCGGTCGTCACCCGTCATTGTTATTCTTTCATGACGGCACGTCCGTCATGGAAAACGCTATACATGACGGGCAATGCCCGACCTTAAAAGGGTCGTCTCATGACGGCCATGTCCGGATGGAAAGAAAATATACATGACGGGCAATGCCCGACCTTAAAACTTCCGACATGAAAGGGAAACAATGACACTCGTATAGATGTCGGTCAGTGACCGACATGGTTAATATTTAATGTCGGGCAATGCCCGTCATGAAATAGCAGATTTGTTGTAGTGATAACTCCCTTAAAAGTTAGATATAACAATAAAGTCGAATGACAGAGGTATACAACAATCACACATAAAATAACTCACTTAAAAAACGAATATGATTTTGAAAATTAAGTCCCCGGCAACGGCGCCAAAAACATGTTGGGACTTTCTCTACCTTTATAAAGATTAGAGATACGTGCAAGCGCACACGGTCACAAGTAATACTTGGGAGTAATCCAGGTCGAATCCTCAAGGACTTGTTGCTTTCAAAACAGTTTTGAAGAAGTGAATGACTCAAAATGCAATTGTGGTTTATGAAGAAAATAGTGATGAGATGTTGTTGTTTTGGGGTTTAAAATATCAAGCAAATTTTTGAAACACAACCTCATTGCTTCCTACCTTAATTTTGATGCAAAGTATGGGAAATACACACTATTGGGAAAATGAGCCAGGTGCAATTCTCTAGCTTTTCTTTGGAAACTGAATTCTACTATTTCACTACCGCTTTTGGATACTTCAGAAGTTAGGGTAACTTACAATCATATTCCTATGTGTGATTACAATCCTAGAGAATATTTATCAACTCATTTGCATTATGGGTCAGAGGGCTTATGTATAGGACCATGTTTTATGCGTTTATGTCTAAGTCACATCCCATATTACTTTCTTATTATTTTACCTAACCCACCCTTCTTAGAGTTGGGCTTTAGTGTATAAATCAAAATCCCACTGGCCAAATGGAAAAAGACGTAAAGAGAAGTTTTTAGAAACCGAACCCAAAAAAGTGTCAGTCACAATTTGGGCGAAATTCCACAAAGAGGTTGATAACTAATTTTGTGCATAATTAAAGGAAAAGAAATGCACGAAAACATAAAGGAAGTAATTTTCATTGAATTAAAAACGAATAAATGAGCCATACAATGAGTTCTACCTTGACCCTATTCTCTTTCGAGTGTGAGTGGAGTGTAAACTCGCTTAAGAACTTTAAAATAACAGAATTAATGAAGAACAAAAGGTAGAACTTGAATGAAAAGCAATACGGTAAGTAAAAGTATGAAAATACAAGGAAATAACAACTAAAACTTAAATCTAAAGTATAAGAACGAGTTCTGCAACTAAGAAGGAATGAAATGAAGCTGAAAACGAGCTTGTAAGGGATGATTTTCTGAAATTGAGCTTGGAAATATTAAAACAGTTGCATATAAACACCCCATTGATAGATGCTTTAGAGCAAATGCCTAATTAATCCAAGTTCTTAAAAGATATCATTTCTAGGTGTAAGATATTAGGTGAGCATAAATGCAATAGTGATGCTCTAGGAAAGCCATTGCGTGTCAAATGTAAGGACCCAGGTAGTTTTACTATCCCTTGTTCTATAGTTGGTAAGAATTTAAGAAACAGCATTGTGTGACTTAGGAGTAAGCATAAATTTTGATGCCTCTTTCTGTTTTTAAAGAGTTAAACATAGGAGAAGCTTGTCCCACTATTGTAACTTTACAATTAGCCGATAGGTCTATAAAGAAATCGAAAGGAAAAATAGAGAATGTTATTGTTAAAGTTGATAAATTTATCTTTCCTACAGATTTGATTATTTTAGATTGTGATGCTAATCTTGAGGTGTCGATTATCCTTGGGAAACCATTCTTAGCAATTGGTAACACTGTATTTAATGTTATGAAAGGAGAAATCACCATGAAGGTCAATAATGAGCAAGTCACATTCAATGTCCTTGATGCAATGTGTCTCCTGGACGAAGTCGAGGAGTGCTCTGCAATAGGGGCAACCATGGAAGCACTTCAAGAGTTGATTTCTGTAGAATTAGAAGCAGATTAGGAGGCCGCAAAAAAAAGGTGAAAATGTGCCTAGCGCATTTTTTACGAAGATGGAAAAGTTTGAGTTTCTGGACCCGACAGCAGCTGATCTGAAAGTCATGTAGCCATCAATCATCGAGCGTCTATAATTGGAGAAGAAACCTCTATCCTCTCATTTAAAATATGCATATTTGGGTTTGACTGATACTTTGTCAGTTATCATTTCTTCATATTTGACTAATGAACATGAAATTTCTTTTTTGTAGGTATTATCCAAGTATAAAAGGGCTATTGGATGGACCATAGCGGACATAAGAGAAATCAGCCTCCATTTTGCATGCATAAGATCATCTTGGAAGATGGAGTTTTATAGGACACACAGGTTTTTACCACCGTTTTATTAAACACAAATTTCTAAACCTTTATGCCAATTGCTAGAAGCGGATCGTGTTGGATTTTTGGCTCTTAATCTAAAATTTATTAATTTTAATTAATTAATGTTTTAATGATAACAAACCTAATTTTTGTTTATGGACATTTTTAGTGTTTTAAAGTGTCCATAGCATAGAACTTGTTACAACGATTAACGACTCTTGGATCATTTAAATTGAAGCTCAAACGAAAAGATTACGATTGAAACAAGAAAGTAAAGAACTGGAGAAGATGACGTGAACGGATCGTATACTGACTTTAGAACAAAAAAAACTAAAGTTACCGTTGAAGTATAACTTGAAAGAGAAAAAAAAAACGTCACTTCGTATTTAATGCGCTGACAAGTAAAAGAAGAAAATTTTAAAATCTTTTAGACTCATATATATATATTATTTTTTATAAATTTCTTTATTTTTTTAAACAAATCTCAATCATTTCTTTTTAATTTCTTAGATCCAATGACCAACAATAAAATTCAATATTTCAACCTTTTTCTTCCTTCTTTTGAAACTCATCTCCCCCAATTTCACTTATTTTCAATCATTCATGACCTCAAAATTTTTAATTGCTATTCTCTCCAAAGATCTCAATTTTATTTCACCCAATTTCACTTATTTTCAATCATTCATGACCTCAAAATTTTTAATTGCTATTCTCTCCAAAGATCTCAATTTTATTTCATCTTCATTCCTGTGAGAGATTTTATTGTTGTGAGGATTGAATTGTTTAAAAGCTCAAATTTGTAAATTTACTCTATTTGATAGTTTGTAAATGTGTATTTCAAATTTTCAACACATTGTAACGATGTGGTCCTCACCATAGAGAAAATTTGAAGAAAATTTGAATGTCCAACTTCATTCTTCTAAATCTTCTCATGAAAATTTGAGGCATGTTTCTAACAACTTTACTTTCATTCCTTTGGCCTTTCATTATATGGTTGGCTGGGATGATTTTTTGCTATGACTTTGGTGACCATTAATGTTTCAAGCACATAAAAAGAAAGCTTTATGAAGGACAATTTCTTTCCTAACTGTGAAGAACATAACACATGGTAAAAATTGTAGAGAAAGATTAAGGTAAAAAAAGAAGAAAAATTCTTGAAGAATAGGGTGAAAATGGGTCCTTGAGAAGGTTTATTCTTGTAGTAAAAAATTCCACCAACCAAAGAGATCAATCCCATGGCCGCTATAGCAGCCAGACTCCAAATCCAACATCCATCCCAGTGAGTTTGGATATACACCACAAGAGTGAGGGCAATGAATTCTCCCATCGAGAAGGCAAAATAGGCAGCAGTAAAATAAATAGACAAACTTTTTTTTTTAGTGTTTTGAGTTATTTTGTGGACCAAATTGATCAGCCCGATGAGCTATCATGTCGGGTCCAACACACCACTCCATAAGGCCACAAAATAGAGTGCCACAAAGAATATCAATGATAGCCTCTATTCGGGCTATATTTTATAATAATTATAATGGAATTAATTGTTAGTTTCTGTTTCTTTATGATAAATTTACACGCATAAATGTTATTTTGTAGAAATAAGATATCAAGAAGAATCAGTACATCAAATTGATAAAATAGAGTGAAAAGTCATACCCCGAGCAAGTTGAAAAGACCCAACAACATAACATGCAGCTAGAAGACTCGAGGGGATAGTGTTGAGACGCTACCGAGCATCTCAACGCTCAATTGAGGAAGCCCAGCCTCGTGACCAGCAAGGGTAGCATTGAGACCCTACCTGAAAGCGTCTCAACGCTAAGCTGAAAAGCAAAGACAGCAGCATTTTGCGTCGTAGTGTCTCAACGCTACTTATAGCGTCTTGATGCTACGACGCTAAAACTCAGTTTCCACTAGCATTTAGGGCACAACGTAGTGTCTCAATGTTGTCCTAAGAACTTCTATAAATATCAACATTCGTGATCAATTAAAGGGGGATCGAACAAGGGAAAATTGGAGCATATTTCGAGGATGAAGCTAAAGATCGATCATGGAGATTAAGTGGGGCGATCAGTCAACACGAGGATTCACTTTCTATCTCTTTTCTTTTATTTTGATGGTTTAATCATGAACATTAGTAGCTAAATTCTCTAGTCTTGGGGATTGATGTAGCCATTGATGTTTAGGGATTGATTGTTCGATTTCCTTAATTGAATGCATTTGATTATTATATTTATGTTTCTCTTTGCTTCATGCCTTTAATCTACTGGCCAATGATTAATTGACTTTCGACTTGCAATCTTACGCTCGGGAGAGGTGGTTGAGAGTATAGAACTCAGATTCATAACTGAATGGGGGTTGAGATCGGGACATTTAGAATTTCTTTAGAGGTCGTTAAAAGACTTGTTCGTTAAAGCCTTTTCTTGTTACAAAACCATATAGGGATTTTGGTTTAGTAATTTAGTAAGGAGACTTGGCTTGCACTCGGGAGAGGCAGTTGAGATTTGAGAGTTCTTGGCCTATGGAATTAATAATTTCTTCAATCGAGATTAATTAAATAATTATTCTATAGATTAAATCGGTGAAATCTATTCTCTAAGATCGTTCTTCCCATTAATTTTACATCCTTATTGCTTTAATCATATTCCAACATTCAATTTGAGTTTCTAAATAAAATTGGACAAAAGTATTTGTGGTAATTGAGTGATCTAGCTAAAGACGATATCGATATTGACTTACCACTTTATTAAAACTTGATCTGTACACTTGCGGTTAGCATTTTCTACTGCGACCAATGACTTTGACCCTTTATATTATCCTAGTTATTTTAAGGTTCTTGTGTTGTTTACCATGTGGAACTATGATACCTGATGATCCTATTAACTAATTCGAACTGGGAAGTACATATCCTCGTTTCGTGAAGTTGAAGCCCTATTTTTTTAGATGATCCATTTTGAGAAGTGTAAATACTGTTTGGGGGTAAAATATACCTAGGACACGTGGAGGACTCTTATTGGTGTTTGAAGAAACTGAATAAGAGAGATTGCCTAGGTCCACCTCGGCCCTACCGAGGAGACCGGGTTCGCCCATTATAAAAAGGCTAAGTATAGGCGTCAAGGTTCGACCTGGCTTGGGTCCGACCTGTTTGGAACCCGACAGGTTCGATATGAGAAAAGACATATAACCGCCGGTCGTGTGTACTGTCGGATCCATCACCTATAAATAGAGGGCTTCATTTCACGCTCAGGTATCGAATCTCACCTCGAACTAAATACGGAGTCGAACCTATACTGACTTGAGCGTCGGAGTGCTTACCCTCTTATGCAGGTCCACCCTGGTGTTTAGTTTAGGTCGAAACCGGAGACCGGGTTCGAGCTTGATTCGTGAAGAACCGTTGTGCAAATCCTTGCATAAATATTTGGCGCCGTTTGTGGGAAAGGACGATCTAAGTCATCCCGATCTAAGAAACATACTCAAAGATGGTGCAGCCAGCAAACTCTGCTAATACGACAGAGCGGAGGGGTTTGAACGCTGATAACGGCCCTCAGCAGGATCTTGACGCTAGAATGGTCGAGGA
Organism: Momordica charantia; assembly: GCF_013281855.1. NCBI lineage: Eukaryota > Viridiplantae > Streptophyta > Magnoliopsida > Cucurbitales > Cucurbitaceae > Momordica > Momordica charantia. Next base: position 13,116,360 of record NW_028275158.1, on the reverse strand, counting down.
TCAGGTTCGAGCAGGGCAAAAGGGAGATCTTCCATGGAGATCGGCCCGCCATGCGAACCAGGAGTTACCCCCTGCTCACCCTAAACCCTCAAAAGCCAACCGAGGCCGAGGAGGGACCTCCAGAAAGACCTCCCGAAGGGCCAACCCGATGGCAGACCCTGAGGCTTTGTCCACTCTCCAGCACGAGTTGGATGATATGCGCCATCGGTTGCGCACAGTGGAAGAAATGTACGCCAAGGCGACGCGGGCCAACCAAACAGAGTCTCCCTCCAGGGTCCCAGGCGCACTCGGAGAGAAGGAAAGTCGGGTTCCATCTCTCCACCCTGGCGACCGTGAGCCCATTCCCAACAATGAGGGGGTGGATTACAGCTTGCGGGATAAGGATCTGAGAAAGCACCTCACTGACAAGAAGAAGATGCCATCTCGGGAGCCGGAAGACTCTCCGTCCTACTCTCGAGAGTTTTTCAACTCGGACCTCAAGGCTCAATCAAAGTACAAGCCTTTAACACCAGAAGTTGTGATCACCAGAGAAGAGTTCGACCTGATGAGGCACAGGTTCGACGAGCAGGTCGAGGCGTTCAAAGCCAGGTGCGAGAAGAAAGATTGCTCGTTTGACGATGGCGACCTGGGAGAATCGCCATTCACCTCGAACATCCTGGAGTCTCCAATCCCTCCAAAGTTCAAAACTCCCGCCATGAAACCTTATGATGGATCTAAAGACCCGAAGGATTATGTTGAGGTCTTCGAGGGCCTCATGGACTTTCAAGCGGCAACTGATGCGATAAAATGTCGCGCCTTCCAGATCGCGCTCACCAGCAGCGCGCGCCTGTGGTACCGAAGACTGCCGGCTAGGTCGATATCGACCTACTCTCAGCTGAGACAGGAATTCATTAGTCAATTCTCTTCTTGGCATTACGATAGAAAGACAGCGACTCACATCGCCACTATCAGACAGAAGGAAGGTGAGACGCTGAGAGATTATGTCACGAGGTTCCAAGAGGAACAGCTGAAGGTCGTGCACTGCTCCGACGATTCGGCCACGTGCTACTTCCTCACTGGCCTGGCCAATGAGACCCTCACTGTGAAGCTCGGAGAGGAGGCTCCAGCAACCTTCGCTGAAGTCCTGCAAAAGGTGAAGAAAGTCATCGATGGACAAGAGCTCCTCCGAACCAAGACTGGCCGACCTGAGAAGCAGATCGACCAGAAGAGGCTAAGCCAAGAAAAGAGGAAGGCTGATTCTAAGTCTAAGGACAAGGGATCGCCCTCTTCTGAAGCAGAGCCGAGTATCGTAGGTCGGAGAGCGGCCCCAGTCGGAGCCGCCCTTATGAACGGTATACCCCAACCACCATCCCCATCTCCAAGATGCTCACGAACATCGAGGAAAGCGGGATGGAAAGGCTCCTCAAGCGACCTGAGAAGCTCCGAGGAGACCCAAAAAAGCGCAACAAAGATAAATATTGCCGTTTTCATCGCGATCACTGCCATAACACGACAAGTTGCTGGGAGCTGAAGCGCCAGATTAAAGACCTCATTCAAGATGGCTACTTCAAAAAGTTCGTGGGTAAACGGAGGTCTAACTCGGTCGAAAAGAAAGAAGAGAGGAAGCGTTCAAGAACGCCGCCTCGACGAGAGGACCGACCTGCAGTCATCAACACTATTTTCAGAGGCCCAAGTGGGGGCCAGTCCGGAAACAATAGGAAAGAGCTAGCTCGCGAGGCCAGGCGCGAGGTATGCATCATCAGGGAGCAGAATCCTACTTGCTCCATCACCTTCGGCGATACCGACCTGGAGGGGGTCCACTTGCCCCATAATGATGCACTTGTGATCGCCCCTCTGATCGATCACGTCCTGGTCAGAAGAGTGTTGGTAGATGGAGGCGCGTCTGCCAACATCCTGTCCCTCCCGACATATCTTGTCTTGGGGTGGACCACATCTCAGTTGAAGAAAAGTCCAACACCTTTGGTTGGATTCTCTGGAGAATCGGTCTCCCCTGAAGGGTGTATCGATGTAACGCCCCAGGATTTTATATATCATCCTAGGCAACGTTAAATAATTCACCTGGCTAGCCTTTACTCTAAACACGAGATAAGCAACTCCCTAGGAAAATAATTTAAATGAAATAAAGCTTCGACTCCCATACGTTCTATCAGAAATATAAATGTCATAAACTGTCAGGACTTCGCCCTCCGTGGGCAATTTAAAAACAAAAACATCTCATATCCGTCTCAGTGGCAAAAATTCTTAAATAAATAAAACAACCGTACACCTAAACTCCAACGACAACAGTGACGCGTTTACCAACAACATCCATAACAAATAAAGTAGTTCTAAAGAATACAAAATTCCTCCTCGGTCCACACCTAGCAATAACATAAATCTCAATGCTACTCGTACCCAACGACCCTTCCCTCTATCCTCACTAACTAGGCTAGTGATCCCTCCTCGGTCAAGCCCTCTCCACGTCATCACCGCGGTCGAACCTGTTCACACCTGAAAACATATAAGGGTAAAAAGGGGGGGGGGGTGAGTACGTAAGGTACTCCGTAAGTAGCACTTCCTAACTAGCACAAAAGTCATGCTCACAGTCACGGCATATAGAATAAAACGATAGCAAGGCAATTAAATAGGAAGCGAGAGATAGTGAACAATAACTTGACATTTACATACAACAACCATGCGTCGGAACTACCAAGACTACAACCCATGATTCACTAGCCCTTGTCTCATAGTACTAACCTTCTTCCTCTACACCCCCCTGTGTTACTCCCCGCTTAACTTCTCGAGGCATGACGGCTCTTGACATTTATTCCCAAGTTACCGCACCCCCTCCTTTTACAGTACTTGATGTTCGACCTTGCCATTTATTCCCAAGGCCTAGCACCACTACTTCGCAAGCACCACTCTACTTTAATCCCTCAAGCCTAACTCCTCGAGTCGCATTGACCCTTGACATTTATCCCCAAGGCCTCAATACTCCTCTACAGAAACTTGACGTTCGGTCTTGCCATTTATTCCCAAGGCCTGAACTGTGCACCGGTCCTTCCCGTTTATCCCCAAGGTACCGATGACTTCCCAGCGTATTGGTCCTTGACATTTATCCCCAAGACCCAAATACTCGTTTACAGAAATTTGACGTTCGGCCTTGTCATTTATTCCCAAGGCCACTACTCAAGGCTTTGAACCTCCAAGCGATTTATATGCATTTTCAGGTCAGAACACCCATAGTTAACGGACTATCAACCTGTCCCTTTACCCTTCACCCTTCACCACTTCACTAACCCTCCCATGACCACCTACAGGTAAATTTCCCACATTCTAAATCACTGCACCGTTTACAAGCATGCTTTTCCTCGTAATAAACAAAATACATCCAACAGCTCACAACTAGAACAATATAAACTAAATTATCAGTTTAACAATGCGAGCATTTCATTTATATCACATTTGCAAAACGTCATGAGCCAGTTACTTCTAACTACAACAATTCAGAACCTACTAATCACCTACAACAATAAGAACAAGAAGCATGTTTCCTCAAAAGTGTTCAATAATAGAAAGACGGCAACAAGATCGCTAGAAATTCACAAATCAAAACTAACAATCCCTACATGCTCAATTAAATTATTTTAACAAGAAAAACAGCATCAAAACCATTCCGTTAACACTAAATAACGCACGCACTCGCCCCCTGGTGCTACTTACTCAACCACGTCCCTAAATCTTGCGTCGATCTCACACCTAAGCATAAAAATAGAAAAAAAACAGCAAGTTATATGTACGATTCAGCCTCCGAAATCAACTCTAAGGGAGTTCAAAGGGCTCATTACCACAAAAACGACTTCGTGTAGGTGTGGGTAACTTAGATCTAGCTTGCAAAGGTGTGGGTAGCGTAAATCGGGCTTCGAACGGATGAGGGAAATCGCCGAACACCACAAAAAGCTGCTGTCCACGTTTTTACAGTAGAGGAATGCGCCGAAACGACTTCCAACGTCTTCGTTTTGATGTCTGTTACTACAAAACAACTTCGCTTATGAGTGGGTATCCCAAAATTAACTTCGAACAAAGGTGGGTCAAAGAAACTTGCCGCACTTCACGGATCTAAGCTGTTCGAGGTCGTTGGGGCTTGTCGGATCGGAGAGAAGACACCACGAAACCAGCACCCACGTGCACCGCTGCCGCCTGCTGCTGCCCGACACCCCGCGCCTACTGCTGCTGACGCCACGCGCCGCCGCTGCCCGGAGTCGCACGCCGCTGCTGCTCGGAGTCGCGCCGCCTGCTGCCTGTCGCGCCGCCTGCTGCTGTCCGCCGGAGTGGGCCGTCGTCGGTGCTGCTTTGTCGGAGAAAGAAATCCGGATGGGGGGGGGGGCTGGCGGCTTCAACAAGAAAGGGAAGGGAGGAAGAAGAAGAGGAAGGAGAACAAGATGGGCTAGGGTTGTTTTGTTTTAATTCCCCTTTTTCTTTTGTTTTGAAACATACAACTCACTTGGGCTAGTTTCTTGTTTAAGGCCCACTTACCCAATCACTCCTTGTTAACAAAACCAATAATATAATTTCGTAGTTGGTCCAATGGCCCAGAACAAGTGTCACATAGCGGAATCCGTACTAAACCATAACTTGATAAATAACTACACGCTACTAACTCACCACTAAATCTGTAACAATACACACTAGCTGAGATGTCACACTTAAATTAAATAAAGATCACTGATGAATCAAATAAAATAAAAATGAAATAAATCAATAAATCAATAAATAAAATCTATTTTGTTATAAAATTTCCCAGAACTCGGGGCAAGCTAACCTGAGTAACGCGGGGCGTTACAATCGACTTGCCGGTTACGATTGGGCAAGATAGTACACAGGTAACTCAGATGGTCGAGTTCGTGGTTATTGACGGCAGATCGGCCTACAATGCCATCTTCGGGAGACCCATCATTCACTCATTCCGGGTCGTCCCCTCCACACTGCATCAAGTCCTGAAGTACTCAACCATGAATGGAGTGGGCACGGTCCGAGGTGAGCAAAAGACCTCACAGGAGTGTTATGCATCCGCGCTTAAAGGGTCGGCCGTATGCGCCCTGGAAGAACAGACCAATCGCGACAAGCTGCAAGAGTCCGAGGCCGACCTGCCTAAGGAAGGCAAAAGACAGTTCTCCCCTCCAACAGAAGAGCTCAAGCTTGTTCCTTTACTTAGCCCTGAAAAACAAGTAAGCATAGGAACCAAGCTGGGGGCCACTGACAGGGAGGGAGGAGTTGATCAACTTCCTCAGGTCCAACTCGGACATCTTTGCATGGTCTCACGAAGACATGCCAGGCATCGACCCAAAGATCATGGTGCATCGCCTCAACATAGACCCATCATTCCGACCTGTAAAGCAAAAAAGAAGACGTGTAAATAAGGAGAGGAGTGATGTAATTGTTGAGGAAGTAAACAAACTTTTAAAAGTTGAATATATACGAGAAATTTTGTATCCTAAGTGGCTATCTAACGTTGTATTAGTTAAAAAGTCCAACGGGAAGTGGAGAATGTGCGTGGACTTTACGAATTTAAATAAGGCATGCCCAAAAGACTGCTTCCCCCTGCCAAGGATCGACCAGCTTGTGGATGCAATAGCCGGGCACGAGTTGCTCACCTTCATGGATGCCTACTCCGGATACAACCAAATTAAAATGCACTTGCCAGACCAAGATCATACCGCGTTCATAACAGACCAAGGTCTGTACTGCTACAAGGTAATGCCTTTTGGCCTAAAGAATGCAGGTGCGACCTACCAAAAAATGGTGAACAAAATGTTCGCCAAGCAGATCGGTCGGAATATGGAAGTGTATGTGGACGACATGCTTGTCAAGAGCAAGCAGTCAAAGTCACATCTTTTCGATCTGATCGAAGCCTTTGGAGTACTACGCAAGTACCGAATGAAGCTCAATCCGACCAAGTGTGCGTTTGGAGTCTCCTCGGGAAAGTTCCTTGGTTTTATGGTAAACAACCATGGGATTGAAGCTAACCCAGAGAAGATAAAGGCCGTGCTTGAGATGGAGGCACCCAAAACTCTAAAACAGCTTCAGTGCCTCAATGGCAGGATTGCAGCCTTGAATAGGTTCGTGTCAAGATCAACGGACAAGTGCCTCCCTTTCTTCAAGGTGCTTAGGAAGAAGGCACCGTTCAAATGGACGGTAGAGTGTGAGCAAGCACTAGAGCAGTTGAAAAACTATCTCTGCTCGGCACCTCTACTCGCAAAACCATTGCCAGGAAGAAGCTCCACTTGTACCTAGCGGTATCTGATAGTGCCGTCAGCTCGGCCCTGATCAAGCAGGAGGGTGCGTGCCAAAGTCCCGTTTATTACACCAGTAAGGCCATGACTGAGGCCGAGACCAGATATCCCCAAATGGAGAAGCTGGCCCTCGCTTTAGTCACCTCGGCCCGAAGACTTAGGTCGTACTTCCAAGCGCACACTGTCATAGTACTTACAAACTTGCCCCTGAATAATATCTTCAATAAGCCGGAAACATCGGGACGCCTGATGAAGTGGGCAATGGAGCTAAGCGAGTACGAAATCCAGTTCGAGCCAAGAACTGCGCTGAAAGGGCAGGCGATGGCCGATTTCATCGCAGAGCTCACCCCACCACCTCAGTTGGCCAGGGCCGACCTTCCATGGACAATCTACGTTGATGGATCCTCCAATGAGAAAGGGCGCGGAGCAAGGATCCTCTTACTTGCACCAGGTGGCAAGCGGTTTAAATACGCTCTGCGATTCAATTTTCGGACCTCAAATAATGAAGCCGAGTATGAAGCACTTCTAGCAGGCCTGCGCGTGGCCAAAGGATTTGGGGCTGATCACATCAAGGTCTTTAGTGACTCCCAATTAATCGTAAATCAGATTAAGGAGGAATACCAAACGAAGGACCCCCGAATGGAAAAGTATCTAAGCAAGGTCAGATCGCACCTCGCCCAGTTCGGGACTTACGAGGTGAGTCAAGTTCCAAGATCTGAAAACTCCAATGTGGATGCCTTAGCCAAATTGGCATCAGCATATGAGACCGACCAGGCTAGATCGGTCCCGGTCGAGATCTTGGACAGCCCTTCAATCTTGGACAGCCCTTAGCCAAAGCTGGGCATAAGTCATCTCAGTTCGTCCCCTGCGCATCCAAAAGCAAATGGGCAGGTTCAAGCGATAAACAAAATCATAAAACTAGGACTCAAGTTGAGACTGGATTCCAGAAAGGGAAGGTGGGCCGAGGAGCTACCTGAAGTATTATGGTCATATCGGACCACCCCCAGGGAGTCAACTTGTGAAACTCCGTTCTCGCTAGCCTTTGGCTCCGAAGCTGTTGTACTAGTTGAGTTCGGCATACCAACGGACAGGGTAGAGCAGTACGAGCCAGCGAAGAACGAAGAAGAGCTACTCCTTAACCTGGACTTATTGGAAGAAAAAAGGGAAATCGCTCAGCTGCGCCTACCAGAGTATCAAAACAGAATGGCCAGACATTACAATGTCCGAGTTCGACCTCGAAGCTTCCAAGTTGGACATTTGGTCTTAAGGAAAATTCAGAGTCATGTGGGCACCCTTGACCCAAGTTGGGAGGGACCGTTCGAGGTTAAAGGCATAGTCCGGCCCGGGACGTATATGCTGGCCGATCTGGAAGGAAGAGTGCTTGCACATCCATGGAACGCGGAGCACTTGAAGCGCTATTACCCTTGAAATGTCAAAATAGTCCTAAAATGGACTTGTAAAAATTTTCAAGGGACGGAACTTTTAATAAACGGAGTTATTTAATTTCATGACTCCGAGTTCGATCAAAAATTAAATGGGGTCACGGACTCCCATAAGACTTAAGATTTAAAATCGGTAAGGTAAAGGCAAAAATTGATCAAATTCAATCCTCAAAACCCACGGGTTCGAGTTGCGATGTTAAAATCAATCACGAACCAAAATTCAATCCTTTTGAATGCTTAAGTTAAATGTGCGATGTTGAAGGTTCAAGAAATTCAATCCTCTAAACCCATGAGTTCGAGGTGCGATGTGAATGTTAAACTTGAACTTAGAGACTCAAAGTTCAAACCGTTGAACGCTTAAGTTAAAGGCGAGATGTAGAAAGTTCAAGATTGCTTAATATTATCTTCTGGACTTCCGAGTTCGAGGAGAAATATTAAAGATCAATAAAAAGAAACTCTCAAATTCAAACCTTGGATAAAAGGGGCAATGTGAAAAGAGTTATCCTTTAGAAGGATGAGTCAGAGGTGCGAGATGAAGTTATTCATACATGAGTTCCGACTTACAAAAGCAAGTTTAAAAAGCTTAAGGAAAAGGTAGTAGAAGAACAAACAGAAGTGGAGAAATGAAAATTTCATTGATTAAAAGGACAGAGCCAAGGCTTGTATACCTTGCAGCTCTGCCCTGAAACTTACAAAAATAAAAAAAATAAAAAAAAGAGAAAGAGAGCCGCAGCTACTTCCGAGGTGGGAGGACAGCTCGCCCTGGGAGCCCAGAAGGTTGACCTCTTGGGATCCGCCCTGCTGAGAAGGAACCTCCTCTTGCGTCGTGCCGACCTCATTAGGCTCTTAGCTAGGAGCATCCTCTTCCTCCACGTCGGAGTAGTCAGATTCCAGCTCCCTGACGTACTTGTCCACCAGTGATTGGGGGCCAGGAGTACCATTAGGCCCAGAAGCCCACTTCTCAGAATACTTCTTCTTAAGATCGCTGAGATCGATCTGAAGATGAGGCATGTCGGCAGCAATGCCCTTCATCAGGAACTTGAAGCCGGCATCACTGAAGTCTTTGGCAAACCCATCGAAGTCTGGGTGTTGCCTGAACGACTCCTCCAACAGAGTTCCATTGGTAAGGCGCTCCTTCAGGTCTTCGAGCTCGGTCGTAAGGCGCCCAATTGAGGTATCCTTCTCCTCAAGGACTTAAGCAAGGTCGTCCTTCTCCTTCAGGAGCTGGAATTTCTCCTTCTCCAGCCCTTTGGTGATAGCATGGGCTGCTCGGAGGTGGGCCTTGTGTTTCTCACCCTCCTTCTTAAGAAGCTCGGCCTTGGCATCCACCTCAGCCCTCAAAATATCCACCTCGCGCCGGGCCTTTAGCAGCTCGCCCTTCAGCGTGGTGGGAGCCTCTAAGGCAGCAGAGGAGTTCTCTCTCTCCTTCGCTGCCAAAGCCTCTCTTCCATCCAGCTCGGCTTTGATCATAACCGCTGAATGAATGGAAGCGACGAACGCCTGACAAAGTCAAAAGACACAATGGTTTGTCCGAGCTGAAAATTGAGAAAATAAAGTGACACAAAAGCAGGTCTTACCTCGGCAGCGTTGTCAATGGTCCTCTGCAATACGGACCCAGGATCACTTACGAACTTGGATGCTCTCCTCAGACAGCGGTCCAAGCACGTGGCCGAGATGCGGGACACCTGGTCCTTCACCCCGGAGCTTGACGGTTCCATCCTGAACCGCATTCTCACATCGGATGTTCCCCCCATCCGAGCTTCGGGGTCATCCACCAAATCAGCATGGCTCGTAGGCAGAGTCCCACGAGCCCCAGCCTCCGAGGAGGAGGAAGTCTTCTTCTTCTTTTTCTTCTCCTCAAAGGAGATTCTCCCCTCACCTCGTTCAGGGGAGATATGTCAAGCGCCTCGGACTCCTCCCTTAGACGCTTCTCTCCAGATCGATCCCCAGATAAGTCTAGCTCGATCACGGGGGTGGGGAGTTCAGAAGATGGCCCAGAGTTACCATGGGCCTCAGTCCGCGGCACCGTAGGCGTAGCCGGTTCCGTACCCACCACGGTCTTGAGGGCGTGAGCACGGCCCTTGGACTTGCGCTTCACACTTCCAGTGAATCCGCACACCATTGCTGCAAAGTAAACAAGCAGAAAGTTAGAGATCAAAGGAAAGTTAAGATTAAAGTCAAGATCGAACACGGCTTACCGAGCTCGGGGTTCGGCCTTGAAGCTTCAATTGGACGAACCAAAGGGTTGTAGTCCAGTAGCCCCGACTCCAAGAGTAGCTTGTCGGTGACCAAGGTTCCGACCTTCCGACCCTTGGGGAAGTGATCCTTGTAATGTTTGAGAGTATCGAAGGTGGCTTGAGCAAGCTCGGGAATCGGTTTGATCGATACTGCACAAAAGAAAAACAAAAGTTCGAGTTAGATGTGAAAGGCAAGAAATTAAAAGGAAAAGAAACAAGAAAGACTCCATACCTAAGTTCCCAAACCTAGTGGGAACATCAAAGAAGGCACGACCAGACTCGTCCTTTGCCAGCCACTTACCTACCCATCCTTTGATGGAGGTCGGCCCCTTGACTATACCACCCGCGCCTTTCCTTGCGTACATGTAGTACCAACCAGGCTTCTTAGCTATCCTTTTGGCTTCAAAGAATCCAAGAAGCTGATCAACACTTAGTAGCTCGGCCTCGTCTTCATCCCGAGCTTGCAACCAAAAAATAATGGCTAAAGCAAAAATGACACCCCACCCATTGGGGGCCACTTGAGCAGGAGCCAGTCCAGTTCGGTTCAAGAACTCCTGAGCAAAAGGATGAAGGGGAAGTCTGAGGCCGTACTCAAACATCTTTACATAAAGAGTGACCCATCCCTCTGGAGGATTGTCAGCTCTTTCCCCTTCCTCAGGAATCCTAAGAAGGATATCGTTTGGAATTTTAAACCCCCTACGGAGGGGTCCAAGATAGTGCTCGGGCATCTTTGAAGGGTACTCCAGACCCTGGCCCGAGGTGGAGGTATCACTATCGTCTCCATCATCTGAGAACCTAAAGTTCTCTATTTCTTCCAGCTCGGACTCTAACCTACGAGCTAAGCCCTCCCCAGAATCACTTGGTTTTGGGGGCGAACTACTTATGGTACGACCCGCACTACCTAGGTTATCACTACTGGAAGGGGAAGACAAGAAAACCACCATATTCGAAAAAGAAGTAAACAAGAATGACTGACCTACGGAAGGTTCGAGCTGGTTTCAGATCGAACTCCAGAAATTCGGGAAACGTGAGGTTTGACCTGAAATCTCGGGACTATTTATAGCTAATCGAAAAAGTCTTTGCGCCGTACACGTGTTATCAACGAGCGGCTAGGATCTTCTCGAGATATGCAACGGCAGAATACTTGAGTGCTCTGACAACCTGGCAGATCGAAACGTCTTCCGCAACGGTCATATTCCCTCTACAAATGAAAAGTCGTCACGTGTCCAGAATGGATTCGGATAAACTTCTCTGCCAGGTCGAGATCGAACCTGACAGAGAGGGGACCAATGTTTGGGGGTAAAATATACCTAGGACACGTGGAGGACTCTTATTGGTGTTTGAAGAAACTGAATAAGAGGGATTGCCTAGGTCCACCTCGGCCCTACCGAGGAGACCGGGTTCGCCCATTATAAAAAGGCTAAGTATGGGCATCAAGGTTCGACCTGGCTTGGGTCCGACTTGCTTGGAACCCGACAGGTTCGACATGAGAAAAGACATATAACCGCCGGTCGTGTGTACTGTCGGATCCATCACCTATAAATAGAGGGCTTCATTTCACGCTCAGGTATCGAATCTCACCTCGAACTAAATACGGAGTCCGACCTATACTGACTTGAGCGTCGGAGTGCTTACCCTCTTGTGCAGGTCCACCCTGGTGTTCAGGTCGGAACTGAAGACCGGATTCGAGCTTGATTCGTGAAGAACCGTTGTGCAAACCCTTGCATAAACAAATACACAGAGGTATTCAGCGTTTACTTTTGATATAATGACAACTCTTCACTTTCAACATATTGGCAATTTTGCAAAAATGAAAACCAATGTGCTCGATACTGTTATTGGTGGAATAGTTTTCTTTAATCATGAGAATTCGCTGCCTTTGGAGATTGTTACTACTGTTTCTTGCAGATCACCACTTTTTGAAGTAATGAAGAAAACCTTCATTGATTTTTTTAAAAAATATACTCTAATTGTCATTGATTTGGTAAAATTGCACAAAATGTTAGCTATCTCTCTCGGAGTCACGAGTTTTATTTTGTCATTAAATTCCTCTGCCAGTTGAATGGTGGTCAACATCTTCATATAATTACCTAGTTGTTCCATATGGTTGGTTATTCTTGCTCCTTCATTCTTATTTTCATGTACTAGTCTGTTGGCTTTTATCTTCATATATTTAATTTCCTCTCTAGTTTATTTATTTCTCCAAAAAAAAAATGATATTAGAAAATATGCATGTTGCCAAAAACATGATGGAGGTTAGTTGTTGTGGTCATCAACTTCATATCTTTGAAACTTCTTTCTTGAGAAACTAAATGTGTGTTTGGTTGGTGATCTGAAAATCGAAATGACACGACTCGTCCCAGAAAACCTACTAGTTTAAGAACGGACCGCGCTGACCATGGACCCCACTAGGTGCAGAGTCTATAGTCGAAAATCTTCTAGACTTTTACACTAACTTTTAGCATCACTTCTATTCTTAAATTTCTTCTAGATACACTATTCATGATGTAACTACAGATGATATGCAATTTCTTAACGACTCTGGGTGGCAGAAACTGGTCCATTCTCTCTTTGAACCTCAGATACAACCTGAAGGGAAAACAAAGGGTAAAGAGTGAGCTGAAAAGCTCAGTGGGTGGTAAATTAATACAAAAAAAATAATATTGTAAAACTTCTTTCATAAACAGCTGAAGTTTCGAAGTTCTGCAAAACAAACCTTATAAAACCGTTCTAATAAATATTCCCATTAAATCTCATAAAACTTGAGAAACTAAAACTCATAAAGACTTTCTCATAATAAACGTGTAACAACACGCATTCTCTAAATAAATTTGTAAATCGTTCTCCTGAAACATTAAACAAAACTAGGAAAACACTTTCTAATATCATATAAAACATTTTCTTTCAACCAATAAATAGGTTTAGAAAACTCAACACCACACATGTATCCACATTCTATTCTGGTCTACTAGCGTAGAGTAATCTCAATACGCACAGCCGAATAATTATATTTCTGGTCTACTGACATAGAGTAATCTCAATATACACAGCAAAATAAGTCTCTCAACACGTGGAGTAAATGGTCCCAAAGACCTTCTATTTCTTGGTATACTATAGAAACACATTCAAATAGCATACGGGTAATCACCTGGATACAATAACATGGTGGTTTGAAAACTTCTTTCTCAATCTCATAAACTGTTCTAAAATTCTTTCTTTCTTCTTTCTAGGAACATTTCTTTCTTTCTCAAATCATTTCTAAAACCTTTCTTTCTAAAAACATTTCATGAAATTCTAATATTATTTTCTGAAATCTCTTTCTAAATAACATTTCATAACTTTCTCGAACACATTTCTTTAAATTATAAAGCATTTCTCAATTCTAATAAACATTTCTAAAATAATTCTTTCTAACACATTTTCTTCAATTCTCAGCAGAAATGCTAAATCATACATAATATATGTACTTTCTTGAAATTCTATCATGATAAACTTCTAAAAACATTTCCAAAATAAACCACTCACAAATCAATAATAATATCAAAAAATATTTAATAAAATAACCACTCACAAATCCTTTAAGGGAGTTGATAATATCAAAAAATATTTAATAAAATAACCACTCACAAATCCTTTAAGGGAGTTGTGCGCTGTACCAATTTCCGCTTGACCTGAAATATCGATTTAATACCAAATTATTTCACTTAATTCCAATTTCAACATAACTTAATTCAAACTTTAATCACAATAGCTTCAAAATAACCCAATTACCCCAAATTCCCCATTCTCTCTCTTCATTTATAACTCACTACTTTTTCTTCTTACAAGTGGGTCCCACCGAACCCATTAAATTTCTCTTTCTTCACTCCATTTCACGCAAATAGCACAATTTTTCCAACATTTTCTTCTTTTTTTTTCCTTTTTTTATTTAATTTAAAAACCACTCTCTCCCCTCTACTATTCATCATCTTGTTCCTTAATCCAAAACCACCATACCATGGCTTCTTCTGCTCCATTTCTTTTTTTTAGCTTATTCTACAAACTATACCAATCCAGATCTGTGACCAAAACGCATAAATTGAAGCTAACTCATCGATACGCATATTCACGTAAACCAGAAATCCAAGTTCAACACCTATTTCAAGAGATTTCTTAGGCAAAACAACAAACCCATAAACTATTTCTCTTCAACCCGTATTTCTTCCCAAACCTTCAAATAAAAACAACTTTAATTACCACTTCTAAGGTTGGTTCTTCAATCCGGCTCACAATCACCATCAAAATCTTCCTCTTCCTTATGTTTCGGTTGAAATCACCAAGATCCCCTTTTCTTCCTCCTTTTTCCTTTTCGTTCTCTCTCTTTTCCTTTATTTTCTTTCTTTTCCTTTCCTCTTTTTTTTTATCTAATTTTTCTTACCACCACGTGTCCTCTTACACCACACATACTTGCACCCCTTTTTTTTCAATTTTCCAATTTCTTTTTAAACACAAAAGTAAAAATTCATTTTCTTTTTCTTTTTTTATCCAACGACCAAAATGCCCTTATTCCAATTTTTCTTATTATTTATTTATTTTTTACTCCAAACGGTCATTACATGAAATTTGAAAACAAATGATTCATTGAAAAATAAAGTTGTATTCTTTGTTTTCAGTGTTTTCAAATATGTGTTTGGTAGCAAATTTGAAAATTGAATCTCAATTTAAAAAATTGTCTGAGGTATGTTTAGTAATGTTTAATAATTTATTTGTAAACTAGTGGTAATTACCAACTAAATATTTAGTTCAGCCGAAAATAATATTAATTAATTTATTAACATTTTCGTTATAAATTTTGTATAATTGTAATTTTACAATATTATATAACCTCTAATATATTATTTTTACATGTTTTAATTTTAACAAAAATGAAGTGGGTTTATAGCATAAAATAACATATTTATCAAAGTTTTTATCTTTTTTAATGTAATTTTGCATTTTAAAGTTTCAAGTTCAAAATCTAAAAACACTGAAAACATAAAAATGTTGTTTTCAAAAATTTCAATACTTGAACCACAGTATTCGAAACCCGTTTTCAAACACAAGCATGCCAAATTCATATTCAGTGATCCATTTGATTAAGTAAATATGAAAATAATAAATAGAATTCGAATCGCCAACACAACAGGAATTAACTGTTTTGGTCATTGAAATTCCTTGGGAAAGCTTCCGGAAGTTATTTATTAAATTTATCAAAGCTACATTGCTTTGTGTAGATGATAGGGTGAGCAACCATGTGAACAATTGAACGTTTGAAGTTTGGCTTTGTAATTTTTCTTTTATTGATTAACATGAGTTTTGATGTAGAGCGATACATCGGTGAATGACTTCTTATAGTCCTTGGGCCTTGAAAAATATTATTCCATTACATTTCAAGTAGAGGAAGTATAAAAATCTTTATGTTTTCATATATATCGTTAAATCTTCTCTTTCAATTTACTTTCATATATTGATTCTAATGTTTTCTTGTATTAGACGAGTACACTACAAAAGAACTTAGAAACAAAAAAGGGATTAGTACATTGATGGACTATTTAAAGATCTTAATTACATAAAAGGATGGAATGTATAGAATTTACACATTTGTCATGTATCAACCTTATTTATGAGGGTACACATCACATAAATTACTTAAATACCCTATTGTATCTACAAATTAATTTTTAATTCATTTCAAGATGCAGAATTGATTAATTGGAAGGTTATAATTTAGATCCCATAATTTTAGGTTAAAGATACTTTCCAAAAAAAATTAAAACCCCAAAACATTAAAAAGAAAACCCTAAATTCACCAAATTTGAAAACCTCCAAAAAATCCCTAAATCCCGTCTAAAAAGTCTCACGAGTATTTTTCTTCGTATTTTTCGCTTCCTCCGTCTGCGGTAGTCTATGGGTTGTGTAACCGTTCATCGGCCGTCGTCTTCCTTGTCCGCCTGACTGTTCCTGTCTGACTTCGCCGCGTCGTCGGACGCTGTATCGGTAAGTTTCCAGCCGTCGTCTATGCTTTGTCTGCTTCAATTTCCGTCTGCATATTACGTCTGTGTACTTCCGCCATTGTTGAAATGCTTCAGTTATATCCCATTTGCCGTCTTCGTAGGTTTCAGACCTTCATTTACCATCGGAGAACGACATTTCAGGCGACATTCCAATAGTAAGGTAATAGTCTTCTAATTCGATTTTGTATATATGCGTATATATTGTATATATGTGTATATAACTTATATTTGTATTTATGTTATAGTTACTAGTATATAAGATATGTTAACAATCTTAGTCCGTTCAAATTTTTTGTTTTCTGGAACTTCTAAATTTATCTGTTGTTTTGGTAATTTCTTGAAGGTGTGCCAATGGTGCTTCTTTTCATATGATTTATGAATTTGTCAAGTTGTTGTTATAAAGTGGTTCATTTGGTGATTGGATATTCTTTGTTGTAGATTAAATTATAAACATAAATGATTTTGAACTATTTGTTTGTATATATGGGAATATATTGTATATGAGGTATAAATTGTATACTTAATTGAAGATCGTTTATTTGCTTATGGAATATGAATTGTATACTTATTCATGCTCCTTGAAATGACTTTATCCAAAGTTTAGGTTGTGCAGACTGCGTTATTTCCAATTATTTTTTGATTTATGATTTCGTTAATTGAAGCAGAATATATTGAATATATGGGGATATATTAAATATATTAATATAAATCTTATATATCTTATCGATAAGTTAAGAGAGTTGTTCATATTTTTATATGGGAATATATATACCCATATATTGTATATATAGGTATATAACTTATATTTGTATTTATTTTATAGTTACTAGTATATAAGATATGTTAACAATCTCAGTCCGTTCAAATATTTGGGTTTCTGGAACTTCTAAAATGATTTGTTGTTTTGATAATTGCTTGAAGGTGTGCCAATGGTGATTCTTTTCATATGCTTTATGAATGTGTCAAGTTGTTGTTATAAAGTGGTTCATTTGGTGATTCGATATTCTTTGGTATAGATTAAATTATAAACATAAATGATTGTGAAGTATTTGTTTGTATATATGGGAATATATTGTATATGAGGTATAAATTGTATACTTAATTGAAGATTATTTATTTGCCTCTGGAATATGAATTGTATACTTATTCATCCTCCTTGAAATGACTTTATCCAAAGTTTAGGTTGTGTAGACTGCGTTATTTCCAATTGTCTTCTGATTTATGATTTCTTTAATTGATATATGGGGATATATTCAATATATTAATATAAATCTTATATATCTTACCTATAAGTTAAGAGAGTTGTTCCTATTTTTATTCCCACATTCTTTCTGAAGAATAGTCTATCAACTATGATTGAAGTTTAATTATGAATCAATCTTTGATTGGATATTTCTTGGACCTAAAATAAGCATTTAGTATTTTCCATTGTTTATGTAGGTATATATTTGTTTGATTACATTAACATGGTGAAGTGCAGGGGGCTACCAAAACAGAAAGAAATTAGAAGAAGTAATAGGTTAATGAACCAATCTGGCAGCAAGAAGAACAAAGAACCTTTATATGTTAATCTTAGTGAAGAGGTATGCAATACTGCTTATTATATTATTTGGAAGGATTATGTAGGTTGCAATATTTTGACAATTTTCAATCGATGTGCTCTTAGGAGAGCATTGAGGAAGAAAAGAATGGAAAGGAAGCTCAAACATCGAAATCAACATTTTACAATAATTTGTTTGGTAATATGCCACGTTATGCGAAATACTCGAAAATAGTCATGGACATAATTGAGAGTGAAGTTAGTAGATGCGAACCTACAGTTGAGTTTCCAAGTGAGGAAGAAGAAGTCGTTGGAACTCAAATAGTTCCTGTTGTGGTAATACATATGGATATTTTTTTATATTCACTCTTTGAAAGGATACACAATCGTTAACCATTATATGCATATATGTATATGATATTTTCAGGTGCGTGCCGATCAACCTCGTATTGAGGAAATAACATAGGAAAAAGTAATACTAGATAATGTGGATGATAGAAAAGGGAAGAGGAAAGAGAGAGAAGAATCTGAAGTATTGAAGCATTATTATTAGTCCTATCTCTTCAAATAATATTCTAATTTGAATTTTGAAAAATGCAGGAGGACGAAATCCCAATAATTGAAAGATTGGAAACATTGAAAAGGGGTGGAAGAGTAAAGAACATGTCGGGAATTAAGGGGAAGAAAAAAAATATGATACGATCAAAGAAAGGGTGATTATGGTAATTTTGAAATGCTTCTACGTATAAATTTTTTTTCTTATGGATATTGATTATATTAATCTTGAATGAATTACAGAATGTTAAGAAGTTTGGACGCAAGGATAAAAGGAAAAAAGGGAGATATGATAAAGGTAATTTTATTGGTCAGAATCGGTCAGATGCGTATGAGGTATGTATTATATATCCATGTACTATATTGTAAGTAACCAATTAGTTTTGTATGCATATATTTACATTTAGGTTTATATTATGTTCAGGCGGCACCATTGTTACTTCCAATGGATAAGTGGTTGAATAGCACGAAACTTTAAGTATACTCAAAATTAGAAGTTTTGGAGAATATCAAGGACTACTGTCAAGAAAACATCTATTAAAATTTAGAAATACATGTTTTGGTAGTTTCTTAGACGTTAAGATTACAAAATATCCTCTCCAACTGGTTAGCCACATAATTAGAAGACAATGTAGCCCTTCCCCAAGAAATGGAATTAATTTGAACTTTGAGGGCAAGGTGGTTCATTTTGGATTACGAGAGTTTGAGGCTATAACTGGTCTAAACTGTGAAGAAATACCTTCTGTGGACTTCAAAAAACTGAGTGGGAGATTCCTTAATAAATATTTCAACAACTCAACAATTTCCATGAAGAGAGCAAAAATATACTCTTTGTTTAATTCAAGGGATGTAGTGAAGAAGAAGGATAGAGTTAAGATGACACAATTATTGTTGTTGTCAAATTTCTTGTTGGGAAAACAACGAGTAGTGGGAGTTGAAGTGGAACATATCAAGCTTCTGGATGACACCGATCAATTTGAGAAGTACCCGTGGGGTCGTGTTTGCTATAACTCAACAATAGATTCTATAAAGAAAGCAATAAAAAATCCAGATGCATCTGTTGTGGGACTTTCTGGAATGCCGTTAGCATTGCTTATTTGGGCATATGAGTGCATACCATTGATTTCTTCTGGGGAAACAAAATATGCCAAACACGTATCTACTGATATACCGAAGATGGTAAATTGGGAGGCGAACGCACAACCGGAGTGGCGGGATCTAGCAATTAGAGTTTTTGAGACTGAAGAGGTATTATAAATGCATAATTTTTAAAATTTTAGTTGTGCTTTCTTTAGGTATGTATATTGATGACTATAATAATTATATGTTAATTTTAATGCAGTTTGAGTTTCAAACTATGTTCGAAGAAGATGATGATGGACAAACAAGAGTTTTTGAGGAAGGTGAACTATCAAATATGAATTCATCACATTTTCGATTGAAAGGAAGCTATATTCCTCCATTCTTTGAAGAATTTAAAGAGATGGTAAGTAGTCTTGAGAACATGAATTTCAAAATCAATACACTATTTTCTGAGATTGAGAGCGTTAAACGAATAGTGAATGAGAATATAGCCGTTATCAGAAAGGAGGATGGGAACGAAGATAGGGGTGGGGGTGGAAGGGATGGTAACAATGGCGGCAGTGAGGGTGGTGGACAACATGCTGAAAATTCAGAAGAAGATCAACAAAAAGACAATGGATCAAGGGATAGTGGAGCTACAATATCATTTCTAATGGTGCTATCCAATGCTGTAGTTTAGTTGTTGATTGTAGAAATTGTCTTTCTAACATATTAGACCGCATGCCTATTAATACTTCAAGTTCTATGGACAATGGTATACAGTAATTTGGTCAATTTTATCGCTCCATTGATGTTGCCAATATTTCTGCGACTTTCCACATTGAAGTGAATGACAAGTTTTGTGGAAAGCGTAACTTACAGAATGCATTGAGGTCTGTTGCTATAAGAGATAATTTTCAATTTAGGACTGTGAAATCCAATCGTGAAGTACCTATTGTTTGTTGCTTGACTAACAACTACCAGTGGTTTCTTCATGCTTCAAAGTTTGGAGATAAAGGAAGCGAGATTTGGATAGTAAAGAAATTTGTACACGAACTTACATGTTCTCTTGAAATAGTACTTAACGATCATCGGCAAGCAACTTTTTATGTTATCAAGGAGTTTATTAAGGGTAGGATTAACATCTCTGGCACCGATTTGCCTAGTGTTAAAGATGTTATATCCCATGTACATAGAGAACTCGATATTAGTATCAACTATCAAAAAGCATGACGTGCAAGAGAATCTGCCATAAAAGAAATTAGGGGATCACCTGAGGAGTCTTAGGCATTGATCCCTTCTTTTTGTCATATGATTAAAGTAAAGAATCCAGGTATGATTTTATTCATTTATTTACACTATATAAGTGTATTATAGCAATATATTATATAATCTAATATATACCTAATGTTACAGGTTCAGTTGTGATTTTAAAGTTGACAATAATGGAAGGTTCCAGTATCTTTTCATGGCTTTGTCGTCTTCTATATCTGGTTTGAAATATTTCCGACCTGTTATTTCAGTTGATGGAACATCAATGAAGAATAAGTATGCTGGCACTTTGATATCAGCTTGCACTTTAGACGCGAATCATCAGATATTCCCGTTGGCGTTTTCTGTTGTGGATTCTGAGAATGATGCTTCATGGGTTTGGTTTTTTGAACAGCTAAAACGATGTATTGGTGTTCGTCAAGACCTTGTAATTGTCTCAGATAGGCACAAGAGTATAGGCAAATCAGCTGAGAAGGTTTTCACTACTGCTTGCCACTGCAAATGCGCGTACCACCTCTTCAAAAACTTGAAGTTGAAGTACAAGGATAAGGTTTCAGATAATTTATTCTTCCCATGTGCCAAAGCATACAATGTTGAGGATTTTGAAGATAACATGCGTCTTTTAGATTCTACTGTACGAGGCATACGGGAAGAGTTATCGGTCATAGGTTTCTCTAAATGGTCGTGGGCTTTTTCCAGTTTGTCCAGATACAATTTTATGCAATCAACATTTCAGAGAAGCTAAATGCTGCCATGAAAGATGCAAGAGAATTACCAATTACTTCCATGTTAGAAGTTGTGCGGATGATGTTGCAAAGGTGGTTCTATGAGCGTAAGAACGATGCCAATTTTTAAATTACTGAATTCACTAAAAGTGTTGAGAAAAAGTTAAGAGAACAAATTTCAGATGGTCGTACAATGCAAGTAAGTTTTCCTAAGCAGTTGTACCTTTAATATATGTTTGTACTCTTAAATAATTAAAAATTGACTTTTGGTCTTTTTTTAAAATTCTTTTAGCTTTATGCTGTCAACAACGATATTTGTCAAGTAATTGATAACCATAGACAGGTTGAGGTAATACTTTCAAAAAGAAGTTGTTCATGTCGTAAGTGGGATATCGTTAAAATACCTTGTTCACATGCATGCGCTGTACAAACTCAGAAGCATTTACCTACAAAAGGTTACATCTCCTTGTACTATTCGAACAACTATTTACGTTCGACGTACAGTGGAAGTATACACCCATTAGGTCATCAGTCAAGTTGGAATATCCTTGAAGATGTGAAGATTATAAAGATGCTGCCTCCCAATGTGAAACGTCCTGCTGGTAGACCAAAGAAGTTGAGGATTCCGTCAGCATTAGAATTTAAACGACGTTTTAAATGCAGTCGTTATGGTAGATATGGTCATAATAGGAAGTCGTGCAGATTTTCTCTTACGCAATAGATAAACATTGATTCGTATGTTTTTTCCTGCGTTTTTTTCATCTTAAAACAATTTCATATTATTGTTTTTAATTTCAGTTATATTTTATTGAACTGAAAAAATTCTTTTATATATTAAGTCGACAACTGCGTGTTTGATATTTCCCCATATCAACACTGTAAGTTATATCCACACATATATCCCCAATGCACACATATATCACATATCTCACTGTAAGTTGTACACTTATATCACATATATATATCCATATATCCACATATATCCACAGATATATCAACTATAAGATTAATTTAATAAAACAGACTATAAAATATATCCCCTTGAAAACATCCATTTGAAATATGTGATTAACATCCATTCGAGTCAGTCTACTAGATGAGCCAAGTAGGACAACTTACTAATTGTCAATAGTTCAGTGTGTAGTCTGATATAGTTAAGTAATTCATACATTTAGATGTCATAGTATTTAACACTAAAAAAAGTATGGGATCCAATGGTTTATAATTTAGTAGTTACCATAAAAAAAGTTTCAATATATCCAATATAGCTAGTTCTCAATTAAGAAGTCATAGTATTCGAGTACATAAAGTTAATAATGAACACTATAATTAACTAACACAACAAAATTCGGCCATGTACTCCATTACATAAAGTCAATCAAAGTTGTGATAACAGGTTGAAAGTTGGAGCATCAAAATCTTCAATGCTTGATAGCTTTGATTTATGATCTTCAGCTGAACCAAATTTTGTAGTGTATGGTGATCTATTAACTTTAGAAGGCATCACCACTCTACGTTTTGTTCGTCTCAATGGTTCAACTTCCTGATCTTTCAATATTTTTATCATTTTTCCGTTCCCCCCTTTCTTGAACGGACCAGTTCCTCTCAACTGCACATCAAAATATTTGTATATACATATAATATAACTATATATGCAGCAATGATAGAACCAAAGCATGTATTAAGTCAACCCCTAGCCTGCGAACAGGGTCCGAAAATATGCTTCAATAACACCCACATCTCATAAGAAAATAATATGACTCAGACCAGCACGCTCGCATCATAAAGAAAGCATAATCACAATAACTCTATTATAACGTGCATCCTTTGTAAACACACATCATCCCACAACCATTCTCAGCAGTTTAACAAGGCAAAATTTCCACTATTATCACCAACGCATATTCAACACTACATCAAGTATACAGATTAACACAACCGAGAGCTACCTAACACAAGAGCGTATCAAAAATAATATCAAACATCACAAAACAGCACATTAGAAGCCATCTGACACACATTAACGCACGCACACGCCCATTGTCTACTTACATACAACCGCGCCCCTATGTTTTGCGTCGATCTCACACCTAGGCACTAAAACAGAAAAAAAACAGCAAGTTACATATACTATTCAGCCTTCGAAATCAATTCTAAGAGGGTTCAAATGACTCATTACCACAAAATTGACTTCGTATAGGTGTGGGTAACCTAGATCTAGCTCGCCAAGGTGTGGGTAGCCTAAATCGGCTTCGAACGGTTGTGGGTAAACCCGAATGTCACTGAAACGCTGCTATCCACGAGTTCCAGCAGAGGGGACGCACCAAATCAGCTACCGAACACTGCTGTACCCGAGCCTAGGTGAAGTGTTTGGACCCGAAGCCGTCAGGAGCCGTTCCCAAATGACGATCTGTCACGAATGACCATCGGACCATCGCTGTTGCTGCAGAATCCGTGCGTCACCATCGTTCGGGTTTGGTTCGGATCGAAGATGGTGCCGCTGCTACTGTTACGAAGTCGCCGCCGCTGGATGGGTCGCCGACCGCCGCTGCTATGGATCGTTGGGACGTCGGGGTGCTGTCGTCGCCGGCCGCCGCTGCTATGGATCGCGACGTCGGGGTGCTGCCGTTGCCGACCGCTGCTGCTGTGGATCGGGACGTTGGGGTGCTGCCGTAACCCGGCGTTCACGGGTGAAGTCGTCGGAACGAGAAAAGAGAGGAAGAGAAGGGGGGGTGGACGGCTAGGGCAAGGGAAGGAAGAAAGAGATGCCAACCTAATGTGTTTTTTTTTCTTTTTATTAATTCCCTTTTCCTTTGTGTTAAAACCAAACCAACCCAATAAAAGCCCAACATGACCAAGCCCAACAGAAAAAGAAACTCATCCCAACTTAAGATAAAACCAATCCCGCGAAACCCGATATGTACAAAATTTTATTAAAGTTTAATTTAATAAAAAAAATTTAAATGAAACTCCTGATTCGAGACTAACTAACCTGAGGGACTCGGGGCGTTACAATATACTCCGTAAGTAGCCCTTACCAAACAGACACCAAACAGCATACTCACAATCACATCGGCATCATACACAACAATCTAAGTAATAAGCATCAAGAACTAGTAACAGTAAAGTGACCTCTCGACACTCCAACCAACTTCGGAACTATCGTGGCTTTGATTTGCACAACCCGCTAGCTCCTAACCCTTTCAACATACAACTCGTACCAAACCCTGAGTTAGTACTCCAAGGCTAGCCCTTAGAGGCGCATCGGTCCTTGACATTTATCCCCAAGGTACCGAT
Organism: Momordica charantia; assembly: GCF_013281855.1. NCBI lineage: Eukaryota > Viridiplantae > Streptophyta > Magnoliopsida > Cucurbitales > Cucurbitaceae > Momordica > Momordica charantia. The sequence continues at coordinate 13,091,926 of NW_028275158.1, read as the reverse complement.
GACCCTCCATAGAAGCTTGGCGTTAGACCTTGCTATTTATTCCAAAGGTCTTGGGTTACACACCGGTCCTTGACATTTATTCCCAAGGTACCGACATCTGATCAACGTATTGGTTCTTGGCCTCCATCCCGTATAAAATCAAGGCTAGTCTCAATTAGACTCATCGTGCCGACCCCCAAGCCTTTATACCCGGAGCCTCGACACTCATCTCAACCAAAAATGGTGTATCGACCCCCGACCTTTTGTACCCGGAGCCTCGACACCCATAAAGACGTAACAGACCCCGACTCTTTACTCACGGGGCTTAACCCTCATTCAACATCCTACCCGAACCATACAACACCGACGAACCCAACTCTCGCTTCCAACAAGGGTTCCAACTCACAATGACCCATCCTGCTTGTCACAGCAACCCACACATTAAGGTAGACCCAATATTCCTACGACTAGGCCTTAGTAACCACAGCCAGACTTCTCAAAATGTCAGGGATCCTACTCACACGTCTAGCACATCACACCAACGTTTTACCATACGCCAGATGCAACAAGCCCATCAACAACAACAAACAAGTATAATGCACGCCTTAATTACATCGTTTATTCTAAACGAAAACAAACAACCTGTACAAATCACTCAACTAGGGATGACCTCATGAAACTGTCCAACATACTCAGAAACACCGACACAACAGTCATACTCAGAAACATAGACTTCCACAGATGCTTTACAACATTTTAGCCAGCACAACTACAAGTTCAGCAACAACGGGCAATATTCAGTCATAACCAAATCTAACGTCGACCATTATGATAGAATCCATTCTTCCAGAATTATCTCAACGAACAAAAGATAGCCAGAATCAATAGTAACAGACATTCAAATCTAGATTAACGAGAACAATAACACAAAGACTTATCCAAGGAATTTAGCACACATTCAGTCACACACGCCCCCCCCCCCCCGGTACTACTTACACACTGCTAGGCTTCCAAAGCACGCGTCGATTCAACACCTAAACACCAAGGAAAAAGAAAAAAGCAATTAAAACAGAAGTTTCAGCCATCGAACTAGTTCTAAGGTGCTATAAATGCTTCGTTACGGCCAGAAACGATTTCATTCAGGTGCGGGTAGCTCCAATCCTAGTCGACCAGGTGTGGGTTGCGTAGATTGGGCTGCTATCAGGTGTGGGTAATCGCCAAACACTATAAAACCCCGCTGTTTGAAATTCCCCGCTGTCACCGCCGCATCTACTACCCTCGCTGTCACGGATGGCAACACTCAATCGTCACCGCCGCACGCTGCTAGCACGAACGGAGTCGCCGCCCGCCGCTGCCACGAACGGACGCCGCCGCTGCACACCCCGCGGTCCAAACACACCGCCGTGCCAGCACCGCACGTCGCCCGTTGTTCTCGAACACACCGCCGCACGCTGCTAGCACGAACGGAGTCGCCGCCCGTCGCTGCCACGAACGGACGTCGCCGCTGCACACCCCGCTGTCCGAACACACTGCCGCGCCAACGCCGCTTGTCGCCCGCTGTTCTCGAACACACCGCCGCGCCCGTTGCCGTGAAATGGAGCCGTCGCCGCACCTGCCGCCGTGGACTGGGTCGTCGTGCCATCGCCGGTTGTGTTCGTCGAAGGAAGGCTCGCCGGCGAAGGTCGTGAGGCAGCCCTAGTGGAGGGAAAGGCTAAACGTGAAGATGGGGGAAAAAGGCTAGGGTTTTTTTTCTTTTCTCTTTATAACTCTTTGTTTTAATTTCCAAATAGCTAGGGTTTTGGGCATTTGACAAATCCACACATGGTCCCTTATTTGGATAAGTTTTGGGCTTCTAATAAAGCCCATTTAACTAAAAATTGAATGAAAGAAAACAAGACCCATGGACTCCAAAAGATTACGAATGCAGACCTCACCTCCCTATACTTAATTAGTTCTACTAATAGAATTAAGCAATCGGCCCAACGACCCAGGCAAGTGCCACGGCAACACACTCACAGTCAACAACCATTAAATACATACATAAAACCAATAACTCACAACAATTACTATAGTAGTTCAAAAGAACTGATACAGAGCAATTAGATAAATTTAAAATTATCTCTGAAAAGAAACCCCCGGGACTTGAGGGTAACCTGACCTGAGTAACGTAGGGCCGGACTTGAGTAACGCGGGGCGTTACAGACTTCACCCCTTCAAAAACTTTCGCCGTCGAAAGTTCGTTGATCGAACAATTCGGGGTAGCGAGCTTTGATATCGTCCTCCCTTTTCCAGGTAGCCTCCTCCACTTGGTGGTTCCTCCACAGGACCTTTACCAAGTCAATCGACCGGTTCCTCAGTACCTTGGTTTCTTTTGCTAAAATCTCAATGGATACCTCTCTATAGCCCAAGGTTTCATCTAACTGTAGTGGTTCGAAATCCAAAACATGCGAAGGGTCATGGACGTACTTCCTCAGTATAGACACATGGAACACATTATGCACTGCCTCCAACGACGGTGGTAAGGCCAACCTGTAAGCGACTGGGCCAATGCGCTCCAAGATCTCGAAAGGGCCGATATACCTCGGACTAAGTTTTCCCTTCTTACTGAAACGTAGGATGCCCTTCACTGGCGACACACGAAGGAAGACGTGGTCGCCGATGTCAAACTCCAACGTCCTACACCTAACATCAGCATAACTCTTCTGTCTGCTCTGAGCCGTCTGCATTCTTGCCTTAATCCTATGGATGGCATCGTTAGTCTCCTGCACCAACTCTGGTCCCAACAGGACTCTCTCACCGACCTCGTCCTAATGTACCAGCGATCTGCACTTCTTTCCATTCGAAGCTTCATATGGAGCCATTGCGATTGTCGCCTGGTAGCTGTTGTTGTAAGAAAACTCTATCAAAAATAGATGTTTGTCCCAAGAACCACCGAAGTCTAATATGCAGGCTCTCAACATGTCTTCCAAACTCTTATTCAGACGTTCAGTCTGCCCATCGGTTTGGGGGTGGAACCCCGTACTAAAATCAAGCTGCATCCCAAGGGCTTTATGCAAAGTTCGCCAAAAAGTTGACGTGAAACGGGGATCCCGATCTGATACTATGGACACCGGTATGCCGTGGAGTCTAACTATTCCCTGCAAGTACAGCTCCGCCCACTTCTCCACTGAATAAGTGGCCTTGCCTGGAATGAAATGAGCAGACTTCGTTAAGCGATCTACAATCACCCAAATCACTGTGTAACCTTTAACCGTCCTCGGCAACCCGTAATGAAGTCCATGGCCACGTCGTCCCACTTCCAAATAGGTATCCGTAAAGGTTGCAACAACCCGGCGGGTCTCTGTCTCGAGGCCTTCACCTGTTGACACGTCAAGCACTTACTGACGAACTGGGCAATCTCTCGCTTCATGTTGTGCCACCAATAGAGTTCATTGAGATCCCTATACATTTTGGTGCTCCCAAGATGCACTGAGAATGGAGTATTGTGAGCCTCGGTTAGTAAGTCCTTCCTTAAGGAGAAATCTCTTGGTACACACAGCCTACACTGATAGAGCAAGGCCGCATCTTCTGAAAGGGTGTAACCTCCCTGACCCACCATACCGAACTCTCTGATCAAGCTGGGATCCCCCTTTTGTGCAGCGATGATTCGCTGTCTTAAAGTGGGTTAACTGAGAGTCGAGCTAACACCGCCGCCACGTACTCCACTGCTAACTCCACCTCCGCATGGTCCAACTCATCCAATACCGGCCTATGATGCACGATCGGGGGTGCTACACTCGTCGCTCTTCTACTAAGTGCATCGGCCACCACGTTCGCCTTCCCGGGATGGTAATTGATCTCACAGTCATAGTCCTTTACCAGTTCTAGCCATCGCCTTTGTCTTAGGTTAAGTTCTTTCTGAGTGAAGAAATATTTCAAACTTTGATGATCAGTGAAGATTTGGATTCTTTCTCCATAAAGGTAGTGTCTCCATATTTTCAAGGCAAACACCACTGCTGCCAGCTCCAAATCATGGGTGGGATAGTTAAGCTCATGTACCTTTAATTGTCGCGAGGCATAGGCAATGACTTTCCCATGCTGCATCAGAACGCAACCCAACCCTCTCCGGGAAGCGTCACTGTACACCACTAAACCTCCAGTCCCATCGGGTACTGTTAGCATCGGGTGAACTGCGTCAAGGGCGCTGCTAATCGAGAAAAATTTTGGACGAACCTTCTATAATAGCCAGCCAATCCCAGAAAACTGCGAATTTCAGTCAATGTGCGAGGCCTTGGCCAACCACTAACCGCTTCTACCTTGGCTGGGTCCACGGCAATACCCTCCCTAATGACTATGTGGCCAAGGAAGGCCACCGTATCCAACCAAAACTCGTACTTTGAGAACTTCGCGTACAGACTGTTTCCCCTCAAGGCGATAAGGACCTGTCGCAGATGCTCTTCGTGCTGCTCTGTTGTCTTGGAGTAGATCAGGATGTCATCGATGAACACAATCACAAACAGGTCCAAAAACTCCTTAAAAACCCGGTTCATGAGGTCCATGAATGCCGCAGGGGCATTAGTGAGTCCAAAAGACATCACCATAAATTTGAAGTGTCCATACCTGGTCTTGAAAGTTGTCCGTGGTATGTCGACGTCCTTTATCCTCAACTGGTGGTATCCCAATTGTAAGTCTATTTTTGAGAACACTCTCGCTCCCTTTAGTTGGTCAAAGAGGTCATCGATGCGAGGGAGGGGGTATCTATTCTTCGTCGTTACCTTGTTCAACTCTCGGTAGTCCACGCAACGTCGCATAGATCCATCCTTCTTTTTCACAAAAAGCACTGGAGCGCCCCAAGGAGACACACTCGGGCGAATGAAACCCTTGTCCAAAAGTTCTTCTAGCTGTACATTGCGAAAGCATGACTGGTTTATCATTTCATTATTAGAATGTTGTTTATGTTGTAAAAGCATGGTGAATGTGTTTGTGAGCTGAAAGATGCATGGGTCATGGCTTAAGAGAGTATATAATATGACTCTGGTGAGAGTTGGATTCTTGGAGAAAGTGGATGGGTGAGTGTCAGGGCCTCGGGTATAAATGGTCGGGGGCTGATACGTCACTAACTGAGAATTGAGGCCTCGGGTAAAAACGGTCGAGGGTCGATGGAGCAGTCTTTTGAAAGGAACACTATCGGGGCCTTGGGTAAAAATGGTCAAGGGTTGATGCATAGTTCAAGGCGTTGGGGATAAATGGCAAGGTCGAACGCCAAGCCTCTGTAGATGAGTGTCGGGCTTCGGGGATAAATGGCAAGGGCCGATGCGATTCGAAGGAGTAAGCCTTGGAGGAATTAAGAAATAGAACTAGTGTGTTAATGTGTAAGGATGAGTTTGACATGTACGGTACATGTATAGTTAATCATTTGCATAAACTGCTTCTTGTGATATGTTTCTATCTATTCAAAGCTCGAGAGTTGTGATAAGCATGATATGTTGATTCCTGATAAGCATGATACATTGTTTCCTTGATAAGTATGCTGTTGTGCGTGACCCTTCAGATAAGGGCTGCTTACTGAGTACTGTGGTTGTACTCATCCCTCTTTTTCCCCTCCAGTTTGCAGGTATCGAGCTAGCTCTTGGGATGGTGATAGCGAGGAGGAGGCGTGATCGGAAAGACCATTAGCTATGCTGCGAGCAATTAATTTCTTTTGGTTAGGATAGTTGTGGCTATTTAATCTTGTAGTTGAGTTGTTAGCGGTTGGTTTTGTTTAGTTTTATTGTCTAAAGGATGTTGTAAGGTTGCCTATTCATTATTCTTTTTAGAGCATTAATTTTGTTAGCTTCTTGAACTATGGGATTGTAACCTACTTAGAATATTTATGAATACATTTGTTTAAGTTGATCGTACTTGAATTAATTTTTGCTTCATTGTCATTCGAGATGTTAATATCGATTTAGTGGATGGTTTATATTAGTAGAGGTTTCCTTGAAGGGTTTGGTTAATGTGAAGTCGGTATTTAATGGTTTATCTGTATAGGATGTGAGTTTCTCTTAAATCTTTAGTGTTGTTGTTCTAATTGTTCAAGCTCTCGTGAGTGTTGAAAATCAGAGTAGCGCAGGAGAAGCGTGGTAGCTTTATTGCTTAGAGTATTGTTGTGAAGACAATTCTCTTGTTTATGTGAAAATTTTAGGTAGTCTTAGTAACGGTCCCTGTTTGGAAATGGTGAAATTCTTGGGGCGTTACACCAGAAGTCTTTACCCAATGGACCGAGACGTGCTCAGCTCGGTATCCAACACCCTCGTGACTTCTCCGCACGGTACCCAACACCCTCGTGACTTCTCGGCTCGATACCCAACAACCCATAATCTCAAGGTCACGGGTCTATTGTAGATGTGACAATGGCATGGAAGGTTGCCACGGGTCTTGCAAGGAAAGGGAAAATCGACATGCACTTTCTTGTGTCTCATGAAGATGAGACAACTCACTACGACTAGGGTACCATGGGCCCTACAATGATTCGACAACTCAATCGGCTCGAACCACGATCCTTGACTGTTAGATTGAAGCATTCTCGGCGCGAACCCCGGGAAACTTGCGTTCTCCTTGGTCACGGGCCTGACATGACAAGATAAGTCACGACAAAAGCTATGCTCCCAATGAGATCAAAAGCATCGCATTTAGTGTAACGCCCCAGGAATTTCACCATTTCCAAACAGGGACCGTTACTAAGACTACCTAAAATTTTCACATAAACAAGAGGATTGTCTTCACAACAATACTAAGCAATAAAGCTACCACGCTTCTCCTGCGCTACTCTGGTTTTCAACACTCACGAGAGCTTGAACAATTAGAACAACACTAAAGATTTAAGAGAAACTCGCATCCTATAAAGATAGACCATTAAATACCGACTTCACGTTAACCAAACCCTTCAAGGAAACCTCTACTAACTATAAACCATCCACTAAATGAATATTAACATCTCGAATGACCATGAAGCAAAAATCAATTCAAGTACGATCAACCTAAACAGATGTATTCATAAACATCCTAAGTGGGTTACAATCCCGTAGTTCAAGAAGCTAACAAAATTAATGCTCTAAAAGAATAATGAATCGGCAACCTTACAACATCCTTTAGACAATAAAACTAAACAAAACCAACCACTAACAACTCAACTACAAGATTAAATAGCCACAACTATCCTAACTAAAGGAAATTAATTGCACGCAGCATAGCTAATGGTCTTTCTGATCAAGCCTCCTCCTCGCCATCACCATCCCAAGAGCTAGCTCGATACCTGCAAACTGGAGGGGAAAAAGAGGGATGAGTACAACCACAGTACTCAGTAAGCAGCCCTTATGTGAAGGGTCACGCACAAACAGCATACTTACCAAGGAACAACGTGTCATGCTTATTAAAGAATCAACATATCATGCTTATCACAACTCTCAAGCTTTGAATAAATAGAAACATATCACAAGAAGCAGTTTATGCAAATGTTTAACTCTACATGTACCGTACATGTCAAACTCATCCTTACACATTAACTACCAACCTCTAGTCTCCCTAACATCTCAAGTACCTCTACGCTTATCACAGCTATCCTAGCCTCCCACAGTTAACTCCTTCGAGTAGAGTCGGCCCCTGACCATTTTTACCCAGAGCCCCGACACTGCATCGGCCCTCGACCATTTATACCCGAGGCCTCGACACCCACCCATTCACTTTCTCCAAGAATCCAACTCTCACCAAAGTCTTACTATATACTTTCTTAAGTCACTACCCCTGCATCTTTCAACTCACAAATACAATCCAGCATGCTTCCACAACATAGACAACTTTCTAATAATGAGATAATAACCCAATCATGCTTAATATCCAACATCATTATTCAACAAGCATTACTAAGTATAATAACTCACAAAACCCGCCGAACAATTCATGCATATCCAGGCAACAAACATTACCACAGCAATACTCAACAGTTTAGCAAAGCAGAAATCTCACAATTTTCATCGACAAATATCCAACACTACTCCAAGTATTTCGACCAACACAATGAGAATTATTTAGCACAATGACGTAACAAATTAGCATTAAACGCCACAAAACCAGCACATTAGAGTCCATTTAGCAAACATTAACGCACGCACACGCCCCTTGTCTACTTACTTTGTTATGTCCCAAAACTCTCACAAGAGTTCTACTTGCTACTACGCCATGCCTCATGCATCAACAATCTCATAACAGTCCAATATGCGATACACCGAAATGATCATATGTAAAAGCCAATCCATCTAAAAGAGTCCAACATGATCTAACAGCTCCAACAGGCATCGTTCACAGAAAAAGCACAATCAACCACTTAACCAAAATATAATTGATAAATACCCAGCATACATCAAACACAACCGATTTCTCATAAATATTCAATATGCTTTTGAAACAACAGATTATAGTACCAGTATACAAATTTCATCATGAAAACCAATTATAACATAATAACAATTCAATCATAGTCATCCAAGATTACCTGGCTACAATTTATTCACACAACCACATAATTTTCCCAAGATATATCAACCGTTTTATCAACAATGACGTTTACTAAATGATAACAACGACAAGCAACATGCAAATATCACACATGGGCACACGAGCAAACAACCATATCATATCAGCACACAACATCCAATCCCTCCAGTAAGAACTACTTACACAAGGTCCCAAACTGCTACTAAGCTCGTCGAAGGGTTCCTAAATCCAAAAGCATCCAAACTTGATTAAAGTTCATACTAGAAACGCTTAAGTTGGATCGAAACTAAGCTTAGGTGATTCGTTACCTAAAACTCCCCCTAAAACCTCTTGGGTTAGGAGTGGGTCGATGCCGAGGATGTTCAGGTTCCCAAAATCGAGTTCCAAATGCCAAAGGCTTGCTGGTCCGATGCCAAAAAGCGATGGGTAACGCTGATTTGGGTCCGATTTGAGGTTGGTCAGCGCCGAACCAATGCCGAATAGTGGGTATCACAAATCGACTTCGCACACGTGTGGGTATCACGTATCCGGCTTCGTTTGGTTTTTGGGTAAACTCCAAACGGGTCGGAAAGCTACTGCTAGCGTCGAGGAGGGCTGGACGCACCAGATCTGGGCTAATCGAGGAGTTGCGTCACCATTTCAACCGCTGAAGAACGTCGGGACGCCATGAACTGAGGCAAAAATTGTCGGAACGCCATGACTCGCCGCTGCAGCACCGTCCAGTGCTCGGGCTGCCGCAAAACTAATGCAAAACACCGGAGAGAAGATGACCGCAAGGATGCGCCACCGTAGGAAGTCATCGCGCGTCGGGTCAGTTACCGGAGGAACGTTGAGGGGACGAGCGTGTTCGGGTTCGTGGGTCGCCGCCGAATAGTCGTGCCGCCGCGGAATGAATCGCCGCCATGGGTGCCGCCGGTTACCGTTGAGCTGCTCCATAACCATGGAAAACGCATTCGCTCCGTGGGTCTCCTTTTAAGCCGCCGCCACCGCTGCCATTGTTGCCAACACCGGAAAGTGGCCGGAGGAGAAAAGAAGAAGAGGGTGGGGTGGGTGTGACGGCTACAAGGAGAAGGAGGGGGAAAGAGAGGCCACTTAGGGTTTTCTTTGTTTTATGTTTATTTTATTTATTTTGCTTTTAAACCAAAAAGCCCACATTCCCAATTTTTAAAGAATCCTCTTAATTAGTTTTAAAAAAGAAAAGCCCAACTCCCAACTCTAATGGAAAGCCCATGGGCTAGAGGAAACTAGAATTCTATTTTCAAATAGTTCTAACGGTCCAAAACAAGAAACCCGAAATTTCACATTAGTAGTTAAAATAAAACTCACAATAATTAGAGATAAAATAATTAACTTCAACTCTAAGACCCAAGAATAACAATTTAAAGAAAAGTATAATTTATGAAGGAAAATCCTAAAACCCGTGAATTTAAGATTTAACTAAAAATCTCCTACACTGATCGAGAACTTAAATTATCTTAATCCAACGAAATTAAACTTAATTCTACTTTAGCCAAAAATTAGAATTTCAAAATTATAAAATCCAAGAATTAAAGTTATCAGCTTAGGAAAAAATCCAAAGACACTATTTATCTCTAAAAAGACGAGTCAGAGAACGCGGGCCATTACATTGAGAGTAGGGGGAATTGTTATGCAACGAGAATCGACGATAGCCAAGCTACAGGACGCGATCGGAAGGAAGCCCGCTAGGCCACGAAGGGCTCGGCCCACGGCCCAGCCAGCATGTCTCCCATCTGCGATCAACGATTTCACCCAGGCCTTGCAACTGTGAATTAGGGTTAGCTACAGAAGGTTCTGGAACTACTTCACTACTGTAAGTAGCAGTCCAACCCTAGAGGTAAGGGCATATAAAGTTGACCACTTTCACGTTATTCTCTTGCTAACTTAGGCATCGGAGCCCGTGTGACTAGAGTCACCCCGGTTTAGTTCGATTTGGTTTTGCAAGTATTAGTCCCGATAATCAAGTTTGGTGTGTGCGAGGAGGAGAACTAGAGGACCGAAATCCACGCATCAACACACCTAAATACATAAATTTGAAATTCATTTAGTAATTCAATTTTCTAACAATTAAAATCAATACTATATTTTGTTAATTTAGTTATTTTCATTATTATTGTAAAATTTTTATTCGAAGACATTATTATATAATTGAATAAGATTTACATTTTTATTCTCGTAAACATTTTGAGATTCTAAAACTTTTCATATTTCACCATTAAACTTAATTAATTTTTTTTAATTTCAAATTTATATAAATAACTGCAACACTTTTCATGTTTTTAAGTTTTCATGTTACATTCATTTAATCCACTTTGTAGTGCATTTAATTTTTTTCTCCTACACAAATGTTTACGTTATAACTCTTCTGATTCTTATCCATTGTTATTATTATTTTACAAAATTGTTAATTGTTAAGTGCTATCTCTCTTAAGAACACCTCATCAAAAAGAAAATCTCCTTGGAGAAACGAAAGGGGAAGCATGCGTAAGCCACGTGCTTTATTACTCCAGTTCAGACAAATGCCGAACAAGGCGCGTGTCAGTTGGATGGGAGTAGTTATCCAAAATCCCACTAATCCAACTGATCCCCCCATTATGCGCACAGTTTCCTATAATTGTGGTGAGGGAAACTGCCAATTCAAATTCAAAATGAACCTCTCTCAGACCTGTGAAACGGTTAGTTCTTAGACCCTATAAATACTTCTAATAAAGAGTATGGAGGGGTGATCTTATTTTTTCCAGATTCAATTTTTATATACTGATACTGACAAAAGCTTCGTAGTGCTAACTCCCTTTTGCAGGTTCTTTATCTTGGAGTGTTCTCAAAGATCTATTGTGACTATCGAAAATTATTCGGTACGAACAATTGGTGCTGTCTGTGGCAAACGAAAATTTATATATATTTTAATCCTAAAAAACCCAGTAAAAACCAACAAAGAAATGGCGGATGACAGCATGTTACAACAATCTTTCACAAGTAGCAGAACCCCTACTTCTGTTCACAGACCAACCCGAGGGCGAGGAAGGCCCCCCTTGAAGCGAGGAGGAGGAGCAAGAAGAAATGCCCCCTGGCCCAGTACTTCAAATAACGTCCGGCAAATGGGTTAGGAGTTAATGGGAATGCATGCAGAACTCAACGAAGTTGGCTCGGAACTCGGCGGAGTTGCCCATTTGTTGGGCAAAGATCACGGAATTGACGACAACCTTGCACCGTAGTCAAATTCCATATGCTATGACTCGAGATATCCCAGGGTCGTCTACCAGGGTCCAAGACAGGCATGTCCGTGAGGATACTGCATACTCACCAGTCCCAAGAGACCCAGCTCGCGGTAAAGCTCCTACGTTGTCGGGAGACGGTAATATAGATGATACACGACCTCGTGAATCAGTACATGAATTACTGAACCTAAGAACTAGAAGAACAGCCACCATCGATCCAAGGGAAGAACTCCGAGTACATATTACCTCGAAAATACTAGATATGCGACATACAAAGAACGGGCGGAATGAGGCCCAACAAATGGAGCGACAAACTCCATTAACACATAATTTGGGGTCTACTCTGACCATGGGGGGGCACAGTCAAATGCCCGCGACAACATCTACATATCAGGCGACAGTAGAAATATCGAAAGTCCACAATCCCATGAAATAGGTGATCAGTAAGCTCTAGAGCGATTTTGAGGCCTGCGACAAAGTTGCAAACCAGATGATGCAACTTGGGTAGAGCTGGGAGAAAGAGAAAATCTGCCCTTCACAGCTCCGATAATGGCATATGCGCTCCCGCCAAAGATGAAAAAGCCGGACATGAAGGCATATGACGGATCAATAGATCCAGGTTATCATATTGAATTATGCAAAGGGTTGATAGAGCTAAATGTCGCGGGCGATTAAATGAAATGCCGAGCATTTTCTGTGACTTTAAAAGTTGAAGCTCGGTCAATGTATCGACAACTGAAGCCGCATTCTATCGACTCTTAGAGGTAATTAAGGAAGGTGATTCATTCACCAATTCTCTGGCCAGCATGACACGAAGAAACCAGACAAGCATCTGTTGACCATTCATCAGGAAGATGGTGAGTCGTTGGGCGAGTTCGTTGGGAGGTTTATGGCAGAAAAAATAAAGGTACCAGATTTTTCGGATGATGTGGCAAGAATGACATTCATGTCTCCATAAACAATCCTGATTTGATCCAATCTTATGTGATATGAACCAAAGTGTCTTAGTCTTCAAGAGTTAAAGGAAGTTGTTGGAGAATCCTATGTCCGAGTTGACAACAAATTGGAGTTGCATTAAATGCACTCTAGTGTTATGGCAACCTCAAGTTGCATTGAATTAAGTCAAGAACAAGTCCAACTTCATTTACTACAAACTCAAGTTGCATTAATGGAAGTCTAAGTTGAACTCAAGATGCATTAAATGAACAAGACTTCAAAGTACTTGAAAGTAGTTCAAACCCCAATTCATTCACTCTTGAAGGGTTACAAACTCTTGGTTTTATGGTGGAGGAGTTTCATTCTCGGATTTAAAGCATGTTTAATCGTATTTTCAGTTTTAAACATTTCATTTATGTGTTTTAAGTTTTATTTGTGTTAGTGATGGTTATGGTATTGATGTAGTAGGGAGTTACAACCTTTACAATTCTTTTAGGTTACTTGAAGGGTTGTTTTGGAGGCTATAAATAGCCTAGCTTGTTCCCTTGGAAAAAGATTTGAGTTTTGAGATAATGAAATTTAAGCTTATTGAGCCATGAGCTTTTCCTTTGCATTTCTTGTGTTTTAGAATTGCATGCTAGAATCATTCAAGTAGCCTTGATCAAGCTATCTTGTGGAGTGGTTCGAATCTTGAGTTTAGAAACAAGTTTTCTCTACTCTTGATATTGATCATCAAGGTAAATCCGTTCTAACTTCTTCCTTGGGTTGACATCATCTTGATTTGGCGGTTTTAGCACTTGTGATCTAGGGGTTTGCATAACCATAAGGGTTCTTAGATCCAATTGGCTATTGTTTTCTTATCATTATGCCTTGTAACCGACGCGAACTTATAGTGAAGCAATTCAATGCGCTCGAAAGTACATGCATGCAGAAGACGTACTTAATGCTAAGCAACTCCAGCATCAAACCATTATCTCAAAGCATGTCCCAGCTCGGGTCCAGAGTTCACAATCAAAGAAGAGCTTACTCGAGCAGGGACCAAGAACAAAAAAAGTCCAGTTACGACAATTGACTAGAACAAGATCGGACTGTACGAGTCCATGATCAATGCCTCTCAATATACCACTCATCGAAAATTTGGCGAATAACGAGAATAGTGACTTGCACATTATGCTAGAGAAGTCAGGCAAAATGAAATCGAGTCCGGATAAAAGAAATAATAACAAATACTGCAGATTCCACCGACATCATGGTCATGACACTTCACAATGTTATGACCTAAGAGATCAGATTGAGAATCTAATCCGGCGAGGCCATTTGAAGAAGTATATGGGAAAAAGGACGTGTGCTCTTTCCAAGGGAAGAGAAAATATGATCGTTCTGATAGGGATGACAAGGATCGGTCACCTTCACCGAATAAGAGAGAAGCAGAGAGAAAAAGACCAAATTTATAAATACTATCTTCAGTGGTCCCAGTGGGGGTTATTTTGGCAATAGGAGGGAAGCCCTGATTCGTGAGGCGCAGCATGAAGTGAATACTTCTTATGCCAAACCAGTGGTTGCTGTTACATTCTATGCTGAGGATTCAGAAGGTGTCCATTTACCGTATAATGATGCCTTTGTCATTTCACCAGTGATCGACAACGTACGAGTTAAAAGAGTGCTAATTGATGGAGGAGCGTCAACTAATATATTCTCTATCTCAAATTATTTAGCATTGGGATGAGAGAGGTTGCAGTTAAAACGATGCTAAAAACTAAGGACAGAGACACCAGAGAGACATACACGAGAAAAGAGAGAAGAAATAAATTCTCAAATTGATTGATCAAAGATGAGGAATAGAGGCACTATTTATAGGTTACAAGAGGAAACAAAATCTAGGAATAACCTCCTAACTTCCCTAACAAAAAAGGAGATTTATTTGCTAAATTTAAACACTAAATCTAAACAACTTTGAAACAACTTCTAACTAAGTCCACATAATCTTAACTTCTAACTAATTCAACACTCCCCCTCAAGCTGGACTATACAGATTGAACAGTTTCAGCTTGATCAACAACCTTTCAAATACGGGTCTCAAGAGTCCTTTTGTTAAGATATCTGCAACTTGATCTGATGATGGAACATACATCAGATTTATAATTTTCTCTTCAATCTTCTCCTTGATAAAATGCCTGTCAACCTCAACATGTTTAGTACGATCATGATGCACTGGATTGTGTGCAATAGCAATTGCAGCCTTGTTGTCACAATAGACTTCCATTGAACTATTAAACCTGATCTTGAGTTCTTGGAGGAGGAGTTTCAGCCACATTATCTCACAAATACCATGAGATAATGCCCTGAATTCAGCCTCAGCACTACTTCTTGCAACAACTGATTGTTTCTTACTCCTCCATGTAACAAGATTACCCCATACGAAGGTACAATATCCTGTCATAGATCTCCTATCTTGAATAGAACCTGCCCAATCAGCATCTGTAAACACCTTAATCTTTCTGTCATCATCCTTTCCGAAAAATAATCCAAGCCCTGGAGTTCCTTTAAGATATCTAAGAATATGATACACGGCTTCCATGTGTTCTTCAGTAGGAGCATGCATGTATTGACTTACAACACTCACTGCAAATGCAATATCCGGCCTAGTGTGGGATAAATAGATTAATCTTCCAACAAGACGTTGATATCTCCCTTTATCCACGGGTACCCCATCTAGGCTCTTTCCCAACTTATGATTGTGACTTATTGGAGTATAAGATGGTTTACATCCAAGCATTCCGGTTTCCTTCAAGAGGTCTAGTACATATTTTCTTTGACACACAGATATACCAGTTCTGCTCCTAGCAACTTCCATCCCTAGAAAATACCGAAGTGTTCCCAGGTCCTTTATTTCGAACTCCTTTCCAAGTGCCTGTTTTAGTCTCTCTATTTCTTCATGATGGTCACCTGTGACAATAATATCATCGACATAAACAATGAGGATGGTGATCTTACCTTGAGAGGGCCTATAGAACATTGTATGGTCAGTTTGAGCTTGGGTATATCCTTGTTTACAAACAGCCTTTGAAAATCGCCCGAACAATGCACGTGGGAATTGTTTTAAACCATAGAGAGATTTCTTCAGCTTACACACCTTTCCATCATACTTATCAATGTCAAATCCAGGAGGAAGGTCCATGTACACCTCTTCTTCCAAATCTCCATTGAGGAATGCATTCTTGACATCCAGTTGTTGTAGTTTCCAATCCAGATTTGCAGCAAGAGACAAGAGGACACGAATTGTGTTTAATTTTGCAACGGGTGCAAATGTCTCCTGATAGTCTACCCCAAAAGTCTGAGAGTATCCTTTGGCCACCAATCTTGCTTTATACCTTTCAATGGACCCATCAGCTTTATATTTGACAGTAAAGATCCATCGGCATCCTACCGTTGGTTTATCTTGAGGACGATCAACTACTGTCCACGTATCATTAAGCTTCAAAGCCTTCATTTCATCATCTACCGCATTTTTCCACTGTGGATTGCTCATAGCCTCTTGAATGGATTTTGGTACCTCATTGGCTTCCAGATTGAGAGCCAAGGTCTGAACTGCTGAAGATAAATGACTATAACCAATACATCGAGCAATTGGATGTTGAGTACACGATCTCACACCCTTCCTAAGTGCAATAGGAAGATCAAGATGATTAGTATTGTCTTGAGGCACAAGGGTAGATTGTTCAGTACCTAAGGACGAGATGGATTCATGACTTTGCTGTTGAGGCTGTGGTGGCTCCACTCCTCTTTGAACCGTTTGTCGCCGAGAATAAACAAGAGTCTCAGGTTGCTTGTCACTTCGATTTGGGTTGACTTGATCATCTTCATTATTACAGGAAATAATAGGAACTGACTCTTCTATCTGAGTAATTGGGACGATCGGGATAGGTATTTTTGGCTGAGGTGACTCGGTATTTAGACCATCAATCTCAGGTATTTTTGACTGAGGGGACTCAATTCTGGTATTTAGATCGTCAATCTCCCAAAAATTTCCATCAAGACTACTTGTAATAGTCCCAGTCTCCCCCTGAGGGGAATTTAGGGAGAAAAAAGATTGAAACTAGAAAAATGTGACATCCATGGTAGTGTAAAATTTATTGGTGAATGGACAATAGCATTTATAGCCTTTTTGAGTAGGAGAGTAACCAAGGAAGACACACTTTCTGGCTTTTGGCTCCAATTTGTGACGTTCATGATCATAAACATGAGTGAATGCCTCATCCAAATATTTTGAGGGGAATTGTGAGGACAGATCGGATTTGCGGATAGATAGTGAGTAAGATTTCTAGTGGAGTGTTAAATTTCAGAACACGAGAGGGCATCCGATTAATGAGATAACAAGCAGTAAGGAGAACATCACCCCAAAAACAGTTAGGAACAGAATTGGTGAACATGAGAGCACGAGCAGTTTCTAAAAGATGCCTATTTTTCCTTTCAGCTATACCATTTTGTTGGGGGGTAATGACACAGGAACTTTGGTGAATGATTCCATTTTGAGACAGGAAAGTTCCCAATATTTGATTAAAATATTCTGTCCCCTTATCTGTGCGAAGAATTTTGATTCTCGTATTAAATTGATTATGAATGAGAGAATGAAACTGTTGAAAGATTGATGCAGTTTCTGATTTTTCTTTAAGTAAATAGACCCAACAAACCCTAGTGTGGTCATCAGTGAAGGTAAGGAACCAACGTTTACCGGACATAGTTTTGATGCGAGACGGCCCCCATAAATAACTATGAATCATTGTGAATGGACTGGATGGTATATACTCAACAGAAGGATAAGATGTACGAGAGTGTTTTGCAAGTTGACACACTTCGCAAGTAAAAAGGTCATCTTTATGAAAAAGTGAAGGGTACAAATGTTTAAGATACTGAAAACTCGGGTGCCCTAAACGGCGATGTAAAAGTAGAATTTGTTGTTCCCTAGAATTCGACTCACTACCAACCTGGAGAACTTGTTTATTTCTTAGACTTGGTCCTCTGAAGTAGTAGAGCCCTTCAAAGCCATCAGCACTGCCAATCGTCGTTCCCGTTATCAAGTCCTGAAACAAACACTTAGAGTCAGTGAACAGGGCTTGACACTTTAAATCATGAGTCAACTTCTGAACAGAAATTAGATTGCAACATAATTTAGGCACATAGAGCACTGAGTGCAATGTAATGTTTGGGCTAAGAATAACAGAACCAAAGCCCTTAATAATGGCCGATGACCCATCTGCAAGCTTGACATGTGTCTGAATTGGGTTGGGTGAGTACATGGTAAACATATCATGAAAAGCGGTCATATGATCAGTTGCACCCGAATCTAAGATCCACTGATCGGAATGCTGCTGCCTTGTTAAAGCTGCACTAGAAATACCTCGTTGTGCCACAAAACTTGACGAAGGAGTAGACTCAACCGGCAGTGTTAAGAGGCGATAGAGCTGTTCAAGTTGTGCCTTCGAAAATGAAGGGAGAGAGATGGCCAAATCTTAGGAGTTTGACACACTAGGGCTCACTTGATAGCCGGAGGAGCTGGTTCGAGAAGATGGAGTATTTGTAGGTGGAGGTGGCCGATAATCCCCTGATAAATTCTTCCGTTGAGGACGACCATGGAGTTCCCAACACCGATCTTTTGTATGGTTTGTGCGCTTACAATGATCACACAATAGGTTGTTTCGACGGTGGTGGACCTCGTGCCGCCAGAGCTGATGATTCCAGTGAGAGGGACAGAGGTTTTGTGTGTGTATCACCCATCATCACACGTTTACGGCTTGACTCCCAGCTAACTTCTGCGAAGATTTCGTCAATGGCTGGGATTGGCTTTGTGGCAAGTAAGCGGCCACGCACATCATCTAATTCCGGACGAAGACCTGCAAGAAAATCATAAATTCGTTCCTTCTCGACGTGTTTGCGGAAGCGTTCAGCATCCTTCGAGTTCTCCCATTCGAGATTGAGACATAAATCAAGTTCAGCCCACAACCTACGTAATGAGCTGTAGTATTGGGTGACGTCGGATTCACCTTGTCGTAAGGAACGTGCCTTATTGTGTAATTCAAACAATTGAGCCGAGTTATCAAAATCAGAAAAAGCCATAGTGAGTGCATTCCAAAGATCCTTTGCTGTTGAGTAGAAGATGAAGGATTCTTTAATGTCCTCCTCCATCGAGTTAATGAGCCATGCCATGACCATTGAGTTTTGTGCATCCCACACGGAAAAAGAAGGGTCAGCTTCATCTGGTTCTGCTATCGTGCCATTGATGTACCCGAGTCGACTGCGGCCACGAATAACTAGGAGGGCCGATCGAGACCATTGCAGAAAATTTTTTCCGTTGAGTTTTGGAGAGGTAATTTGGAGCGAAGTGTTTTCAGAGATAGAGATGTGAGGTGTCGTGGATGTGCTTTTAGGGAGAGAAATTGAGGTCGTATTCGATCCGTCGGAACTCTCATCCTTGCGCACATCAGTCATCATGGCTGTTTTAACCATTCTGGTGTCAATATAAACCTAGCTCTGATACCATAAAAACTAAGGATAGAGACACCAGAGAGACATACACGAGAAAAGAGAGAAGGAAAAAATTCTCAAATTGATTGATCAAAGATGAGGAATAGAGGCACTATTTATAGGTTACAAGAGGAAACAAAATCTAGGAATAACCTCCTAACTTCCCTAACAAAAAAGGAGATTTATTTGCTAAATTTAAACACAAAATCTAAACAACTTTGAAACAACTTCTAACTAAGTCCACATAATCTTAACTTCTAACTAATTCAACAGATGCCCAACTCTCTTAGTGGGTTTTTCCAGGGAATCAGTTATGGCTTCCTTATCGATGACATAAAAGATGAAGTTTGGAAAATTACCGAGATCGGTGTGATCGATGGTACCTCAGCCTATAATGTAATCCTCAGAAGGACTTACATCCATGATCTACAAGCTTTACCATCATCTTATCATCAGACGATGAAATACCTTACTACTGATGGGATAGGGGTGGTCAAGGGAGAGCAAAAGGCTTCACGGGAGTGCTACGCCACAACATTGAAGGGCGTTCAAACCTGTGTCGCAATACGAGAATGATCTCCAATCCCGATCTCAGCAAGTGGTGGAGTTCTTCAAGAAAAACAAGTACAGGGAACCGAAAGCTAGGGCACCTCCAAAGAAGAGTTGGATCAAATACAGTTGGGATCAACTGAGAAGCAAGTTGCATTGGAATGGGGATGCTAACCCTATTACGATTTGAAATTGTTAATTTTTTACAAACAAATTCAGATGTATTCGCTTGGTCCCACGAGGACATGTCGGGGATTGATCATAATGTAATTGTTCGCAAGCTCAACATAGACCGGATTATAAGTCGGTTTAACAAAATAGTCGATTTGTGGACGCTGCTCAGAGTGATGTTGTAACGCCCCAGGATTTTAAACATCCCAAACGGGGACCGTTACTAAAACTACCTAAAAAATTTCACTAAAGCAAGAGAATTAATCTCAACAACCATGACTAAGCCAGAAAACTACAACACTTCCAATGCACTTGTTGCGCCTCTGTTTAATAGCTAGAGGATAAGTGCAAGTGCACACTGTCACAAGTGATAATCTGAAAATATTCCAAGTTCGTCTCCACATGGACTAGTTTTCTTTTAAAATTGATTTTGTAAATTGCTTGAGTGAGCAATCGGGTTTGGGATATAAATTGGTAAAATTGTTCGGAACACGATTTAAAAACACATAGATTAAAAGACCATAACCCCCTACTAAAATTTAGTTCTAAAAAGATGAATTACACCTACCAAATGTGCCCATAATTAAGCTCAATTTATGCAAACCGGTTCAACTCCTATTCCATACCGCTTTTGGTTTGTTTAGAAGCTTAGGCTAGCGTTTACATATTTGTATGCAACTCTAGAATTCTAAATAAATCAAGTTCCAACTTATGTTTAACGGGTAAAAGAGCCTATGTCTAGGATCTTGTTTTAGTTCTTATTTCTAAGTAACTTCCCGTTTTCCCTTGATGAAATCCGTTTGACTCTAACCTTTTCAGAATTAAATTTAAAGTAATGTTATTTAAACAAGTGGCCAACAAGAAAATCAACTGGATAAATTATATCAATCTAGATAAGCAAAAAGCGTAATACGCCGTGCTCACTGATAGATGTAATTTAAAATAGATGAACTCAACCATTCGTAGGAGGGTTGAAGAAATAATTTAGCTACTCATGGAAGTGAAAGTAATGAAAACACAAGAGAAGATAACAAAAGAATGCATTTTAACTGAAGTTGGGAAGAAAGTACAAAATGGAACAAATTGAATTGTAATAAATAAACAAGAGTAATTGCAAAAAATTTATTGAAGAACAAAATTAAAAAACGAAAGTTGATAACAAAGTAGAAAGGAGAACAAATGCATGGAAAAATGAGATGTCTTGAAGTGATACTTGGAAGCTCCTTTTATAGGCCATGGAGGTAACAATATATTGAGAAATGCATGGGGGGTTGGAACCAAATGAGGTTGTCAAGATTTTAGGAACTAATAACAAATATTGGATCAATTACTTGGTCAAAAGTGGTTATTCATGTTTTGATCATCTAGGCATCAAATGTGGCTGAAGCACTATGAAGCTGGATCTTTCCAAGCAATTTGGCTAGTGCATTCCTCTAGTATGCTGGAAATTCTGGGCATGCGATGCTTGACGTGTTGTGATCATCAAACTTCACTTTTCCTTACAAAATAAACATATTTACACAAATTAGCCTTCATTTGCCCATAATGGAATTCCAATGTCCTTAATCACAAAATATGCTCATTTTCCCAAAATTATATGCATGAACATAAATTTTTCATCCCAAATAACCATCAACTAAGTATGTAAACCTACACTTTTTAGCCTTTAATCAAGTCTTATCAGCGCTACTCTGATCTAAACACTCACCACAACTTAGATCCGAGAACGTAGTGAGTTTCGTGACGCTTTCTTCATTCTAACTACATTTGACGGTGACCCACACCCAAACAAAGTTCGGTTCGTGGCACACACTTTTGTTCGAAGCCACACCGGTGCTTACCACCCTCTTCGGCATCTGTTTGGCACTTACCCATTCTTGAATGAAGGTCGATTCGAGTTACCCATTGCTTTTCGACATCAAACCAGCAAGCCCGAAGCCTTTCGAACCCGATTTTGGAAGCCTGAATCTCTTTGGAAGTGACCCAACCATAACCTAATTGATTCGGCATGAGTTTGTAGTTAACGAATCACCCAAACTTGGATTTAAAAACCTTTCGGTGAAGCTTAGGAGCGTTAGGACCTAGTTAGTAAGTAATTCTTACTTGAAGGGATTGTTTGTTGTATGCTGCTATGAATTGGTTGTTTGTGTGTCCTATGAGTGTTGTTTGCATGATTGTATGTGATTGATGTTACCTTATAAATGTTGTTGATGATATAATTGTTGAGTACCTGTAGTTGTGGGATATATTGTATTATGAGTTAAGACATGTTGGATGTAATATTGGTTGACTATGTGGATTAACATTATGTTTTGAATGGGCTGTAATGTAAAAGTTGTGATACTGTTTTGGTTTTATGATTTATTGTGTTTGTAGTATGCTGGCTTTGTTGTGTGACTCGTATTTTTAATGAAATATTGAAAACTTGTTTGGTAAGATGTATCTTGACTTTCTTTCTTAATTCGAAGCATGCAGAATGTCGAGAGAAAGATATTCTTATTATGTTGGACTATTATGATCTAAACATTGATAAGTATGTTGCATGCTGAATTCGTTGTGAGTTGAATGTTACATGGGTCATGATTTAGAAGAATGTAGGAATCTGGTGAAAGTTAAGGTTTTCTTGTGAAGTGAATGGGTGAGTATCAGGGCCAGGGGCTGATATGTCACTAGTTGGGTATCGAGGCTCCGAGTACAAAGGTCGGGGGTCAATACGTCAAATTGTGGACAATGATAATTGTCGAGGCTTCGGGTACAAAGGTCGAGGGTCGATGCGATGAGTATTAAAGAAAGGCAACTATTGGGGCCTTGAGAGGAAAGGACAATGGCCAATATGTTGCAAAGTCATCAATGCCTTAGCTATGCGTGGTTAGGGGTCGGTACAACAGTTCGAGGACTTGGGTACAAAGGTCAAGGGTCGAACGTCAAGCGCCATAGAGAAGTGTCGAGATCCTGGGTGCAAAGGTCAGGGGTCAATACGACTCGAAGGATTAAGTCTTCGAGGAATAGGAAAGAAAACTAACGAGTTTATAAAAGTGTCGATGCCTTGGCTACGCATGGTCAGAGGTCGGTGCAACAGTTCGAGGCCTTGGGTACAACGGTCTAGGGTCGAACGTCAAGTGCTATAGAAAAGTGTCGAGGCCCTGGGTACAAAGGGCAGCGGTCGATACGACTCGAAGAAGTAAGTCTTTGAGAAACAGGAAAACAAACTAGTGAATTGAGGTGCGAGGATGGGTTTGGCATGTATGATATGAACCAAGGAGCTCTCTTTGTCATGCCTCATGGACCAATTACAAGATCAAGAGAACCTTGCTAACGAACAAGACCCATAGAACTCAATCCCAAAAACCCCGAAAACAAGTATGGAATCAACCCAAGGAAAGGTTTTAGAACGGATTACCTTGATGATCAATATCAAGAGTAGAGAAAACTTGTTTCTAAACTCGTGATTCGAATCACTCCACAAGAGGTATGATCAACACCGCTTGAATGATCCTAACATGCAAATTCTAAAGACACAAGAAATTGCACAAGAAATGGGAGATAAAGCTCTCAACCAAGCTAATGAGAAAACTCACTTTTCATTCAACTTCAAAATTGTGTTTACAACAAGACATCTCAAGGTTATATATAGCCATCCTAGCAAGCCATATGAAAAGTCTTAAGCAAATGAAAAGACTTGTAACTTACAAGAAATGAAAAGACTTGTAAATGAAAAGACATAACTTACAAGAAATAAAAAGACAAGCAAATGAAAGGTTAAGAACATGGAAAGTCAACCAAAATAAGTGCAATCTCGTCCATAATGAGGGATATGAGTGTTTGACTTGGTTTTTGAATTGAATGAGTTGACTTTGACTTGTCTTGATGGAGTTGACTTTGACCTTGACCAAGTAGACTTTGACTTGCCTTAAAAACACTTAAAAATGCATAACTTGCACCAAATTGAAGTTCATAGTTCCAACTTCTTGCACATCTTCCTTTTAATTCTCGTGTCGAGTTCACGAACGCTTGGACACGAAGTAGTAAGGCTTGTTGAAGTTTTCGAGCTCTTGATCTTGTAATTGGTCCATGAGGCATGACAAAGAGAGCTCCTTGGTTCATATCATCCTCCCCTTCTTCAGAAGGATTCGTCCTCGAATCTATAAGATCTCCTTGCAATGCAACCTTGTACTCGGCATCTTGAGCTCGTTCAAACATGTTGATAAGATAATAAATTTGTATGGTAAACTTGTAATTGCTTGTAGTAAAGAAAAACCTTGCAGTCTTGTTCCAAATTCCTGGTTTAAATCCCCAATACAAGGGCATTGAAGCAATGAGTGAATGTGGCTTCTGAGTGTTGCCGAGGTCTTCATTTTGCAGTTGCATGCTTTTCTTACTCTCCCCAATTTGCACAATATTTGTAATCTCGATCGCTTTCTCAATAAGTACCTCCTCTGTGGTTGTGTACTCATCAGGCGTCAAAACCTCAACATGCACATCTTCTTCAGCATCATAAATAACAACATAAATATTAAAATCTTCTTGTTGGGCATGCAGAATAGTTTGAACATTCGCATCAATGGCATCTTGATTCTCTGCCTCATTTGGAATTTGTTGATGATTTTCCTCTTGAGGCGGACAATCGTCCTCTTTTTGAACCGATTTTGTAGCATGTCTCTTCATGTCTTCGTATAGCATTTTGAACTCTTGGCACAATTCATTGAGGTCATTTATGTTTTTGCGGATCCCGACCAATTCCTTCGTATATGGATCATCGCCATGGTGGTTATCATGATATCGCCGGCTATTGTGGAACCGCGATTTCTGTGAACGTTCAGTGTGAAACATGGCTGCAAAACAAAGTTAAAGTAACAAAGAAAAAAAATGGATCTCACAAGCACTCCCCCACTAATTCACTCATTAGTGAAGTTCACTCGTGCTTAACCCTCAACACTCAAAATAATGTATCGCTCCCTTACAATCTCTCCCTCACAACTTAGTACACTCTTATGCACTTCAAACAAATCGGTAAGTGAGTCTAGCAAAGTTAAAAGCTATGTGCATTTCAAGTGGTTTAGACAGCACATAAGAACTCAAACAAGAGTGTGGTTTTAGGAGTAACCCGAATAACAACAAAGAAACAAGTTAAGAAAAAAAAAATAATGGACAGAATTATAATGGAAGCTAGAAAGAAAAGAAAGTAGAGTTAAAGATAAAGATGGTTGGGAATTAAGCAACAAGAAAGTAGCATGAGATTTCAATGCAAGGCTACACAAAGAAGTAATGACAAATGGGGTCTTCTATGCTTTTTCCTCTTTCTTTCTTTTTTTTTTATCAGTTATGGATCAGCAAAAGCACAATAATGCTAACAATAAATGCTTTCACGTTCATTTTTTTTTTCTTTTTTTTTTTGGAATCAATCAGCAAAGTTCACGAATTTCACCACTAAGCAAGTCGAATTAGAAGACTTCAAAGAAGACAGATTTGTAGATAAGACCCAGATCTATAATAATGCAGCGAACGAAAATTGGAAAAGATGAACGAAATTGATACTTTTTTTTTATTTTGTAATTTTAGACAGAATGCTAATATGCTTAGATATAATCAAACATAAGCAAATGAATAAGGAATTCAAAGAGATAAACGCAAGGAAACATATATCCGATCAAAGAGCCTAATGCTCTGATACCAAAATGTTAAGAAACCCTTGAGAGTTGGATCTAAGAACCTTGCTAACGAACAAGACCCATAGAACTCAATCCCAAAAACCCCGAAAACAAGTATGGAATCAACCCAAGGAAAGGTTTTAGAACGGATTACCTTGATGATCAATATCAAGAGTAGAGAAAACTTGTTTCTAAACTCGTGATTCGAATCACTCCACAAGAGGTATGATCAACACCGCTTGAATGATCCTAACATGCAAATTCTAAAGACACAAGAAATTGCACAAGAAATGGGAGATAAAGCTCTCAACCAAGCTAATGAGAAAACTCACTTTTCATTCAACTTCAAAATTGTGTTTACAACAAGACATCTCAAGGTTATATATAGCCATCCTAGCAAGCCATATGAAAAGTCTTAAGCAAATGAAAAGACTTGTAACTTACAAGAAATGAAAAGACTTGTAAATGAAAAGACATAACTTACAAGAAATAAAAAGACAAGCAAATGAAAGGTTAAGAACATGGAAAGTCAACCAAAATAAGTGCAATCTCGTCCATAATGAGGGATATGAGTGTTTGACTTGGTTTTTGAATTGAATGAGTTGACTTTGACTTGTCTTGATGGAGTTGACTTTGACCTTGACCAAGTAGACTTTGACTTGCCTTAAAAACACTTAAAAATGCATAACTTGCACCAAATTGAAGTTCATAGTTCCAACTTCTTGCACATCTTCCTTTTAATTCTCGTGTCGAGTTCACGAACGCTTGGACACGAAGTAGTAAGGCTTGTTGAAGTTTTCGAGCTCTTGATCTTGTAATTGGTCCATGAGGCATGACAAAGAGAGCTCCTTGGTTCATATCAATGTAGGTTGCATGTTTAAATAAGTTTATATTTTTATTATGTAGAGCATGATGATTTGTTATGCATGTCATTTGAACTTTATGTGATAAGCATGTTGTTTGTGCGTGACCCTTCAAGTAAGGGCTGCTTACTGGGTACCGTGGTTGTACTCACCCCTTCCTTTTCCCTCCAGGTTTTGTAGGTAACGAGGTCACTCACAGGAATGGTGATGGCAAGGAGGAGGCTTGACTGGAAAGACCATATAACGCTATGTTATTTTATTTTCATTTTTAGTTAGGATAGTTGTACAAAGTTCAGATAGTTGGCAAAAGCTTAGTTTGATTTGTTATTGAGTTTGGTTCCTTGTTAAAAGTTAGCTTGTTGGTTCCATAGAGAAATTGTTTAAGCTGGCTTACTCTGTAATTTGCTAACTTTAAAGGATTGTAGTTTGATAAATTATTTAGTTGGTTTGTTCGTATTTAAGCTATGGTGAGTGTTTAAATCAGAGTAGCGCAGTGGAAGTGTGGTAGTTTTCTGGCTTAGTCTTGGTTGTTGAGATTAATGCTCTTCCATAAGTGAAATTTTTTAGATAGTTTTAGTAACAGTCCCCGTTTGGGATGTTGAAAATCCTGGGGCGTTACAGCTGTAATTTTGAGGAGGTTGGTAAACTCCTCAAGGCTAATTTCATAAAAGAAGTTTACTATCCTGTGTGGCTCTCTAATGTGGTGATGGTAAAAAAGACTAAATGGAAAATGGAGAATGTGTGTCAACTTTACTAACTTAAATAAAGTGTGCCTGAAAGATAGTTTTCCTTTACCAAAAATTGATCAATTAGTCGATGCAATTGCAGGACATGAGCTATTTACCTTTATCAATGCCTATTTGGGGTATAATCAAATAAAAATGCATGTGCCTGATCAAGAACATACCTCGTTTGTAACTGATCAAGGGCTTTATTGCTATAAGGTAATGCCCTTTGGTCTAAAGAATGCAAGAGCAACATACCAACGACTGGTGAACATGAAGTTCAACAAACAGATCGGTCGAAATATGGAGGTTTATGTTAACGACATGTTGGTAAACAGTGTTACGTTTGAACAGCACGTGGTCGATCTGATGGAAGCATTCGATGTATGGTGACATTATAAGATAAAGCTTAACCCGACCAAACGCATTTTTGGGGTATCATTAGGGAAGTTTTTTGGCTTCATGGTTAATCGACGAGGAATTGAAGCGAACATGGACAAAATCAAAGCAGTTCTACAAATGGAATCGCCTAGAAATTTGAAACAACCTCAATGCTTAAACGATCAAATAGCCGTCTTGAACCAGTTCATTTCACTGCCTACAGATAAGTGCTTGCCCTTCTTTAAAATATTGAGAACTAAAGGATTGAATGGACAGAGGAATGTGAACAGATATTCACCCCATTGAAAGAATATTTAATCACAGCGTCGTTACTCTCAAAACCGGAACTAGGTGATTATTTATACTTAAATCTCGTTATCTCAGATACGGCAGTTAGTTCTGTCCTAGTTCAAAATAGTGAAGATCGACAAAATCCAGTATATTACATTAGCAAGTTAATGACCGAAGCTGAAACGAGATATCCGAGTACCGAGAAGTTAGTATTTGCCTTAGTTACATACGCCCGACGGTTACAACCTTATTTCGAAGCCCACAAAATTGTGGTTCTCACTAATTTCCCTTTAAGGCAAGTCTTCCAGAAGCCTGAAACTTCAGGAAGGTTGATGAAATGGGCGTTAGAGCTAAGTGAATACGATATCGGCATTGAACCCCGCACATCATTAAAGGGACAAGCAGTGGCTGACTTTGTGGCATAATTGACACCAAGTAAAGTGCGGTCGATTCAAAGCGATTGTGGACTCTATATGTCGACGGATCATCCAATGAAAAAGGGTGTGGTGCTGGAATTCTTCTACAATCCCCAGACGAAGCACCATTCAAACATGCTTTGAGGCTGAATTTCAGGACATCTAATAACGAAGCCGAATATGAAGCTTTATTGGCTAGAATTCGGATGGCTCAGAGTATGGGCATCGCGTGCTTACTGATTCTTAGTGATTCACAACTCATAGTAAATCAAATTACTAAACAGTTACAGGCGAAAGATAGCAAAATGGCCACATACTTAGAGAAAGCACACGCAAACCTGGCAAAATTTAAAGATTCTGTGATCAGACAAATCCCCATGTCGGAGAACACAAATGCAGACACTTTAGCAAAGTTGGCCTTCGCGTATGAAACAGAGTTACCACGTACTGTCCCAGTAAAGGTGTTAGGTGCACCATCGATAAATGAGCTTGAACAATGAGACGTCGTAGTTCAAACACGTTGTTGGAAATATCCGATAATAGATTTTCTCCAAGGAATACAACCAGAGGACCAATACGAAATGCGAAAATTGAGAAGGCAACTGATAACTTTCCAAAAGAGAGTTATTCTAGTGTATATTTGAGTGTTTCTGTGCGAAGAATTGTCGAAGTGTGTCTATTTTAGCTCTTAAATATCATATATAATATTAGAAATTGAACTTTGAGATGAAGTCTCAGGTCTTGAATGCTTTGGCTAAAAATTGCGCTAAACTCTCTTAGTTTTTGGCTTAAATGCACAGGTTTGGAAAAAGAAGACAAAGCATAAGGAAAGTGTTAAGCCCAAAGAAGAGTGGATGAAGCATGTTCAAGGCAGAGCAGATCAGAGTTGAAGTGAAGCAATGCTGGGGCATGGATTTACAGTGCATTAAACATCCTAGACACGGGAATTTACCATGCCCGTACAATATTCAGTTGGTTGCCCTAAAAGGGGGACCCGATATACAAGGGACATTTAACCCTAGCCGACACACACTGATACCAATAGAGACACATTTTAGAAGGTTGGAAAAGACAAGGAAGAGAAATCTCTCCCAATTTTTAGGGAAGAGCTGACGGCATAGGAGGATATTCAGCTGCTGCTTCAAGTTGTCATCTCCTTTCTCGATTTTCTTCTCTTTTCTTGAAATGAGTTGTAACCTCTCTTTGCCCGTTGTATTTTCTTCTTCCTCCATCAGCTAAACCCCATTTTGGGGAAGATTTACATGTTGTAATTGATGAACAACCAAAACTCTAGCTGATTTCATTTGTTATTGAATATAGGTGCATGTATTTCTTAAATCTTACTTAACATTGTTGGCCACTATGTTCTGTATGCTAGCGTCTGTAAGACCCAGGCGGGCTTACGGGTAGCTGACTTGCTCTATTTGTGATTAGTTACCTTTTTCTAGTAATTTGTGGATGCTCAAGAATGGGATCCCCTAATTATGCTTAAAACTTGTGGTTATTGCTTGGAAACCTAGAAACGGGAGTTGTGGGTATCCATGTTTGGGTGTCTCAGAAGGGAACCATGTCGAGTTGAGCACTAATGAATGTTGTCTTGCAAGAGTGTAGGTTGAGATTCAGTAAAAGCATGTTATGTCTCCCCCACTTTTCCATATCTGTTAACCTTCATTTTCACTGTATTGTGCTATAACTTCTTTCTGTTCTCAACGTTTTGAAGTGTTTCTGCTGTTGAGATCATTTACTGCTTGCTTTATGATATTTTCTTTTAGTTTCAACACAATTATCTATATTTTCTTGTTTCTATATTTTTGGTATCTATGAACATGGTTTATAATATAATCCAAAGTCCCTATGGATTCGACCTCGTTTCGTGCTACAATCGAAAAATTTTGTGTATACTTGCACTTGTTGTCAACACGGTTGTATGGACGCAACAAGTTTTTGGCGCTGTTGCCGGCGACTTAGTGTTTTATTTTGAACAATAGTGTTTGTGCATATGGAGCTTAATGGAGTTTTTTTTTCACATTTTTGTGTGGTTGTAGGTGCATGAACGATTTTGAAAGCTTAGATTATATTATAGATCACGAGATAGAACACACATTCCGTAGGAATCGAAGAGAACAAATGAGGGTCTAAGCTGAAGCAATTATGAATCTGCCTAACCCAAATCCGCGCCAACCTATTCCACCGAATGTGAGGATTGAGGAAATAGTAGATGGGGTTCCTGTTGTTGTTGACCCTGAGGTAGCAGTGCCCCCTCTCAATGTTGTATTAGTAGTAGATGACATCAACAGAGAGATCAAGGTGTATGCAGCTCCGGCATTTTGTAATTGCAACCCAGTAATCACAGAGCAAGAAATTGCAACCCCCGAATTTGAAATCAAGTCAGTAATGTTTCAGATGCTTCAGACAAGGGACCAATTTCACGAATCTCCTACGGAAGACCCACATTCGCATATGAAGTTTTTCATGGGAGTTTGCAATTCATTTAAGGATGAAGGATGCAGCAAAGAAGTGTTGCGACTTAAGTTGTTCCCATCACTGAGAGATGAAGCGAGAACTTGGTTGGAGTTTGTTCCTTCAGAATTAATTACAAGTTGGGACGATTTGGCCGAGAAATTTTTTATGAAGTACTTCCCGCCTATAAAGAATGCGAAATACATATGCGACATCAACAAAATTCAGCAATTTGCTGGGGAGTCAGTTGGAGTGGAAATCAGGGAGGAAATTATGTTGGTACATCAATGCTCCAGCAAATCAGCAAAAAGGGAGTTGTCCGCCAGGCTTCTCGAACCAAGGTCAGGTAGCAGCATGGAGGCCATCTAAAGGATCGTTTGCATCATTAGAAAAGTTGATGAAGCAATACATGGTAAATAACGATGCCACTGTACAAAGCCAGCCCGCTTCTCTAAGAAACATAGAGTTGCAAATGGGACAGTGATAAGAAAACAATAGCCAGTTGGATCTAAGAACCCTTATGGTTATGCAAACCCCTAGATCACAAATGCTAAAACCCCCAAATCGAGATGATGTCAACCCAAGGAAGAAGTTAGAACGGATTTACCTTGATGATCAATATCAAGAGTAGAGAAAACTTGTTTCTAAACTCAAGATTCGAACCACTCCACAAATAGCTTGATCAAGACTACTTGAATGATTCTAGCATGCAAATCTAACACTCAAGAATTGCAAAGAAACACAAGCTCTAGGCTTTTTGAAGCAAAATAGCAACTTCATTCAATCATCAAAATCTGTTTTTCCAAGGGAACAAGCTAGGCTATTTATAGCCTCCAAAACAACCCTTCAAGTAACCTAAAAGAATTGTAAAGGTTGTAACTCTCTACATCATCAATACCATAACCACCACTAACACAAATAAAACTTAAAACACATAAATGAAATGTTTAAAACTGAAAATACAATTAAACATGCTTTAAATCTGAGAATGAAACTCCTCCACCATAAAACCAAGAGTTTGTAACCCTTCAAGAGTGAATGAACTGGAGTTTGAACTACTTTCAAGTACTTTGAAGTCTTTTTCATTTAATGCATCTTGAGTTCAACTTAGACTTCCATTAATGCAACTTGAGTTTGTAGTAAATGAAGTTGGACTTGTTCTTGACTTCATTCAATGCCACTTGAGGTTGCCATAAATGACACTAGAGTGCATTTAATGCAACTCCAATTTGTTGTCAACTTGGACATAGGATTCTCCAACAACTTCCTTTAACTCTTTGAAGACTAAGACACTTTGGTTCATATCATCCTCCCTTTCTTCAAAAGGATTCGTCCTCGAATCAAAAGGATCTCCTACATCAAATGGACGAAAATCAGCAGCATTGAATATGTAATCTTCTTCAAACTCGCCGTGTAGAGCACTCTTAAAATCATCAAAAGTCAAGTGTATATCTCTACATGGGTTCCTCTTCAACTTCTTGCCAACAAAAAATCGATCCTTCCAATAGTGTTTCCAAACCCAATAAGCCGGTTTGAACATTGTATGCTTCCTGCCATGAATGAATTTAGAAACAAATTTTGACTTTTGCTTCTCACGAGATGCTTCAGCCTTGTAAACCACATGTTGGCTGCCATTGTGTACTTTGGCAGCATTCTTTGGTTCAATGTTCTCAATGAGTGTTCTAGCCTCCTGTAAAAACTCAAGGGAAACACTTGACCAACATGGTTTAAGCTCTCCCGTTAGATAACAAACACCTTTGTACAAAAGATCAAGAATGTTTTGTTTGGAAAATGAAACATAGTTGACATGACAAACTTTTTCAAACAAGCTTACATTCTTGGCTTTTCTCTCATTTTTCTCTTTAGGCCATAGACTAATCTCATGCTTTTCTCTCACACAAGATTCTTTTTCAAACAATTCACATGCTTTTGTCTCGACCTCATTCGCCTTTTTCCCCAACTCGCACACAACATCATATACATCTTGAGGAGTAGGTGTTACAATAGTAGAAGTGTTACAATCAAACAATTCATTGCAATCTAGTTGCCTACTAAATAAAACACTATCAGCATGTGGCACTAGGTCACAAACTATGTCTTCTTGAATTGGATCACTTTCTACCTCAACAATAGGCTTTAATGTTAGTTGGTAAACTAAAATTCTCTAAAGATAAATGAATCTTAGAAAATGGTTTAGGTTTAGTATACCTTGTAGACTTCCTTTGGAGATGTTTCTCAATCTTTATGGCTATTTGCACCATCCCTTCTAAATCCTCATAAAATTGAAGATCAAGTCGTTCGGCAATTTCCTTCTTGAGTCCTCTTAAGAAACGAGCCATTGTAACTTCCTCATCCTCATAAAGATCAAGCTCCTCAAGCAACATTTGCATCTCCATGTAGTAAGCCTCCACACTATTGCTACCTTGTCTCAAAGATCTCAACTTATAGATACACTTGGGAACAAAATGCTCTCTCATTAAATGCTTGAGAACATACCATGAGTTTATTGGACACTCAAAGTTCTTCCTCCTACTCAAAAACAATTTATCCCACCAAGTAATTGCATAATCTCGAAGTTGAGCAACAATGAGTTTTACCTTTACTTCCTCACTTAATGGGTAGTAATCAAAGACACGTTCAACTTGCTGTTCCCATTGAATGTATTCCTTCGGGTTTGTACTTCCATGGAACATAGGAAGTTTAGCCTTGATGCTTCTCAATATAGGATCAACTTTATGAACTCCTCCTAGATTTCTCCTTTGGACAGCATTGCAACATCCACCATGTTCCCTTCCTTCGACCTCCAAATACTCCTTATGGTGCATTGACTTATTCCTCCTCTTTTGCTTCAGATGCGTTGGTTGTCTTTCAATAGATTTGAGTCTCGATAGATTTGGTACATCAATGCTCCAGCAAATCAGCAAAAAGGGAGTTGTCCGCCAGGCTTCTCGAACCAAGGTCAGGTAGCAGCATGGAGGCCATCTAAAGGATCGTTTGCATCATTAGAAAAGTTGATGAAGCAATACATGGTAAATAACGATGCCACTGTACAAAGCCAGCCCGCTTCTCTAAGAAACATAGAGTTGCAAATGGGACAGTGATAAGAAAACAATAGCCAATTGGATCTAAGAACCCTTATGGTTATGCAAACCCCTAGATCACAAATGCTAAAACCCCCAAATCGAGATGATGTCAACCCAAGGAAGAAGTTAGAACGGATTTACCTTGATGATCAATATCAAGAGTAGAGAAAACTTGTTTCTAAACTCAAGATTCGAACCACTCCACAAATAGCTTGATCAAGACTACTTGAATGATTCTAGCATGCAAATCTAACACTCAAGAATTGCAAAGAAAAACAAGCTCTAGGGTTTTTGAAGCAAAATAGCAACTTCATTCAATCATCAAAATCTGTTTTTCCAAGGGAACAAGCTAGGCTATTTATAGCCTCCAAAACAACCCTTCAAGTAACCTAAAAGAATTGTAAAGGTTGTAACTCCCTACTACATCAATACCATAACCACCACTAACACAAATAAAACTTAAAACACATAAATGAAATGTTTAAAACTGAAAATACAATTAAACATGCTTTAAATCCGAGAATGAAACTCCTCCACCATAAAACCAAGAGTTTGTAACCCTTCAAGAGTGAATGAATTGGAGTTTGAACTACTTTCAAGTACTTTGAAGTCTTGTTCATTTAATGCATCTTGAGTTCAACTTAGACTTCCATTAATGCAACTTGAGTTTGTAGTAAATGAAGTTGGACTTGTTCTTGACTTAATTCAATGCAACTTGAGGTTGCCATAAATGACACTAGAGTGCATTTAATGCAACTCCAATTTGTTGTCAACTTGGACATAGGATTCTCCAACAACTCCCTTTAACTCTTGAAGACTAAGACACTTTGGTTCATATCACAATGCCCCAGCATCTGAAGTACACTTATTTAGGTTCGTCAAAGACATTGCCAATCATTATAGCAGCAGCCTACTAATGGAGAAGAAGCAGATGCTGTTGAGTTGTTGAAAGCCCATCAGAGAGCAATAGGGTGGACTATTGCCGACATCAGGGGAATAAGCCCCAGCTTTTGTATGCATAAGATCCTGCTGGAGGACGACAGCAAGAACTCCATAGAGCCCTCGTGCATACTTAATCCAACAATGAAAGAAGTGGTGAAGAAGAAGATTATCAAGTGGATAGATGTAGGTATCATATACTCTATTTTAGACAGTGAGTGGATAATCCCGGTGCAGTTTGATCCTAAGAAAGAAGGCACGGTTGTAGTAGTAAATGTAAAGAACAAGTTGATTTCCACTAGGTTAGAGACCAGGTGGCGCATATGCATGGACTACCGCAAGCTGAACAAAGCCACAAAGAAGGACCATTTTCCTCTTCCTTTCATCGATCAAATGCTGGACAGGCTATAGGTTAGGAATATTATTGTTTTCTAGATGGCTACAGTGGGTATAACCAGATTATGATAACCCCTCAAGATAAGCAGAAGACGGCATTTACATGCCCCTACGAAACAGTTGCTTTCAAGCGGATGCCATTCGGGCTTTGCAATGCCCCAGCAACGTTCCAAAGGTGCATGATGGCCATCTTTTCGGACTTGGTAGAATCAATAGTCGAGGTGTTTATGAATGATTTTTCAGTTTTTGGGAAGTCATTTGTAAAATGCCTGAAAATTTTGAAGACGGTGTTGCAAAGATTTGAAGAAACAAATTTAGTTTTGAATTGAGAGAAGTGTCACTTCATGGTGCATGAAGGAATTGTGTTAGGGTACACAATCTCCAGCAATGGCATTGAAGTGGACAAGGCAAAGCTAGAGGCGATAGAGAAATTGCCCCCACATGTTAATGTCAAGGGCATTCGCAGCTTTTGGGGTACGCTGGGTTTATCACAGATTTATTAAGGACTTTTCGAAAATCTCTAAACCTCTTTGTTCTTTGCTTGAGAATGATATATAATTTAACTTCACATCTGAGGCACATTTCCTGATGAGCAAGTGCTTGCGATGTAAAAATCTAGCTGGTTTCATTTGTTATTAAATAGAGCTGCATTTATTTCTTAAATCGTACCTAACATTGTTGGCCACTCTATTCTATATGCTAGCATCTGCATGACCCAGGAGGGCTTACGGGTAGTTGACTTGCTCTATTTGTGATTAGTTACTTTTTTCTAGTAATTTGTGGATGCTCAGGAATGGGTTCCCCTAATCATGCTTAAAACTTCTGGTTATTGCTTGGAAACCTAGCAACGGGAGTTGTGGGTATCCATATTTGGGTGTCTTACAAGGGGACCATGTCGAGTTGAGCACTAATGAATGTTGTCTTGCTAGAGTGTAGGTTGAGATTCTGTGAAAGCATGTTATGTCTCCCCCACTTTTCCATATTTGTTAGCCCTCATTTTCGCTGTATTGTGCTGTAACTTATTTCTGTTATCAAAATTTTGAAGTGTGTCTACTATTGAGATCATGTACTGCTTTGTTTATGATATTTCCTTTTACTTTGAACACAATCATCTATATTTTCTTGTTTTTATATTTTTGGTATATACGAACATAGTTTATAATATAATCCAAAGTCCCTGTGGATTCGATCTCATTTCGTACTACAATCGGCAAATTTCGTGTATACTTGCACGTGTTGTCAACACGGTTGTGTGGACGCAACAGCAAGCTGCACACTACCTATTAATAGATGGAACATTGTATAAAAGAGGATTCTCGCTGCGCTTGCTAAAATGTTTAACACCGGATGAAGTAGAATATGTACTCCATTAAATCCATGAGGGAGTTTATGGAAGTCATAGTTGGGCTCGAACTCTGATGGCTAAGACAATTCGATAAGGGTACTATTGGCTGGGCATAAGTATGGATGCAATAGATTTTTTATGAAACTGTCACAAATGTCACCGATATGCTACATAATTCGACAACCACCAGAGAATTTAACGTCAATCTCTAACCCATGGTCATTTTGCTAGTGGAGAATTGACTTAATTGGGCCACTTCCTATCGGAGAAGGCCAAACCAAATTTGCCATCACTTCAGTCGATTATTTAACAAAGTGAGTAGAAGCAAAACCACTCACTACAAGAAAAATGAGTTTGAGAGACACGAGAAAAATGTCGCTGAAAACCCAATTTTGTCGCTAAAAGTTTCAGCGACGAGACCTTGTTCGTCGCTAAGGACGTTGCAGATAATACGTCGTTTAAAGTTTCAGCGACATCGTCATCTATCACTGAAACTAATTTTCAGCGACATATATTTTTTTGTGTCGCTGAAAGACATTTTCAGCGACGAAACAATATGTCACTGAAGGACATTTTCAGCGACATCATCCTTTGTCGCTGAAAGACATTTTTAGTGACAGATGAAGATGTCACTGAAAATGTCTTTCAGCGACATATTTTGCTGTCCCTGAAAATGTCTTTTAGCGACATACTGGTGTCGCTGAAAATACGTTTCAGCGACATCTTCATCTGTCACTGAAAACCAGTTACAAAATAGGCATATTTTCTTTTCAATTTCGCCTTCAATTTTGTTCAATTTATGTGCTTTAAAACGACACATATATAAAACGTCGCTGAAAGTAATTTTAATATTAAAAATATGTAAGGTAGATTCTCCAAATGTGTAACATCCTATTATAACAAAAAAGTACTTTGTAGCTACAAATAACAATTTGTCTTATAGGTGATTCTTACATATAACAAAAGAAAACATGTTGTTTGGTGCACGAAGTTCTTCTTCCGAATGATCCAGTACCGCCGCTTTTGATGACATTGTATCCTGTAAAAAATTAACAACACAACTTATTTAACATTAAAATATAATCAAAAAAGTTTTTTGACCTACTAAACCAACATATATATATCTATATCCACACACCAACTTACTAAATAATGAAAAACGTAGTGAACACTAAACCAATCAACAAAAAGTAATTTATTAGAACTCCAAAATCATATTTTATAATCCAAACAATTATTAAAACATTTCTAAAACAAACAAAATTGCAACACTACAAGAGAAATAACCATGTTATATCAACACTATAAACAACCCAAAATGCTCATAACTTCATAAAATACTAATAAACTCATTTGTATATATGTACAATACAAGTGATGACTACCATAACTGCAAGATCATAACGACATTTCAACTACATCAAAACTAATATTTATAAGTATATGCATCAAATGATCGTTGTTATGTTTCTATTAACATCATAAACATATATTAGACATAAAATATAAGCTATGACTACCATAACTGCAGAATGCCACAACACTTAGCTAAGTCAA
The DNA here is from genome assembly GCF_013281855.1 of Momordica charantia. Classification (NCBI taxonomy): domain Eukaryota; kingdom Viridiplantae; phylum Streptophyta; class Magnoliopsida; order Cucurbitales; family Cucurbitaceae; genus Momordica; species Momordica charantia. Next base: position 13,053,918 of record NW_028275158.1, on the reverse strand, counting down.
AACCAAGCTACGTCAAAACCAGTATTTCATAAGTGTACATGCATCAAATATGTAGCTACACTTCTATTAACATCATCAACAACTCAAATGCTCCTAACATGTGAATATACTAACAAATTCATATCGATATAACATAAGTCTTGACTATCATAACTGCAGGATAGTCACAACACTTCAAATCACATCAAGTCCAATATCTATTATAAAGTATCACTACTTAAATACTCATCTACTATGGAAATATGTATGAGTACCTTTTTAGGCATCATTCGACGATTGAGAATTAGCTCGTTGTGACGATCCTTCTCCAGCATTGCTTAGCCTGTTTACAGTTTCTTGTAACTGACTTAATTGCACCATTGCTAATTCAAGCAGGCTTTGTTGCGTCTGTACAACAGATTGAAATTGAGCGATTTGATTTCTTGACTCTCTATTTCTTTGAGAACTTCGTTCATTCTGAGTCGTCGCCGTCGATGGTCCCCACCCAAGTGCACCTCACCTGCCTAGTACTTGAACACTGATTTGTCGAGCTGAAAAAGGTTCTGCACCTTCGGTGCATTTTTCAGTTCAACCATTTGTTCCTAAAATGTCCATATATAAATAATATTAGTACATATCAAATAACACAAAAATAAAAAAATAGTTTTACCTACATGTTTTTGACTAGCCACCGGGCTCACCCACTCGTCGTTCATCCTTTTGTGTGTTACTTCGAACAGTTCAATGTCATCTACCTCTCGTCCCTCTTTGTTTTTCTACATAATTCAAACAAGGTTATGAGTAGTGAAATATTTTCTAAGTTATAACAAGAAAAGAGATACATACAATGTTTTCTCTATGACGTAAAAATGCGATCGTTCCTGCTGTATGACCGTACGGTGCAGACGCTCGAGCTCTAGTGTTTGTTTCAGAAATTTTCTAACATATATATAATAGTTAGTAGCAAAATACTTAGAATAAAACTAATTCATATCTACAATACGTACCTTAAACTTCTCTGTTTCCCAACGATCGCATAAGCGATGCCAATCTTCATCTCGTGCAACATCTTTGTGTTTGTGATCTCGTGCTTCTTCTGGAGAATATTGCATGTAATGCTTATGAAACCTGTACCGGAAATCTCTATGCCTACTACTCATCTCATGCTCCAGATAACGATAAACAATTGGATCATTGAGATCGAGAATGAATTGGTTCTAACAATAAACAACAAAAAGACGACGTATTAATGATAATCACAATATAACAACATTTTAAAAAGTGTCACTGAATTAAACTTACGCTAAGTCTATCTATGATACTATTTTTATCGTCTTGGTTGACGTCTGACCAATGTTCACAATTCAGAGGAATGATTGACCGCACCCATACCCCAATTCGAGAGACCAGTTTCGAAGTATGGCTACAAACTGGCTTGCCATCTTCTTCTTCGATATTAATTTCTATCAGACCATGATTTTGGACATGTTTATCAACATTCAGCCCTCTAGTGTTGCGTCTACCTTTTCTTTTAGTCGTGCCAGAACCTACACGAAAGATATCATATATTTATATATTTAAGTTTAACTTGGAATAAAAAAAGATTTCTATTTAAATATCATACTCTATGCTGTTTGATTAGCCTCTCCCGGTTGAGTGCTTTCTATTCTATCGACATTGCTTGTGTAACTCGTCGGTTCACTGGTCCAAGATTGAAGACGACATCCTGTAACATAATAATGGACAAAATCAAACTGTAATTAATAATAGGTCGAAATAGAAAAATAATGTAAATATAAGACGAAATATTACATGCATATTTATCGACTTACAAATAAGTTATGTCACTATCGCTCTCTTCATCGTCTAATAACATATTGGAATCTGTGCTTCCAGAATCATCACTAGAATACTCAAAATCGAACTCTTCTTCATCACTAGTTGTTTTCTCGTCACTATCTATATATACTGCATCTTCAATAGGCATTGGCTCAACATCTTCTCTATTGAAGGTTTGTGAATCTAAGTTATCATCAACTTTTGGGTAACATGTGCGAATGCTTTCATCCACCACTACTTCTTCTATTTCATTATTTTCAACCTCCGGATATCCCACACATGTCTTGGTTGAATTTATTTAACAATCTTCCATTCTTGTCCAAGTTTGTAATCATCTAAGTAGAATACTTGGGCAGCTTGACTTGCAAGTATGAATGGCTCGTCTTTGTACCATCTATAACGAGTATTAATCGATGTATAACCATCAGATACATTAATTATACCCGTTCTTGAACTTGTATCGTACCATTCACATTTCAAAAGAATCACTGACTTTAGATGAATGTATTGTAGCCTAATTACTTCATGCAAAACGCCATAAAATTTTATTTGTCCGGTTTCATCATCTCCAGGCACTATCAGACCACTATTTTGTGTAACTCGACGACTGTCACGCTCTTTTGAATGGAATCGAATTCCATTGGCTATACACCAAGTGTAAGATCGAACACAGTCGTTCGGGCCAATTGCTAGGGCATATAATGCATCAGAAATCGCTTTTTCACGATACAATACTTGAGCCTAGTCAAAGAGTTTAATTTATAGTTAAAATAATGGAGATAATAGAGTTGTCATTCTAAAAAGTACCAACTTACTTTTTTCTTAAACCAAGTAGGAAATTCTAATTGTTGTCTCCTGTGCAAATCACCATGACCATTTGATTGGAGAAGACTCATATGCTCCTTAAACATGAAACATATCTTAATTTCATCATAATGTCAAAATCTAGTATTAGAGTTGTACTATGATAGATACATACCCAAGGTAAGGTTCCACTTCAGCACAGTTGTTTAGTACATACAAATGTGCTTTTTCTAACTCATTAGAAGTCACACGTTTAAATTGGCTACCACCCAATAGTCGTACACATCCAGAAAAAACCGATAGCTCACTATTGTTCTCCACATCCTCGACATTTTCATAATTACGCTCACTCCTATTGAATCTTGTTTCAATCCCATGTAAATACATAGAACAAAAAGTTAAAGATTCATTCATGATGTAAGCTTCTGCAATTGAACCTTCAGGTCAAGCTTTGTTTCTAACATATTGCTTCAAATATCGCATACTCCTAATACAAAAATCGTGAATAATGACTCAGGACTTAAAATCAATCGTAGGAAAAAAAATGGAAAAAACGAAGAATTATACATTTTCATACCTTTCAATTGGTTACATCCAACTATAACCCACTGGACCAACGATCGTTGCTTCCCACGGTAAATGAACAGCTAAGTGAACCATAACGTCAAAAAATGCTGGTGGAAAGATCTTTTCCAACTTACACAGGATGAACACTATGTCAGTCGGCATTCTTTCTAATTCTGATATGCGCAAAGTTTTTGCACATAAATCATGAAAGAAGTTTGACAATTCTTATATAGTTGTAGCAATGTCTTTAGGTATATATGGCCAAATACCAATTGGAAGAAGTCTTTGTAATAAAACGTGACAATCATCACTTTTCAGACCGGTGATTTTGCCCTCGTTCGCGTTCACACACCGAGATATATTCGAATCAAAACCATCTGGAAACTTCACAGATTTTAAAAATGTATAGAAGCTAACTTTTTCACTCGCAGTTGATGTGAACGATGCATGAGGCTTCACATGCCTGCCTCCAATTTTTGTATATGAAGTTTTTTTCTAATTTTCAAGTTTGCTAAATCCTCACGAGCTCTAATGGTATCTTTAGTCTTCCCATCAATATTAAGTATAGTACAAACCAAATTATCACAAAGAGATGGGCACCTGACATAAAGTTAAAAGGAAGTTTTCATCGTCCTCTTTAAGCCAAACTTTTAGGGCCCCTCAACAACAAATATGGACACGAGACACTCCCTCATTGTGTTCCTTCTGTCTGAATCATCATACTGGGCCGTGTTGGGAAAAAAGAGGATATGCTTTAAGTGCAAGAAGGTTGGTCATTACGTTAGATAATGTTTGATGAATAGTTTGAACACCCGGACCACAATACGTAAGACGCTTTCAGTGGCACTAGTGCAAAGTAATGAACAAAAGGAAGACGTCCTTGCACTCACTCAGGAAGAAGTAAAAGATGTGGATGTTATGGTAGCAGATACTCTTTCACTAAGTTTTATCTCTTTTAAGTGCTTGTTGAGACTCTACCATTTCCCTTGGATTTGTCGTTGTATGAGTTATTTTAGTCTGCTGAGTTTTTCTTGTGTATTTTGGTGGCTCAAGGTGAGTCATTCCTTGTTCCCTACTTGTTGTTGGCGAGTGAACGTAGAGTTTGAAGTTGTTGGTTTAGTTGTTGTTTCTTACTCAAGTAGTGGAAGTGGAAAAAGTTCTCCAATGTTATTTGAACCTATAAGAGCTTAAGAATTTCATCCAAGGTCTAAGGAAGACTTGATGACCCACGAAAGGAACTAGATGTTGAGTCATCCCTTGTTCCCCATGCCTGTGTTGGTAAGCTAGTTAAAGTTGGAAGCATTAGGTTGTTCGCTATAGGTCCTCACATCGTTCGGCTCGATGTTAGTTGTCATATAATTGTGATGGTAGGAAAAGCTCTTTAGATGAGTCCATAAAGAGTTAAGGGTCTCCTCTGAAGAAAAAAAAAGAGAAACGACGACCATCACTTGATTGGACAGCAAGTTAGCTTAGGTAGGTGAAGATGCTTTTGCTTTCAGTGAGACCTATTAAGATCCAGGTTAGAGAAACCAAAACCTTAAGCAGCAAAAGGTCGTCTTAGTAAAGTTGTTGCAAGGAAGCAACTACGGAGTAAGAAGATATTGGTAAAGCGACAAGGATCGCTTGACTAGTCAACTTTCAAAGACGAAAGTTCTTAAGGTGGGTAGTCTATAATGCCCTAGAGTTTAGAGTTGTGCTATCGGTCAACTTTCGAGGACGAAAGTTTTTTTAAGGTGGGTAGTCTATAACGCCCCGCGTTCTCTAACTCGTTTATTTTAAGAGATAAATAGTGTCTTTGGATTTTTCCCTAAGCTGATAACTTTAATTCTTGGATTTTATAATTTTGAAATTCTAATTTTTGGCTAAATTAGAATTAAGTTTAATTTCATTGGATTAAGATAATTTAAGTTCTCGACCTGTATAGGAGATTTTTTAGTTAAATCTTAAATTCACGGGTTTTAGGATTTTTTTCCCTAAATTCTACTTTTTCTGTGGATTATTATTCTTGGGTTTTAGAGTTTCAGTTAACTATTTTATTTCGGGTTGTTGTGGGTTTTATTTGATTTCTAAAGTATAATTATTGGGCTTATTGTTTTGGGCAAGCAATGTTTCAAATGTAAGGAGGCTAAGTCTAAGACTCAACCACATGGTCTTTACACACCTTTAGAAGTTTCTAGTGAACCGTGGGTTGACATTAGCATGGATTTCGTTTTGGGGTTACCAAAAACTAGAAGACATCATGATAGCATTTTTGTGGTGGTTGATAGGTTTAGTAAAATGGCACATTTCATTCCATGTAACAAAACAGATGATGCTACTAATATAGCTAATCTTTTCTTTAGGGAAGTGGTTAGACTACATGGCGTTCCTAAAACCATTGTTAGTGATCGAGATGCTAAGTTTTTAAGTCATTTTTGGAAAGTTTTATGGGGCAAATTGGGTACCAAGCTTTTGTTTTCTACAACTTGTCACCCACAAACCGATGGTCAAATTGAGGTGGTTAATAGAACATTAGGGGCCTTGCTTAGGTCACTCATTTCTAAAAATCTTAAGTCTTGGGAAGAGACTCTACCTTTTGTGGAGTTTGCATATAATAGAGCTGTACATAGCACCACCCATTGTTCACCATTTGAGGTTGTTTATGGCTTTAATCCTCTAACTCCTTTAGATTTAACACCTTTGCCACCTAATATGTTTACAAGTGATGCAGCTTTGTCTAAAGCCGAATACATCAAAACGTTACACAAAGAGATCAAGGAACGGATTGAGAACAAGAATCGAAAGCTAGTAAGTCGCAAGAACCAAGGGAGAAAGAAAGTTATTTTTAACCCAGGTGATTGGGTTTGGGTTCATCTACGAAAGGAACAGTTTCCAGATCAGAGGAAGTCAAAACTTCAACCAAGAGGAGATGGTCCTTTTCAAGTGCTTGAACGGATCAATGACAATGCGTACAAATTGGATCTTCGAGGTGAATATAATGTAAGTTCTACTTTTAATGTGGCTGATTTGACTCCTTTTGATGTAGGAAATGAAGACCTTGATTTGGGGACAAATCCTTTTAAAGAAAGGGGGGATGATGCAAATCCAACCACGGATCCATTGACTGTACCCGGGGGACCAATTACAAGAAGCAAAGCAAAGAAGATTCAAGAGGTTTTCATAATACATCTTCAAAGGCTAGCTAATGCACACGAGGAGACAAAGATTTCTGAGGCAAAAATTCTTTACAATGTTAATTTAATGAGTCAAGAAGAGAATGGAGCAAAGATGGCACGGGAAAAGTTGTCTATTTTGAGAGATGGCACGGAGGACAAAAAAAGTTTGCAGATTGGTGAACAGGTGCCTTTGCAGATTGCACCTCTTGGGAGTTTGTGATGTCAAAGCTTGTCAAATCTCATCCAAACATAAAGCGCCTCCTACATGTGATTTCCAAGACAATTTAAAGGCTTGTAATCACCTTGTTTTGCAAGATTAAAAAAACATATTGAAATTCAAGAACTTTTGTTCCTTAACACTTTTGGTGTTGCTTCTTTCAAATCTTGCTTTAGGTTTGATGTTAAACCGATTCATTGGATTAGTCTCGATCAAGCTAATTCTGGAGTGAGTCGTCTTAGGATCTAGGAGTGACCATCGTAGATTCTAAGTCCGATCTAAGAGTGATTCATCTTCTAACCTTACTCTTGGTTGGAATCATTCGGTAAGTTAGTCGTTTTTGTGAATGTTTGCAAGGATCCTAGAAGGACCTCTAGCTTTGTAAACCCGAGCAACCTGGGCGCTTATCATTTGGTATCAAAGCATTGGTCGACATCCTTTGGCCGGTTCTAGAGGTGAAATATCTTTACTTTATTTAATTTTATTTTTCTGTTATTTTCCTTTTTCGAAAGTAGTTTCTTACAAAGTGTAACAAGACATAACTTGTCTTGAAATTCTTGTATTTTGCTCTCGGATCATTAGCAAAGAAAAAAAAATTAGAAGCAAAAGAAAAAAAAAAAGGAAAAAAAAAAAACAGAAGCAAAAGAAACAAAAAACAGTAGCAAAAAGAAACAAAAACAGTAGCAAAAAGAAAGAAAACCGTAGAAAAAAAAAAGCATTCGAAGATCCGAGGCACACGAAAGGTTCTTTTCATTATGTTGTGTTTTGTTTAAATTATCAAGTTGTTTATCCTAAGATTGAGTTTCTGTAGTCTTAGTTTGTGAGAGTTGATCATTGAATTAGTTATATCAAGCTTTAAGCAAGATTGCACCAAAATTTAAGCCAACCCTTACATCTTTGACCTAGTACCAAAAGCCTACCCTTGAGTGATAAACACGAGTGTCCTTGAGTGAAATCTTGGTGAGAAGAGTGGTAAGGTCCTTATTATCATTATTATTGTTTCTAACAAAATGGCACAGGATGGAGTACCACAAGTACCGCAAGATCCTAACATGGTGATTCTTCAAGCAATTCAAGGAATGATGGAAATGATGATGGAAGATAGACAAGAAGGAGAGCGCAACAACAAAGAGAAGAACGAGCCTTACAAGAAGATGATGCGTTTGACCTTGCTGAACAAGAAAGACAAGTTGGAGGAAGAAGAAATGGGAGAGGAAGAGGACGAAATAACTTTGCCAACGTCATGCAACCTAGAAGATTGGAAAGATTAAATGAAAATAGGGATGGCGGAGTTAAACTCAAGATTCCACCCTTTAGTGGAACGGCGGACCCCGATGCTTACTTGCAATGGGAAAGGAAGATAGAACATGTGTTTGATTGCTATACATATAGTGAGAATACGAAGATGAGACTCGCCATTGCTGAATTCACCAATCATGCCGGTGAATGGTATCAAAATCTCAAATTAGAAAGAAGAAGGAAGGAGGAGGATCCATTAGACACTTGGGAAGAACTCAAAGAAGCCATGAGAAGGAGGTACGTTCCAAAACACTATGAAAGAGATTTGAAAACTAAACTGCAAGCTTTGAGGCAGGGAACGAAAAGTGTTGCTGAGTATTATCAAGAGATGGAGACCTTCATGCTAAAAACCCAAATCCGAGAAGAAGAGGAAGACACCATGTCTAGATTCCTTGGAGGTTTGAATCGAGAAATTGCTCATGCTGTCAAAATTGAAGATCAATTGAAGGAAGAAAAGGAGTATTCAAAAAGGTACACATCTAAAGCTAATACATATTCCAATTCTAATGCTTGGAACAAGGCTGGTTTTGTGAATAGGAATGAATCATTGCAACCAAAAGGAAAGTTCGTAGCTGCCACAAGAATGGAGGGAGAAAGTTCCAATACTAAAAAGAATGAAGCTCCAAAGGAGGTAAGGGAAAAGACTAGTTCTATTCAATGTTGGAAGTGCAAAGGGTTTGGACACATGAGTAAAGATTGGGTCAATAAAAGAGTTATGGTGATAAGAAATGGTGTAGTTGACTCGGATGATGACTGTGAGGAACATGATGAAGAATTTGAAGAACGTGATGAAGAGTATATTGAAGAAGGTAACTTCATATCCTTGATAACAAGAAGGGTACTTAGTGTACAAATCAAGGAAGAGAAAGTTGAAGATCAAAGGGAAAAACTTGTTTCACACAAGATGCTTAATTGAAGGAAATCCGTGTAGCTTGGTGATTGATAGTGGAAGTTGCACAAATGTGGTAAGTAGTTTTCTTGTTAAGAGACTTCAACTTGCTACACGTCCACATCCAAAACCATACAAACTTCAATGGTTGACAAACAAAGGAGAACTAAAGGTAAACTCCCAAGCTCTTATTCCTTTTACATTGGGAAGATACAAAGATGAAGTCCTTTGTGATGTTGTCCCTATGAATGCGGGGGATATACTATTGGGCCGACCATGGCAATATGATAGAGAGGTCACATATGATGGGCTGTTGAACAAGTATAGTTTTACTTTGAAAGGAAAGAAATTTACTTTACTTCCGTTGTCTCCATTTGAAGTACATTGTGACCACTTGAAATTAGAGAAGAAAAGAAAAGAATTTGAAGAAAAGAGAGGAGAGAAGAGAGCAAAAGTGAGACTAGTGAAAAAAAAGAGAAGAGTGAAAGGCAAAATGAGAGTAAAAATCAAGAAGAAAAAAAAGATGAGTTGAAAAGAAAGAATGTGAGTTTGATTGTAAGAAAGAGTGAATTGAGAAATGTGTTGTTAACCCAAGAGCTACATTTTGTGCTTATGTGCAAAGGTATGTATTTAGCAATTGAAACAAAATCTCATGATGTTTTGCCAAGTGCATTTAAGTCTCTTTTGCAGGAATTTAATGACATGTTTCCCCATGAAGATGCACCTACGGGTTTACCTCCTCTTAGAGGGATTGAACATCAAATTGACTTTATACCAGGTGCAACTCTCCCAAACATGGCTGCCTATAGGACCAATCCCACGAAACCAAGGAGATTCAAAGGCAAGTGGAAGAACTCATGGAGAAAGGTTATGTTAGAGAAAGTATGAGTCCTTGCTCGGTTCCGGTAATTTTGGTACCCAAGAAAGATGGCACATGGAGGATGTGTGTTGATTGTCGAGCCATCAACAAAATCACGGTAAAGTATCGACATCCTATTCCTAGATTGGATGACATGTTAGATGAATTACATGGTGCTAATCTGTTTTCAAAAATAGATCTTAAAAGTGGTTACCATCAGATTCGAATGCATGTGGGAGATGAGTGGAAAACAGCTTTCAAAACAAAGTTTGGGTTGTATGAATGGATTGTTATGCCATTTGGCCTTACTATTGCACCAAGTACTTTTATGAGGCTAATGAATCATGTTTTGAGAGAATACATTGGAAAATTTGTTGTTGTATACTTTGATGATATTCTTGTTTACTCAAAAAGCTTGAATGATCATATTTTGCATGTCAAGACAATTTTACTAAAACTTAGAGAAGAAAAGCTTTATGCCAACTTCAAGAAGTGTAGTTTTTGTCAAGACCAAGTCAACTTCTTAGGATTCATTGTTGGAAAGGATGGGGTGAAAGTTGATGAGGAAAAGGTAAAGGCTATTCGAGAGTGGCCAACACCCACCAATGCAACCGAGGTAAGGTCTTTTCATGGGTTGGCTAGTTTTTATAGGAGGTTTATTAAAGATTTCAGTAGCATAGCCTCACCATTAAATGAACTTGTTAAGAAGCATGCTAAATTTGAGTGGAAAGAAAAGCAAGAAAATGCGTTCAATGAATTGAAAGATAAATTGAGCAATGCACCTTGTCTTGTTTTGCCTGACTTTGACAAATCTTTTGAGATTGAATGTGATGCAAGTGGGATAGGTATAGGAGCTGTTTTGATGCAAGAAAAAAGGCCGATCATGTTCTTTAGTGAAAAGCTAAATAGAGCACAGCTTAACTACCCAACTTATGACAAGGAACTCCATGCACTTGTGAGGGCTTTACAAGTTTGGCAACACTACTTATGGCCAAAAGAGTTTGTTATCCATACCGATCATGAAAGTTTGAAGCACCTCAAAAGCCAAAAAAGTTAAATCGGAGGCATGCTAAATGGGTGGAGTTCATCGAGACATTTCCTTATGTCATTCATTACAAAAAGGTAAGGACAATGTAGTGGCCGATGCATTATCAAGGAGGTATGCTCTATTTTCTTCACTTAGTGCAAAAATTCTTGGTTTTAAGCATATGATTGAGTTGTACAAAGTTGAGAAATCGGAATTTTATGATGTGTATGAGCAATGTTTGGAAGGGAAAAATATACATGATTATCTTGTGTTTGACGGTATGCTTTTTAGGAAAGGTAAGCTTTGTATTCCTAAGTGTTCCATTCGGGAGTTGCTTGTAAAGGAGGCTCATGGGGGAGGACTTATGGGACATTTTGGAGAATTTAAAACATATAGCATGTTGTGTGAACACTTTTATTGGTTACAAATGAGGAAAGATGTGAACAAACTGTGCAAGCAATGTTTCAAATGTAAGGAGGCTAAGTCTAAGACTCAACCACATGGTCTTTACACACCTTTAGAAGTTTCTAGTGAACCGTGGGTTGACATTAGCATGGATTTCGTTTTGGGGTTACCAAAAACTAGAAGACATCATGATAGCATTTTTGTGGTGGTTGATAGGTTTAGTAAAATGGCACATTTCATTCCATGTAACAAAACAGATGATGCTACTAATATAGCTAATCTTTTCTTTAGGGAAGTGGTTAGACTACATGGCGTTCCTAAAATCATTGTTAGTGATCGAGATGCTAAGTTTTTAAGTCATTTTTGGAAAGTTTTATGGGGCAAATTGGGTACCAAGCTTTTGTTTTCTACAACTTGTCACCCACAAACCGATGGTCAAACTGAGGTGGTTAATAGAACATTAGGGGCCTTGCTTAGGTCACTCATTTCTAAAAATCTTAAGTCTTGGGAAGAGACTCTACCTTTTGTGGTTTTGCATATAATAGAGCTGTACATAGCACCACCATTGTTCACCATTTGAGGTTGTTTATGGCTTTAATCCTCTAACTCCTTTAGATTTAACACCTTTGCCACCTAATATGTTTACAAGTGATGCAGCTTTGTCTAAAGCCGAATACATCAAAACGTTACACAAAGAGATCAAGGAACGGATTGAGAACAAGAATCGAAAGCTAGTAAGTCGCAAGAACCAAGGGAGAAAGAAAGTTATTTTTAACCCAGGTGATTGGGTTTGGGTTCATCTACGAAAGGAACAGTTTCCAGATCAGAGGAAGTCAAAACTTCAACCAAGAGGAGATGGTCCTTTTCAAGTGCTTGAACGGATCAATGACAATGCGTACAAATTGGATCTTCGAGGTGAGTATAATGTAAGTTCTACTTTTAATGTGGCTGATTTGACTCCTTTTGATGTAGGAAATGAAGACCTTGATTTGGGGACAAATCCTTTTAAAGAAAGGGGGGATGATGCAAATCCAACCACGGATCCATTGACTGTACCCGGGGGACCAATTACAAGAAGCAAAGCAAAGAAGATTCAAGAGGTTTCATAATACATCTTCAAAGGCTAGCTAATGCACACGAGGAGACAAAGATTTCTGAGGCAAAAATTCTTTCCAATGTTAATTTAATGAGTCAAGAAGAGAATGGAGCAAAGATGGCACGGGAAAAGTTGTCTATTTTGAGAGATGGCACGGAGGACAAAAAAAGTGTGCAGATTGGTGAACAGGTGCCTTTGCAGATTGCACCTCTTGGGAGTTTGTGATGTCAAAGCTTGTCAAATCTCATCCAAACGTAAAGCGCCTCCTACATGTGATTTCCAAGACAATTTAAAGGCTTGTAATCACCTTGTTTTGCAAGATTAAAAAAACATATTGAAATTCAAGAACTTTTGTTCCTTAACACTTTTGGTGTTGCTTCTTTCAAATCTTGCTTTAGGTTTGATGTTAAACCGATTCATTGGATTAGTCTCGATCAAGCTAATTCTGGAGTGAGTCGTCTTAGGATCTAGGAGTGACCATCGTAGATTCTAAGTCCGATCTAAGAGTGATTCATCTTCTAACCTTACTCTTGGTTGGAATCATTCGGTAAGTTAGTCGTTTTTGTGAATCTTTGCAAGGATCCTAGAAGGACCTCTAGCTTTGTAAACCCGAGCAACCTTGGCGCTTATTAGGTAGGCTGCAGAAATCCTGGTTTTCTTCCAACTTTGCCCTTAATGAAACGCGTCTTCCAATGCGTTTTGGTGGTTCCAACCGATGCATATGTGTGGAAGAAGTGTTCCACTATCAGTTTGAGCATGATTTAGTCAGTCAAAGGAGTTGGAAATGGGTGATCCACCAGTGTTATAGGACCTACCTAACCAATTCTGCACAACTATAAATTCCAGCAGCTTCTCCACCAAATTCATCAAGCCTTGCTTCCTTCTCTTGATCATTCTTAGTGTTTCTTTGTTGCTTTCTAAGTACTTTTAAGTTGCTTTCATTAGTTGCTTTTAGTTTTTAAATCCCGAGCACTTTACATTCCTTTATTGAGCTTTGTTTTATTTCCGTTGTTACTTAGTTATTTTCTACCTATTCAAATTTATAAAAATCTAGCACTTAGCTTATCTTCACTTTGCCTTTACATTATTTTTTAGTTAAGAGAATTGTGTTTTTGGAGGAAAGGGCACGTGACACTCCCTGATAAGGCAATCCTAATTCTCAGCCCAATGATCCAAGGTTTTGTTGAGCAAGAACCCTTGAATCAAAGAAATTAGCATCTCCTTAAACAAGTTAGAATCAACCAAGAGAAAGGCTAGAAATTGATTACCTCTATGATCAAGATCTAGAAGCAAGAATTGAGATCTTGTTCTAGAATGAGTCATTCCACAATCAAACTTGATCAAGGCTGGATTGAATGGCTCAAAATGCAATCTATCACAAGAATTGCAAGAAACCTTAGAAATGGCAATGAGATTTCTAAAGAAAATGTCTCTTGAGAGATCAAATTTCATTAAGCTAAAATCTGCCTTTTACATAGCTTGGATGGGACCTTTTATAGCCATTATATGAGTGAAACCCCCAACCCTTCACTTTCCAAAATAAAACCCATAAGTAGTAATGACCACAATTGGTCTACTTAATAACATCCCAGAATTGAACTCTAAAGTTGAAACCATAATTTGGAAGACCAAAAACTCAAAAATTACAAGCAAAGTTTGATGACTTAGAAACAACAAATGAATCTTTAAAATGTTGGCACAACGTCAATCTTGCAAACGTTGACCTTCACAACATCGTCCTCTCTTGGATTATTTTGCAGCATCTGAAATAAAGGTTGAGCTGAGCCTATCCAATTTTGTACGTGAATAAGGAATACTTGTTGAAGCTTCTTAGCCTTGGCTCGTGTAATAGGTCCAGTGGAGACGTGCGGAACACCATGATTCTTATCATCTTCCCCCTCTTCAACAGGATTCGTCCTCGAATCAGATAAGTCATCACCTACATCAAAAGGACTCAAATCAGCAACATTGAAAGTAGAACTTACTGAAAAGTCACCTGGAAGATCAATCTTGTATGCATTATTGTTAATTCTTTCAAGAACTTGATAAGGACCAGCCCCTCGTGGATGTAACTTTGTCTTCCGTTTCGAGGGAAAGCGCTCCGTGCGAAAATGTATCCAAACCCAATCACCCGGTTGAAAAATCAGTTCTTTCCGTCCTTTGTTAAGACGTGAAGCAACTTTCGAATTCTGTTTTTCAATCCTCTCCTTGACCTCTTTGTGTAAGGTTTTGATCAAATCGGACTTACTTGTGGCTGCATCACTCACAAATTCATTAGATGGAATAGGAAGCAAATCAAGGGGTGTAAGTGGATTGAATCCATAAACAACCTCAAAAGGAGAACAATGTGTGGTACTATGAATTGCCCTGTAATATGCAAACTCTACAAATGGCAAACTTTCTTCCCAAGAGTCAATATTCTTAGAAATAATAGTCCTAAGCAATGCTCCCAATGTTCTATTAACCACCTCGGTTTGGCCATCAGTTTGAGGATGACATATAGTTGATAACAACAATTTAGTACCCAACTTACCCCACAACACCTTCCAAAAGTGGCTTAAAAATTTAACATCCCTATCACTAACAATAGTTCTAGGAATGCCATGCAACCTTACCACCTCCCTAAAGAATAAATCAGCCACATGCTTTGCATCATCTGTCTTGTTACATGCAATGAAGTGAGCCATTTTACTAAATCTATCCACCACAACAAAAATACTATCTCTACCCTTTTTAGTTCGAGGCAAACCAAGAACGAAATGCATAGATATATTAGTCCAAGGTTCATTAGGTACATTCAAGGGAGTATACAAACCATTTGGTTGTGATCTAGACTTAGCTGATTTACATTTAAAACATTGTCTACAAACCTTATGCACATCATGTTTCATCTTAGGCCAAAAGAAGTGTTCATGCAACATATCATAACTTTTATGAATCCCAAAATGTCCCATCAATCCACCCCCATGGGCTTCTTTCATAAGCAAATCTCTTATAGAACATTTAGGAACACAAAGCTTACTTTTTTTAAACAAAAAGTCATGAAACACATAATAATCATCCACAGCTTTCCCACCAAGACAAGATGCATAAATAGTTCCAAAGTCAAGGTCATCTCTATATAACTCCTTAATATGCTCAAATCCAAGAATTTTTGCACTAAGAGAAGTAAAGAGATTGTACCTTCTTGATAATACATCAGCAACTACATTGTCCTTACCTTGCTTATATTTGATAACATAAGGGAATGTTTCAATAAACTCTAACCACTTTGCATGCCTACGATTTAGCTTGCTTTGACCTTTAAGATGCTTCAAGCTTTCATGATCGGTGTGGATCACAAATTCTCTCGGCCACAGGTAGTGTTGCCATACTTGCAATGTACGAACTAAAGCAAACAATTCTTTATCATAGGTAGGATAGTTCAACGAAGCCCCATTTAGTTTTTCACTAAAATACATTAAGGGCGTTCCATCTTTGTTAAGAAACCCTTGAGAGTTGGATCTAAGAACCTTGCTAACGAACAAGACCCATAGAACTCAATCCCAAAAACCCCGAAAACAAGTATGGAATCAACCCAAGGAAAAGTTTTAGAACGGATTACCTTGATGATCAATATCAAGAGTAGAGAAAACTTGTTTCTAAACTCGTGATTCGAATCACTCCACAAGAGGTATGATCAACACCGCTTGAATGATCCTAAGATGCAAATTCTAAAGACACAAGAAATTGCACAAGAAATGGGAGATAAATCTCTCAACCAAGCTAATGAGAAACTCACTTTTCATTCAACTTCAAATTGTGTTACACAAGACATCTCAAGGCTATATTAGCCATCCTAACAAGCCATATGAAAAGTCTTAAACAAATGAAAAGACTTGTAACTTACAAGAAATGAAAAGACTTGTAAATGAAAAGACATAACTTACGAGAAATGAAGACAAGCAAATGAAAAGGTTAAGAACATGGAAAGCCAACCAAAATAATTGCAATCCCGTCCATAATGAGGATGTGAGTGTTTGACTTGGTTTTTGAATTGAATGAGTTGACTTTGACTTGTCTTGATGGAGTTGACTTTGACCTTGACCAAGTGGACTTTAACTTGCCATAAAAACACTTAAAAATGCATAACTTGCACCAAATGAAGTGCATAGTTCTACTTCTTGACATCTTCCTTATTTCTCTTGTCGAGTTCAAGAACGCTTGGACACGAAGTAGCAAAGCTTGTTGAAGTTTTGATATGAACCAAGGAGCTACCGTTGTTATGCCTCATGGACCGATTACAAGATCGAGAGCTAGGAAACTTCAACAAGCTTTGCTACTTCGTGTCCAAGCGTTCTTGAACTCGACAAGAGAAATAAAGGAAGATGTGCAAGAAGTTAGAACTATGCACTTCAATTTGGTGCAAGTTATGCATTTTTAAGTGTTTTTATGGCAAGTTAAAGTCCACTTGGTCAAGGTCAAAGTCAACTCCATCAAGACAAGTCAAAGTCAACTCATTCAATTCAAAAACCAGTCAAACACTCACATCCCTCATTATGGACGGGATTGCAATTATTTTGGTTGGCTTTCCATGTTCTTAACCTTTTCATTTGCTTGTCTTTTCATTTCTCGTAAGTTATGTCTTTTCATTTACAAGTCTTTTCATTTCTTGTAAGTTACAAGTCTTTTCATTTGCTTAAGACTTTTCATATGGCTTGTTAGGATGGCTATATATAGCCTTGAGATGTCTTGTTGTAACACAATTTGAAGTTGAATGAAAAGTGAGTTTTCTCATTAGCTTGGTTGAGAGATTTATCTCCCATTTCTTGTGCAATTTCTTGTGTCTTTAGAATTTGCATCTTAGGATCATTCAAGCGGTGTTGATCATACCTCTTGTGGAGTGATTCGAATCACGAGTTTAGAAACAAGTTTTCTCTACTCTTGATATTGATCATCAAGGTAATCCGTTCTAAAACTTTTCCTTGGGTTGATTCCATACTTGTTTTCGGGGTTTTTGGGATTGAGTTCTATGGGTCTTGTTCGTTAGCAAGGTTCTTAGATCCAACTCTCAAGGGTTTCTTAACATTTTGGTATCAGAGCATTAGGCTCTTTGATCGGATATATGTTTCCTTGCATTTATCTCTTTGAATTCTGTGTTCCTTGCTTATGTTTTATTATATCTAAGCATATGCATTCTGTCAAAAAAATTACAAAAAAAAAAGTATCAATTCCATTCATCTTTTCCAATTTTCGTCTTCTGCATTATTATAGATCTGGATCTTATCTACAAATCTGTCTTCTTTGAAGTCTTATGATTCGACTTTCTTAGTGGTGAAATTCGTGCACTTTGCTGATTGATTTATAAAAAAAAAAAAAAAACTGAACGTGAAAGCATTTATTGTTAGCATTATTGTGCTTTTGCTGATCCATAACTGAAAAAAAAAAAAAAAAAAGAAAGGAAGAAGAAAAAAAAACATAGAAGACCCCATTTGTCATTACTTCTTTGTGTAGCCTTGCATTGAAATCTCATGCTACTTCCTTGTTGCTTAATTCCCAACCATCTTTATCTTTAACTCTACTTTCGTTTCTTTCTAGCTTCCATTATAACTCTGTCCATTATTTTTTTTTCTTAACTTGTTTCTTTGTTGTTATTCGGGTTACTCCCAAAATCACACTCTTGTTTGAGTTCTTATGTGCTGTCTAAACCACTTGAAATGCACATAGCTTTAACTTTGCTAGACTCACTTACCGATTTGTTTGAAGTGCATAAGAGTGTACTAAGTTGTGAGGGAGAGATTGTAAGGGAGCGATACATTATTTTGAGTGTTGAGGGTTAAACACGAGTGAACTTCACTAACGAGTGAATTAGTGAGGGAGTGCTTGTGAGGTCCATTTCTTGTCACTCTATTTGTTTTTACAGCATGGCTAATCTTGGAGATGAAGGCAATATTTCTGATGCCCGGAGGAGAGAGGCGCTAGAAGGAACTGTTGAACGAATGATTCGTAGCATGGAGGCATTGACAGAACGGATAGGAAGGTTGGAGACTCAAAACCAAGCTCAGGAGAGAGTTCCACCACCTCCACCACCACGTGTTATGGATGAGGATGAGTATGAAGGTGATGGATCCGATCATTGGGAGGACGATCAGGCTACAGTTTTAGCGGGTCCAAGAGGGGGTGATAGACACGTTGGTCGTGGCTTAGATCGAGGGAGAGGCCGGGGAAGAGGCTATCATAATTTCCAAAGAGCCCCACGAGCGAATGCTCAAGTTGATCGAAACTTGGGAAACATCAAATTAAAACTTCCGAAGTTCTATGGTAAGACTGATCCGGAAGCGTACATTCAATGGGAGAAAGAAGTGGAGTTCGTGTTTGATTGCCATAATTTCAGTGAAGAAAAGAAGGTACGACTATGTCTTGCTCAATTCAAAGATTATGCAGTAACATGGTGGGACAAATTAATGTCAATTAGGAGACGAAACCTTGAGGCGCCAATCGATTCATGGTATGAGTTCAAGGAGTTGTTGAGGAGGCGATTTGTTCCTAGACATTTCCACAGGGACACAGCGCAAAGCTCCAAGTGTTGAGACAAGGTAGTAAGTCTGTGGAGGACTATTACAAGGAGATGGATACGTTGATGAATCGGCTGGATCTTGAAGAGGACATGGAGAATCTCATGGCACGGTTTCTTAATGGCTTAAACAAGGAGATTGCGGATAAGGTTGATCTACAACCTTACTTTAACATCGAAGAGATGTTGCACCTTGCCATCAAAATTGAGAAGCAGCTCCAAAGGCGATCTCAAAGGTATTCTACTAAGCCCTTTTCCCATTCATCTTCTACATGGAAAACGGATAGTAAGAGTGCTGATTCTAAACTTAGAAATCGAGAGGCATATGAGAAACCAAAAGAAAAGTTTGAGAAAGGAGAGAGTTCCAAGAAGGGGAAAGAGAAAGTTGATGAACCTAATGTGAGGAATCGGGATATTAAATGCTGGAAATGTCAAGGAGTAGGACATTACAGTCGAGACTGCCCTAATAGAAGAACTATGATAATTAGAGAAGGAGAGTTTGTAACAGAAGATGAGAAGGAAGATGAGGTAGAAGAGGACGACAATGGTGAATGTGAGAGTGAGGAGTATAGTGAAGAGGACCCTACACATATGTCCTTAGTCACTAGGAGAGCTCTCAGTACTCAAATTAAGGAGGATGGCCTAGACCAACGAGAGAACTTATTTCACACTAGGTGTCTTGTCCAAACTGTGCCTTGTAGTGTGATTATTGATAGTGGTAGTTGTACCAACGTTGTAAGTTCTATTCTGGTCAAGAGGCTTAACTTAGAGACAAAACCACATCCTAGACCATATAAACTTCAATGGTTGAGTGATTGTGGGGAGGTAAAGGTGAGTAGACAAGCTCTTGTTTCTTTTGCTATTGGAAAATATGTTGATGATGTTTTGTGTGATGTTGTACCTATGCATGCCGGGGATATATTGTTGGGTAGACCTTGGCAATTTGACCGTCGGGTAATGTATGATGGGTATGCCAATCGCTATTCTTTTACTCATCATGGAAGAAAAACTACTCTTGTACCTTTGTCACCAAAAGATGTGCATGTTGATCAATGCAAACTTGAAAAGAAGAGGCAAGAGGCTGATGCAAAAGCAAAAAGTGAAAAAGAAACAAAAGAAAATGAGTTGAGAGAAAAAAAAGTTTGAGTGAAAAGCAAGGGAGTAGCAATCAGCCTAGTGGGAAAAATGAGAGAAAAGCCAAAACGGTGAGCTTGTATGCTAGTTCAAGTGAGGTTAGGAATGTTTTAATGGCGAAACGGACTGTTCTTGTACTTTTGTACAAAGGGTCTTGTTTTCTTACTAACGAGCTTAACACCTCCTTGCCTAGTATTTTTGTTTCTCTTTTACAGGAATTTGAGGACTTGTTTCCCGAGGAGATGCCCAAGGAATTGCCACCACTTCGTGGCATCGAGCATAAGATTGACTTCATTCCAGGTGCTACCATACCTAACCGACCAGCTTATAGGACTAATCCTACTGAAGCCAAAGAAATTCAAAGGCAAGTGGATGAATTGTTAGCTCATGGGTATGTACGCGAAAGCCTTAGTCCTTGTAGTGTGCCTGTTATTTTAGTGCCTAAAAAAGATGGAACTTGGAGAATGTGTGTAGACTGTAGGGCTATTAATAAGATCACTGTTAAATATCGTCATCCTATTCCTAGGTTAGATGATATGTTAGATGAATTGCATGGCTGTAGTCTCTTTACTAATATTGATTTGAAATCTGGGTATCATCAAATTCGTATGAATGTTGGAGATGAATGGAAAACTGCATTTAAGACCAAATATGGATTGTATGAGTGGCTTGTTATGCCTTTTGGTTTAACTAATACTCCTAGTACTTTCATGAGGTTGATGAACCATGTATTGCGTGAATATTTGGGAAAATTTGTGGTTGTTTATTTTGATGATATACTTGTGTATTCGAAGTCTTTGGAAGATCATGTAATGCATGTGCGTGCTGTTCTGACTACACTTAGAAACGAGAAATTGTATGCTAACCTAAAGAAATGTAATTTTTGCATGGAAAGGGTTAATTTTCTTGGTTTCATTGTGTCTAGTCGAGGAGTTGAGGTGGATAGTGAGAAAGTTAAGGCTATTAGCGAATGGCCAACTCCCACGAATGTTGGGGAGGTTCGAAGTTTTCATGGGCTAGCTAGCTTTTATCGGCGTTTTATTAAGGACTTTAGCACCCTAGCTTCACCTCTAAATGAATTGGTAAAGAAAAATGTTCCTTTTGTTTGGGGTACATCCCAAGAGCATGCTTTTAATGTTTTAAAGGATAAGTTGTGCAATGCTCCTCTACTTGCTTTACCGAACTTTGATTTGACTTTTGAAATTGAATGTGATGCAAGTGGGATTGGAATTGGGGCTGTACTAATGCAAAACCATAAGCCACTAATGTTCTTTAGTGAAAAGTTGAGTGGTGCTTCTTTGCGGTACCCAACTTATGACAAAGAACTTTATGCTTTGGTACGAGCTTTGCACACTTGGCAGCATTATCTTTGGCCAAAGGAGTTCGTCATTCATACGGATCATGAGAGCCTAAAGCACTTGAGAGGGCAAAGCAAACTGAATCGCAGACATGCCAAGTGGTTGGAGTTTATAGAGACATTTCCATATGTGATTAAGTATAAACAAGGTAAGGAGAACATTGTTGCAGATGCTTTATCACGAAGGTATGCTCTCTTTAATACTTTGAATGCTAAGATTTTAGGATTTGAACATCTCAAGTCCTTGTATCTAGATGATGTGTTCTTTGCTCCTTTTGTTGAATCGTGTGAAAAAGGACTTGTTGTTGATGATTACATGTTGTTTGAAGGATTTTTGTTTCGAAAAGGAAAACTTTGCATTCCATCTTGTTCAATTCGTGAATTGCTTGTAAAGGAAGCTCATGGGGGTGGTTTAATGGCTCATTTTGGTGTTTCTAAAACTTATGATATGCTTGCTGAACATTTTTATTGGCCTAAGATGAAGCATGATGTGCATAAAGTGTGTAAGCATTGTATTGCATGCAAACAAGCTAAGTCTAGGTTACAACCACATGGTTTATATTCACCTTTGCCTGTTCCTACTACTCCTTGGGTTGATATTTCTATGGATTTTGTCCTTGGTTTACCAAGAACTCGGAAGGGTAGGGATAGTATATTTGTAGTGGTTGATAGGTTTAGCAAGATGGCGCATTTCATACCATGCCATAAAACCGATGATGCTAAATTGATTGCTGATTTGTTTTTTAGGGAAGTTGTTCGTTTGCATGGCATTCCTAGAACTATTGTTAGTGATCGCGATGTAAAATTTTTAAGTCATTTTTGGCGTGTGTTATGGGGAAAGTTGGGAACCAAACTTGTTTATTCTACTACTTGTCATCCCCAAACTGATGGACAAACTGAGGTAGTAAATAGGACAATGGTTACCATGCTTCGAGCAATCATAGATAAAAATCTTAAAACTTGGGAGGATTGTTTGCCATTAATTGAATTTGCATATAATAGGGCTGTCCATTGTACTACTAAATGCACACCGTTTGAAATTGTATATGGTTTCAATCCTATCTCCCCACTTGATTTGTTGCCTATGCCTCCTAATGAATTTGTGAGTTATGATGCTAGCACAAAGGTTGATCTTGTCCATAGGCTACATAAAGAAGTTAAGGAAAGGATTGAGAAGCAAAACACTAAGGTTGCTTCCCGCATCAATAAAGGACGCAAGCTCCTTGTTTTCCAGCCAGGGGATTGGGTTTGGGTACATTTTCGAAAGGAACGGTTTCCAACTCAACGAAGGTCTAAGTTGCTACCACGAGGCGATGGTCCTTTTCAAGTCCTTGAACGGATCAATGATAATGCTTATAAGATTGATTTGCCAGGTAAGTATGGAGTGAGTGCTACCTTTAATGTTTCTGATTTGTCTCCTTTTGATGTAGTTGATGACTTCGATTCGAGGACGAATCCTTCTGAAGATGGGGAGGATGATATGAACCAAGGAGCTACCGTTGTTATGCCTCATGGACCGATTACAAGATCGAGAGCTAGGAAACTTCAACAAGCTTTGCTACTTCGTGTCCAAGCGTTCTTGAACTCGACAAGAGAAATAAAGGAAGATGTGCAAGAAGTTAGAACTATGCACTTCAATTTGGTGCAAGTTATGCATTTTTAAGTGTTTTTATGGCAAGTTAAAGTCCACTTGGTCAAGGTCAAAGTCAACTCCATCAAGACAAGTCAAAGTCAACTCATTCAATTCAAAAACCAAGTCAAACACTCACATCCCTCATTATGGACGGGATTGCAATTATTTTGGTTGGCTTTCCATGTTCTTAACCTTTTCATTTGCTTGTCTTTTCATTTCTCGTAAGTTATGTCTTTTCATTTACAAGTCTTTTCATTTCTTGTAAGTTACAAGTCTTTTCATTTGCTTAAGACTTTTCATATGGCTTGTTAGGATGGCTATATATAGCCTTGAGATGTCTTGTTGTAACACAATTTGAAGTTGAATGAAAAGTGAGTTTTCTCATTAGCTTGGTTGAGAGATTTATCTCCCATTTCTTGTGCAATTTCTTGTGTCTTTAGAATTTGCATCTTAGGATCATTCAAGCGGTGTTGATCATACCTCTTGTGGAGTGATTCGAATCACGAGTTTAGAAACAAGTTTTCTCTACTCTTGATATTGATCATCAAGGTAATCCGTTCTAAAACTTTTCCTTGGGTTGATTCCATACTTGTTTTCGGGGTTTTTGGGATTGAGTTCTATGGGTCTTGTTCGTTAGCAAGGTTCTTAGATCCAACTCTCAAGGGTTTCTTAACAAGTTTCCTAGCTCTCGATCTTGTAATCGGTCCATGAGGCATAACAACGGTAGCTCCTTGGTTCATATCAATCTTGCATCAAAACAGCACCTATGTCCAAACCACTTGCATCACACTCGATTTCAAAAGTTTTATCAAAGTTAGGCAAGACAAGTAATGGTGCATTGGTTAATTTTCCCTTAAGTTCATTGAAAGCTCTCTCTTGCATTTCGCCCCATTCAAAAACAAAATTCTTTTTCACTAAGTCATTCAATGGTGCAGCTATGGTACTAAAGTCCTCTATAAACCTTCTATAGAAGCTAGCTAGACCATGAAAACTCCGAACCTCACTGACTTTTTTTGGTGTTGGCCAATCCCTAATTGCCTTAACTTTCTCTTCATCAACTTCAACTCCATTTTTACCAACTATGAAGCCAAGAAAGTTAACCTTTTCCATGCAAAAGCTACACTTATTAAAATTAGCATAAAGCCTCTCTTTTCTAAGTGTAATCAAAACGGATCTAACATGCTCTACATGTTCAAGCAAATTCTTTGAATAAATCAAAATATCATCAAAATACACAACAACATACTTCCTCAAGTATTCTCTCAAAACATGATTCATTAAGTGCATAAATGTACTAGGAGCATTACTTAACCCAAAAGGCATAACAAGCCATTCGTACAATCCAAATTTAGTTTTGAAAGCTGTTTTCCATTCATCTCCTACATGCATCCTAATTTGATGATATCCAGATTTCAAATCAATCTTTGTAAATAGACAAGAACCATGCAATTCATCAAGCATATCATCTAGCCTAGGAATAGGATGACGATACTTTACAGTGATTTTATTGATGGCTCTGCAGTCCACACACATGCGCCAAGTTTCATCCTTCTTTGGCACCAATATGACCGGTACAGAACATGGACTCAAACTTTCGCGAACATAGCCTTTCTCCATGAGCTCCTCCACTTGCCTTTGAATTTCCTTTGTCTCAGTTGGATTTGCTCTATAAGCTGGCCTATTTCGAATGGTAGCCCCCGGTATGAAGTCTATTTGATGTTCAATACCTCTAATTGGAGGTAACCCTTTAGGTATATCTTCTTGGAACACGTCCTCAAATTCCTACAAAAGAGGTTGAAACAAACTCGGCAAAGGCAAAAGGTTATCGTTAGAAGCCAAATACCCTTCTTTGTACATAAGTACAAATATGGGCTTTTGGGAAAGCATTGCTCTTCTCACCTCTCCCACTCTAGCCAAACAACTGACTTTCTTTTCTTTTCTATCAATTTCATCTCTTTTTTCGCTCTTTTCTCCACTTTTTCTTTCTCTCTCATTTTCCTCTATTTTTTCACCCATCTCATTCTTTTCTTTCAATTCTTTTTCTTCAAACTCTTTTCTTTTCTTCTCCAACTTTAATTGATCAGCAAATACATCTTCCGAACGCAAAGGTACAAGAGTTGTTTTTTATCATCTTTTGTAAAAGAGTACCATTCAAATAACCATCATAGATGACCTTCCTATCAAATTGCCAATGTCGGCCAAGCAAGATGTCACCGGCATGCATAGGTAATACATCACATAAAATCTCATCTGTATACTTTCCTAAGGTAAAAGAAATTAAAGCTTGAGAAACAACCTTCATTGTTCCACTATCGTTGAGCCACTGAAGCTTGTAAGGTTTAGGATGGTGTTGAGTTGGAATTTGCAGCCTTTTGATCAAGAATGTACTTACTACATTGGTGCAACTTCCACTGTCGATAACAAGACTACAAGGAGTCCCATTAACTAAACACCGTGTGTGGAATAGGTTGTCTCTTTGGTCATTAACATCATCCCCCTTAACTTGAGTGTTAAGAAGTCTCCTTGTAACAAGTGCCAAATGACTCCCATCTTCCAATTCCTCCTCATCCTCCTGGAGCTTTTCATCAATTAGCTCATCTTGGTCACTTTCTTCACCATCCGTAACAACTTCTCCATTCTTAATGATCATGACTCTCTTGTTTGGACAATCACGGCTAATATGACCAATCCCTTGACATTTCCAACATTTGATGTCCCTGTTTCTCTCTCGAACCTCTTTAGATCCCTCCACTTTTTCCTTGCCCTTGGAGCTCTCAGGCTTGTCCTTTTTATCAAGCTCATACTTTCCTCTAGGTTTGAAATCTGCATTCTTTTTCCAAGTATTAGTAGAAAAAGAAGTTGACTTAGAAGAAGTATACCTCTTGGAGTTCTCCTTCTCCCATGCTAATTGGCCTTCAATTTTGACTGCAAGGTGTAACAACTCTTTCATATCAAAATAAGTTTGTCTATCCACTTGATGAGCCAACGGTCGATTCAACCCGCCAAGGAACCTCTCCATTGTATCCTCCGCATCTTCATCAATTCCAGCTCTATTCATAAGGGCCTCCATTTCTTTGTAATAGTCTTCCACACTTTTGGATCCTTGTTGCAACGCATAGAGCTTTTGCTTGAGTTCTCGAGAATAATGCTTAGGAATGTACCTCTTCCTCATTAAGGCTTTTAATTCCTCCCAAGTTTCAATTGGTTCTTCATAGTTTCTCCTCCATTCTGATTTCAAAGATGTCCACCAAATATTGGCATAATCACAAAATTCAGCCACTGCAAGTTTCAACTTTCTTTCCTCACTAAAATTGTTGCAATCAAATACATGCTCGATTTTGCTTTCATATTGCAAATACTCCTCCGGATCTGATCTCCCATGAAAGGATGGAATTTTAAGCTTCACTCCCCCGGCCCCTCTCTCTTCCCTTTCATATTGGTACTCCCTATCAACCCTGCTTAGTGGTAACATTTCTCTTCCCACTCTTCTTCCCCTTCCTCTCCCCCGGCCTGCACCTCTTACTCCCCTCGGATTGTGCCCGGCTAAAAGGGTTACATTGTCATCTTCTTCTTCATTTTCAACTCCTTCATTAACTTCCCTTCCTTGATGATTTCCTAAAGCTACTTCAATTCGCTCCATCCGGTCTGCCAAGGTACTAATTACTTGGTTTAAACGAGTAATGGCCCGGGTTTGTACTTCTCTCCACCAAGCTTCACTAATATCCGTTCCATTTCACCCATCTCGATTCATGATGTTACAAACAGTAGTTAAATATGTTTAGGACCTCACACACTCAACTCACTGATTTTCACTCGGAACACTCCTGTCTATCACACACAAAGGTAGGCTATTTGGGAAAGTGACTAAATGTTGATATTGGGTAGGCTAACTTGTGGTCCAAGCAATTCTTGTAATAGTGAACATTACAAAACAGCCAAGACAAGATAATTATGAAATCTCAACTAGAACAAAGAAAACAACGATAGGATGCCTTCTACGAAATTCAGAGATATGTGCCACACAAATAAAGAGACAGTCCTAAATATGATGGAATTAGTCTTTATGAAGCAAAGAGAATAAATTTGAATGACAAATTCCTTGAATTCTGAAAAGAATAAAGTATAGAAGCAAAGCAGGGTTTTTCCGTTAAAATTGCACACAGAGACGGAATTCCAAACACGAATATATTACATTATGATTTTGACTAAATGCTCTTCTTAACATTGAAAGGTAACATTCAGATCTAACGTTTCACTTCAGAAGAAACAATTAAATTCGCACGTTATCAAGGAGTTTCAATAGGCATTACAATCATTAAATGCTGCAGTTACGAATTTGGACAGTCACAACAACATTTGATTATAACTATCAATGAACAACAAAGTTTCGTGCAATTTGAAACGGATTAAAGAGAAATATGAATGAACAACTCAAGAACACTACTTGAACAACTTCTAGATTTTTTTTTTTCAAGAAATCAACACTGAACAATTGAAATGAAAGATAGAATCAATTCTAGAGTAGACAACAAAGATGCAACCTATGCTCTGATACAAATGATAAGGCAATCCTAATTCTCAGCCCAATGATTCAAGCTTTTGTTGAGCAAGAACCCTTGAATCAAAGAAATTAACACCTCCTTAAACAAGTTAGAATCAACCAAGAGAAAGGCTAGAAATTGATTACCTCTATGATCAAAGATCTAGAAGCAAGAATTAAGATCTTGTTCTAGAATGAGTCATTCCACAATCAAACTTGATCAAGACTGGATTGAATGGCTCAAAATGCAATCTATCACAAGAATTGCAAGAAACCTTAGAAATGGCAATGGGATTTCTAAAGAAAATGTCTCTTGAGAGATCAAATTTCATTAAGCTAAAATCTGCCTTTTACATAGCTTGGATGGGACCTTTTATAGCCATTATATGAGTGAAACCCCCAACCCTTCACTTTCCACAATAAAACCCATAAGTAGTAATGACCACAATTGGTCTACTTAATAACTTCCCAGAATTGAACTCTAAAGATGAAACCATAATTTGGAAGACCAAAAACTCAAAAATTACAAGCAAAGTTTGATGACTTAGAAACAACAAATGAATCTTTAAAATGTTGGCACAACGTCAATCTTGCAAACGTTGACCTTCACAACATCGTCCTCTCTTGGATTATTTTGCAGCATCTGATATAAAGGTTGAACTGAGCCTATCCAATTTTGTACGTGAATAAGGAATACTTGTTGAAGCTTCTTAGCCTTGGCTCGTGTAATAGGTCCAGTGGAGACGTGCGGAACACCATGATTCTTATCACTCCCCCTTGCTTGAAAGAGAAGGGCGAAGCTCTCAATCCCGAGCAAAACTCTCCGTTAGTTAACTTTTGTTTTTCACACATGCATTTCAATTTCAACCATTTTACTTGCTGTATTTTCTTCAATATGTCTTTCTAAATTCCCGTCTCTAGCCCGGTTATGGATGGTTAGCCTTTTATTTCTAAAAAGGGTTGCTAAGAAGTAGTGTTTCTGCTTTCCACTCATTGCTCAACATGTTTTCCCAAAAAGTTAGGATTTAGAGAAGGCCACTGTAAGTCTTAACAAGTCAATACTGAAAAGGTTGCTTCTTTGCATTGTTGAGTGGTTAGACCGAGGAGAGGAGCGCCTTAGACATAAGGATTCCGGTTAAGTAGCCTAGACATAGGACCTTAACCCGAGGTTGCGACTACTTCCATCCTAAAACTAAGATATCTCTCATAATAGACATATTAGGGAATGTCTTAGGACTTTGAACTTGCTTAGACATAAGTCAAGTGAAAAGCGTAGTCGTTGGTTCCTAAAGTAAAATGCATATCGTCCTTAGCGTATCCTTGATTTTTTGTTGGCTAACTTGAAGTAATTCGGGCTAGGTTTTACCATTATAAGACCCAATCCCAAATCAAAAACCATTATTTGTGACCACTTCCCATTTTACAAGAATCACTCATTTCAACGTTCACTATTCATTAAAACTTTAGAGTTTGGAAATTATTTAGAAGTCCTTGAGGATCGATACTTGGATACTCCATCCATTTTATATTACTCTGACAGGTGTGTGCTTGATCTATAGAATTGTTACCACGCTTAGTGCGTGCGTTCAGCATAACCTCAGTCAAGTTTTTGGCGCCGTTACCAGGGACTTTAGTTTTAAAATTATTTTCAAATTCTTTTAGTTTTTATTTTGTGAATTGTTGTTGGGTGTAATTTCCATCCACCGTTTTGTTCTATATTTTTGGTCGTTTATCTCACAAGGGTAAGTTAAAGTGCATGAGCACAAGATCTTTTCTTCTACCCCTTGACCCTGAGATTGAGCGGACCCTTCGAAAAACTCGAAAGGAGCAAAGACTTCGAA
Source organism: Momordica charantia (assembly GCF_013281855.1). Classification (NCBI taxonomy): domain Eukaryota; kingdom Viridiplantae; phylum Streptophyta; class Magnoliopsida; order Cucurbitales; family Cucurbitaceae; genus Momordica; species Momordica charantia. The sequence continues at coordinate 13,024,724 of NW_028275158.1, read as the reverse complement.
AACAACTAGAAAAGCAAAAAGAGAGAGAAAGTGAAATCAGTCCTGAAAGTGAGGTAGAGAGTACGAGCACATCAATGGCAGATATTCCACCTCGTGATCCGGTTGATCCACCTGCTCTTAACGATAATATGAGGGATCACGCAAGAAATAATGAATTCAACCATATCCAGATGGCGGACAACAGAGACGTGGCAATGCGAGAATATGCCGCCACGGCTTTTCAGAACTTTGATTCAGGGATAGTCAACCCTATTCCAGCCCACGCAAACTTTGAGCTTAAACCAATGATGTTCCAAATGTTGCAGACAATTGGACATTTTGGAGGGCAGGAACATGAGGATCCACATGATCATCTGAAATCATTCATTCAAATTGCAAATGCATTTCGATTACCTGGTATAACAGACGATGCTCTTAGACTAACACTTTTTCCATTTTCTTTGAAGGACCAAGCTAGAGCATGGCTCAATGCATTTCCACCGGGATCCATCACCACATGGGGGTCGTTAGTGGAGAAGTTCTTAACAAAATTCTTCCCACCTACTCGCCACGCTGATATGAGAGAGGAGATCATCTCCTTTAGACAATATGATCGTGAACCTGTTCACGAGGCGTGGGAAAGATTTAAAGAACTAATCAGGAAATGTCCGAACCATGGCTTGCCGGCATGCATCCAGATAGAACATTTCTTTAGAGGTTTAGATCATCCTACTAAGATGATGCTAAACAATGCTGCCAACGGAGCCTTTACAAAGAAGACATTCAACGAGATAGTCGACATCCTAAATGACTTAGCTTCACACAACGAACTATGGTGTTCGCAAAGATCTAGGGCAGCACCAAAGAAGCAAGATCCAGCTGGAGTTTTGGCTCTAGACATTGCGAGCTCGATGCAAAAAGAGAAGGTTACAATGAACCAGAGGCTGAAAGAGATGGTGTTGGGATTAAAAAATCCATTAGCCACGCCGATACAACCTGTGCAGTCGGATTATTGCACTCCTGCCCCTGTTTGCCAAGTCAACGATCTCATTTGTTCATTTTGCAGTGAAAACCATATTTATGATCATTGTCCACATAACCCTGCTTCCGTTTTTTATGTAGGACATGGGAACAATAGGAACTTTAACCCATATTCGAACACCTACAACCCCGGTTGGAGGCACCACCCTAATTTCTCATGGGGAGGTCAAGGAGGTTCGAACGGTTTTAATCAAGGGCAGAGCCAGCAGAACAAGCAGCCCTATGTTCCACCTACACAGCAATACATCCCGCCACCGCAACAGCGGTACAATCAGAGAACACAGACTCCACCAGTTCAAAATAACAACTCAAATCTTGAGAATATGATGAAGGAGTACATGGCCCGAACCGACGTAGTGATACAATCCCAAGCGGCATCAATGAGGAATTTCGAGACCCAATTGGGACAGCTCGCCAATGAATTGAAGAATAGACCACAAGGTTCTTTTCCAAGCCATACTGAATTACCAAAACGAGAAGGGAAAGAACAGTGCAAAGCTGTCACCCTTAGGAGTGGACTGGCATATGATGAACCAACAATGCCAACAGCAGATGTACAGATTCCGTCCACTGGACCAACTGTAAAGATACCAGAGAATCCAACAACACCAGAAAAATAAAATATTAGAAAAGGTAATGAGGACACCCCGAGTGTTCCTCCACAGGTACAACCTTCTTTTACCCCTACTCCCCTGTTTCCACAAAGATTAGTTAAGAAAAATAACGATTCCCAGTTTAGAAAATTTTTAGATATTTTAAAACAATTGCATATAAATATACCATTAGTAGATGCTCTAGAACAGATGCCAAATTATGCTAACTTTTTTAAAGATATAGTTTCTCGAAAGAAAAAGATAGGAGAGCATGAACTGGTAGCCATGACAAAATGTAGTAGTGAAGCTGTAGGCAGCCCGCTACCCATGAAATGTAACGATCCTGGCAGTTTTACCATTCCATGTTCCATAGGAGGGAAAAACTTAGGTAGGGCATTATGTGATCTAGGCGCTAGCATTAATCTTATGCCATTATCAATTTTCAAATCTTTAGGCATAGGAGAAGCTAGACCTACTACAGTTACCCTCCAAGTAGCAGATAGATCTAGCATAAGACCTGAGGGAAAGATAGAAGATGTTTTAGTCCAGGTGGACAAATTCATTTTCCCTGCGGACTTTATCATTCTAGATGGCGAGGCGGACTTAGACGTTCCCATTATTTTAGGAAGACCATTTCTAGCCACTGGGGATACAGTTTTTAATGTGAGGAAGGGAGAAATTACAATGAGGGTAAATAATGAAGAAGTTAAATTTAACGTTCTAGACGCCATGAAATTACCAGGAGACTTTGAAGAGTGCTCTACTATAACTAGCTTGAATCCTGTTATGTTTGATGAGTTTTATGACTTGTTAGTTACAGAGATTGAAGAAGAGCTTGATAAGATAGCAGAAGGACCGGAAGATGTGACTAATCCTGTTGAAAAAATACAAAAAGAAGAATGCAAGTCGTTACTTCCGTCCATAGTGGAACCACCCACTTTGGAGCAGAAGCCATTGCCGTCGCATTTGAAATATGTGTATCTAGGGGATAACGACACTTTACAAGTTATTATAGCTTCCAATTTATCACCTACTAATGAATATTCTTTATTGCAGATTTTGGAGAAGCACAAAAAGGCCATTGGATGGACAATAGCAGATATCCGAGGGATAAGCCCGGCCTTTTGCATGCACAAAATCTTATTGGAAGAAGATACTAAGAACTCTATTGAGAGTTAAAGACGGTTGAACCCAAAGATGAAAGAGGTTGTAAGGAAAGAAATTCTTAAATGGCTTGACGCCGGTGTTATATACCCAATATCCGACAGTAGCTGGGTAAGCCCAGTACAGTGTGTACCAAAGAAAGGGGGTATAACCGTGGTGGCCAACGAGAAGAATGAGCTCATCTCAACCCGAACTGTAAGTGGGTGGAGAGTTTGCATTGACTATCGAAACTCAACAAGGTAACGAAGAAAGACCATTTTCCTCTACCGTTTATTGACCAGATGCTCGACCGTCTGGCAGGTAAGGATTTCTATTGTTTCTTAGATGGATATTCGGGTTATAATCAAATTACTATTGCTCCAGAAGACCAGGAGAAGACAACATTTACGTGTCCGTATGGTACGTTCGCTTTTAGGCGAATGCCCTTTGGATTATGCAATGCACCCGCGACTTTTCAGAGGTTTATGATGGCCATCTTCTCTGACATGGTAGAAAATATTCTAGAAGTTTTTATGGATGACTTTTCTGTTTTTGGAAATTCTTTTGACGCATGTTTAGTTAATTTGGAGAGAGTATTGGAGAGATGTGAACAAACAAACCTAGTCCTAAATTGGGAGAAGTGTCATTTCATGGTACAAGAGGGTATTGTTTTGGGTCACAAAATTTCCAAGCAAGGAATAGAGGTAGATCACGCTAAGATAGACATCATTTCAAAGCTACCTCCTCCCACAAATGTTAAAGGGATTAGAAGTTTTTCAGGGCATGGGGGATTTTATCGCCGCTTTATAAAAGACTTTGCTAAAATTTCTAAACCCTTGTGTCAATTGTTAGAACATGATAGACCATTTGTTTTTGATGATGACTGTTTAAAATCATTTGACATGTTGAAAGTTGCTTTAAGTTCAGCCCCTATAATTATCGAACCTAATTGGGATTTACCTTTCGAGCTCATGTGTGATGCTAGTGATTATGCAATAGAAGTTATGTTAGGACAACGTAAAAACAAGATCTTGCATCCTGTATATTATGCTAGTAAGACTCTGACCGGTGCACAACTCAATTACAGTACTACTGAAAAGGAACTGTTAGCAGTTGTGTTCGCCTTTGATAAGTTTAGGTCTTACTTGATAGGCACAAAAGTCATTGTTTTTACTAACCATTCTGCTTTAAAATATTTATTTGCTAAAAAACATTCGAGACCACGTTTGATACGGTGGATTTTGATACTTCAAGAGTTTGATATTGAAGTTAGGGACAGGAAGGGTACTGAAAACCAAGTTGCTGATCACCTGTCTAGATTGGAATCCCCGCTCTGTGATGATGGAACTGTTATACGTGAACAGTTTATTGACGAGCAACTCTTGCGAGTTGATTCAGTTCCGTGGTATGCCGATATAGCAAATTATTTGGTAAGTCGAATAGTTCCTTATGAGTTCAACAAGCAACAGGTAAAGAAATTTCTAAATGAAGTTCGATGTTATCGTTGGGATGAGCCTTTTTTATATAAGCTAGGACCTGACAATATCTTACGCAGGTGTGTCGCAGAAGAAGAGCACGAGGCGATATTAGACGCTTGTCATATGTCTCCATATGGAGGACATTTTGCAGGACACAAAACCGCAGCCAAAGTTTTGCAAAGTGGGTTCTTTTGGCCCACTCTGTTCAAAGATGCACATAAGTTTGCCCAGGTTTGTGACAAATGCCAACGGACAGGTAATATATCTAAACGCCACGAAATGCCTCAAACCCCGATCCTGGAGATTGAAATATTTGATGTGTGGGGTATAGATTTTATGGGTCCATTTCCATCTTCTAATGGTAAGCTTTATATATTGTTAGCAGTAGATTATGTTTCGAAATGGATAGAAGCCATTGCAACTGCTACCAATGATTCCAAAGTTGTCATTCGTTTTCTGCAAAAGCACATTTTTACGCGTTATGGAACCCCGCGTTGTCTGATAAGCGATGGGGGGGCTCATTTTGTGAATAGGTCTATGCAAAAGTTGCTGACTAAATACAATGTGCGTCATAGGGTTGCAACAGCATATCATCCTCAGTCGAATGGGTTAGCCGAAATATCTAATAGGGAGATAAAAAACATTTTAGAAAAAATTGTAAATCTTAACCGTAGGGATTGGTCTTTTAAGCTTGATGATTCACTTTGGGCATATAGGACAGCATTTAAGACTCCCCTCGGCATGTCCCTTATAGGCTAGTTTTTGGAAAAGCATGTCATTTGCCTCTTGAGCTAGAATATAAAGCATTTTGGGCTACTAAGAAATTAAATTTTGATTTGTTGGCTGCAGGTGAAGCGAGGAAGTTACAATTGTTGGAATTAGAAGAACACAGACACTTTTCTTATGAGAATGCTAAGTTGTTTAAGGAAAAAACTAAACAGTGGCATGATAGGCGTCTTCGGCCTACACAACATTTGAATGTCCTCCATCCCAAGCTCCTACACAACATCCTATAATGAGCCCACATGGTTATGTTAATTTTCAGCAACTACCCACCTTTAATATACCTCAAAACAGTGAGTTTAGGGCTGAAAATCCTCAACAACTTCCTCCAATGATCAATCCGGGTATGTACCAACCGTTTATGTTTAACCCGGTTCCTTCCTATCATTTTCCCTTGTCCCAAATGCAAATTCCAGCTAGTGTTCATCCTTATGGAATGCCAAACCCATCTACTCTATTTCCTAGCCTTCCACCTTATTATGAAATGGGTCATTGGGTACCTCCACATAATTATGGGATGATTTCACCTAGAGTTTCTGATATGAACCAAAGTGTCTTAGTCTTCAAAGAGTTAAAGGAAGTTGTTGGAGAATCCTATGTCCAAGTTGACAACAAATTGGAGTTGCATTAAATGCACTCTAGTGTCATTTATGGCAACCTCAAGTGGCATTGAATGAAGTCAAGAACAAGTCCAACTTCATTTACTACAAACTCAAGTTGCATTAATGGAAGTCTAAGTTGAACTCAAGATGCATTAAATGAACAAGACTTCAAAGTACTTGAAAGTAGTTCAAACTCCAGTTCATTCACTCTTAAAGGGTTACAAACTCTTGGTTTTATGGTGGAGGAGTTTCATTCTCGGATTTAAAGCATGTTTAATTGTATTTTCAGTTTTAAACATTTCATTTATGTGTTTTAAGTTTTATTTGTGTTAGTGGTGGTTATGGTATTGATGTAGTAGGGAGTTACAACCTTTACAATTCTTTTAGGTTACTTGAAGGGTTGTTTTGGAGGCTATAAATAGCCTAGCTTGTTCCCTTGGAAAAACAGATTTGAGATTTGGGATTTGAGATTTTGATGATTGAATGAAGTTGCTATTTTGCTTCAAAAAGCCTAGAGCTTGTTTTTCTTTGCAATTCTTGAGTGTTAGATTTGCATGCTAGAATCATTCAAGTAGTCTTGATCAAGCTATTTGTGGAGTGGTTCGAATCTTGAGTTTAGAAACAAGTTTTCTCTACTCTTGATATTGATCATCAAGGTAAATCCGTTCTAACTTCTTCCTTGGGTTGACACCATCTCGATTTGGGGGTTTTAGCACTTGTGATCTAGGGGTTTGCATAACCATAAGGGTTCTTAGATCCAATTGGCTATTGTTTTCTTATCAGTTTCCCCACCACCTCAACTTCCATTCCTAGAAAGAGGACCTCAAGCACCCCAATTGAACCCTAACATATCGAGTACCTTCAACATGGGACAACTAAAACCCTTAGAGCCTCCTAGGATGCCAACCCCAACCAATATGCCAATGGATGCAGGAGATGAGCATGGAGGAGAGCAAGAGAAGAGCCATAGCCATAGGCTAGAGCCCGGGGTTTCGATAGGACAAAAGAGGAAGGGCAAGGAGGTGATGATAGACCCAGAAATTGAGGAAGATGGGAGTAGTAGGCGTCTGACGCCTAAGGATTCATCTATGGAGAACAGGGACGAGGAGCAGTGTTAAGAAACCCTTGAGAGTTGGATCTAAGAACCTTGCTAACGAACAAGACCCATAGAACTCAATCCCAAAAACCCCGAAAACAAGTATGGAATCAACCCAAGGAAAAGTTTTAGAACGGATTACCTTGATGATCAATATCAAGAGTAGAGAAAACTTGTTTCTAAACTCGTGATTCGAATCACTCCACAAGAGGTATGATCAACACCGCTTGAATGATCCTAAGATGCAAATTCTAAAGACACAAGAAATTGCACAAGAAATGGGAGATAAATCTCTCAACCAAGCTAATGAGAAAACTCACTTTTCATTCAACTTCAAATTGTGTTACAACAAGACATCTCAAGGCTATATATAGCCATCCTAACAAGCCATATGAAAAGTCTTAAGCAAATGAAAAGACTTGTAACTTACAAGAAATGAAAAGACTTGTAAATGAAAAGACATAACTTACGAGAAATGAAAAGACAAGCAAATGAAAAGGTTAAGAACATGGAAAGCCAACCAAAATAATTGCAATCCCGTCCATAATGAGGGATGTGAGTGTTTGACTTGGTTTTTGAATTGAATGAGTTGACTTTGACTTGTCTTGATGGAGTTGACTTTGACCTTGACCAAGTGGACTTTAACTTGCCATAAAAACACTTAAAAATGCATAACTTGCACCAAATTGAAGTGCATAGTTCTAACTTCTTGCACATCTTCCTTTATTTCTCTTGTCGAGTTCAAGAACGCTTGGACACGAAGTAGCAAAGCTTGTTGAAGTTTCCTAGCTCTCGATCTTGTAATCGGTCCATGAGGCATAACAACGGTAGCTCCTTGGTTCATATCATCCTCCCCATCTTCAGAAGGATTCGTCCTCGAATCGAAGTCATCAACTACATCAAAAGGAGACAAATCAGAAACATTAAAGGTAGCACTCACTCCATACTTACCTGGCAAATCAATCTTATAAGCATTATCATTGATCCGTTCAAGGACTTGAAAAGGACCATCGCCTCGTGGTAGCAACTTAGACCTTCGTTGAGTTGGAAACCGTTCCTTTCGAAAATGTACCCAAACCCAATCCCCTGGCTGGAAAACAAGGAGCTTGCGTCCTTTATTGATGCGGGAAGCAACCTTAGTGTTTTGCTTCTCAATCCTTTCCTTAACTTCTTTATGTAGCCTATGGACAAGATCAACCTTTGTGCTAGCATCATAACTCACAAATTCATTAGGAGGCATAGGCAACAAATCAAGTGGGGAGATAGGATTGAAACCATATACAATTTCAAACGGTGTGCATTTAGTAGTACAATGGACAGCCCTATTATATGCAAATTCAATTAATGGCAAACAATCCTCCCAAGTTTTAAGATTTTTATCTATGATTGCTCGAAGCATGGTAACCATTGTCCTATTTACTACCTCAGTTTGTCCATCAGTTTGGGGATGACAAGTAGTAGAATAAACAAGTTTGGTTCCCAACTTTCCCCATAACACACGCCAAAAATGACTTAAAAATTTTACATCGCGATCACTAACAATAGTTCTAGGAATGCCATGCAAACGAACAACTTCCCTAAAAAACAAATCAGCAATCAATTTAGCATCATCGGTTTTATGGCATGGTATGAAATGCGCCATCTTGCTAAACCTATCAACCACTACAAATATACTATCCCTACCCTTCCGAGTTCTTGGTAAACCAAGGACAAAATCCATAGAAATATCAACCCAAGGAGTAGTAGGAACAGGCAAAGGTGAATATAAACCATGTGGTTGTAACCTAGACTTAGCTTGTTTGCATGCAATACAATGCTTACACACTTTATGCACATCATGCTTCATCTTAGGCCAATAAAAATGTTCAGCAAGCATATCATAAGTTTTAGAAACACCAAAATGAGCCATTAAACCACCCCCATGAGCTTCCTTTACAAGCAATTCACGAATTGAACAAGATGGAATGCAAAGTTTTCCTTTTCGAAACAAAAATCCTTCAAACAACATGTAATCATCAACAACAAGTCCTTTTTCACACGATTCAACAAAAGGAGCAAAGAACACATCATCTAGATACAAGGACTTGAGATGTTCAAATCCTAAAATCTTAGCATTCAAAGTATTAAAGAGAGCATACCTTCGTGATAAAGCATCTGCAACAATGTCCTCCTTACCTTGTTTATACTTAATCACATATGGAAATGTCTCTATAAACTCCAACCACTTGGCATGTCTGCGATTCAGTTTGCTTTGCCCTCTCAAGTGCTTTAGGCTCTCATGATCCGTATGAATGACGAACTCCTTTGGCCAAAGATAATGCTGCCAAGTGTGCAAAGCTCGTACCAAAGCATAAAGTTCTTTGTCATAAGTTGGGTACCGCAAAGAAGCACCACTCAACTTTTCACTAAAGAACATTAGTGGCTTATGGTTTTGCATTAGTACAGCCCCAATTCCAATCCCACTTGCATCACATTCAATTTCAAAAGTCAAATCAAAGTTCGGTAAAGCAAGTAGAGGAGCATTGCACAACTTATCCTTTAAAACATTAAAAGCATGCTCTTGGGATGTACCCCAAACAAAAGGAACATTTTTCTTTACCAATTCATTTAGAGGTGAAGCTAGGGTGCTAAAGTCCTTAATAAAACGCCGATAAAAGCTAGCTAGCCCATGAAAACTTCGAACCTCCCCAACATTCGTGGGAGTTGGCCATTCGCTAATAGCCTTAACTTTCTCACTATCCACCTCAACTCCTCGACTAGACACAATGAAACCAAGAAAATTAACCCTTTCCATGCAAAAATTACATTTCTTTAGGTTAGCATACAATTTCTCATTTCTAAGTGTAGTCAGAACAGCACGCACATGCATTACATGATCTTCCAAAGACTTCGAATACACAAGTATATCATCAAAATAAACAACCACAAATTTTCCCAAATATTCACGCAATACATGGTTCATCAACCTCATGAAAGTACTAGGAGCATTAGTTAAACCAAAAGGCATAACAAGCCACTCATACAATCCATATTTGGTCTTAAATGCAGTTTTCCATTCATCTCCAACATTCATACGAATTTGATGATACCCAGATTTCAAATCAATCTTAGTAAAGAGACTACAGCCATGCATATCATCTAACATATCATCTAACCTAGGAATAGGATGACGATATTTAACAGTGATCTTATTAATAGCCCTACAGTCTACACACATTCTCCAAGTTCCATCTTTTTTAGGCACTAAAATAACAGGCACACTACAAGGACTAAGGCTTTCGCGTACATACCCATGAGCTAACAATTCATCCACTTGCCTTTGAATTTCTTTGGCTTCAGTAGGATTAGTCCTATAAGCTGGTCGGTTAGGTATGGTAGCACCTGGAATGAAGTCAATCTTATGCTCGATGCCACGAAGTGGTGGCAATTCCTTGGGCATCTCCTCGGGAAACAAGTCCTCAAATTCCTGTAAAAGAGAAACAAAAATACTAGGCAAGGAGGTGTTAAGCTCGTTAGTAAGAAAACAAGACCCTTTGTACAAAAGTACAAGAACAGTCCGTTTCGCCATTAAAACATTCCTAACCTCACTTGAACTAGCATACAAGCTCACCGTTTTGGCTTTTCTCTCATTTTTCCCACTAGGCTGATTGCTACTCCCTTGCTTTTCACTCAAACTTTTTTTTTCTCTCAACTCATTTTCTTTTGTTTCTTTTTCACTTTTTGCTTTTGCATCAGCCTCTTGCCTCTTCTTTTCAAGTTTGCATTGATCAACATGCACATCTTTTGGTGACAAAGGTACAAGAGTAGTTTTTCTTCCATGATGAGTAAAAGAATAGCGATTGGCATACCCATCATACATTACCCGACGGTCAAATTGCCAAGGTCTACCCAACAATATATCCCCGGCATGCATAGGTACAACATCACACAAAACATCATCAACATATTTTCCAATAGCAAAAGAAACAAGAGCTTGTCTACTCACCTTTACCTCCCCACAATCACTCAACCATTGAAGTTTATATGGTCTAGGATGTGGTTTTGTCTCTAAGTTAAGCCTCTTGACCAGAATAGAACTTACAACGTTGGTACAACTACCACTATCAATAATCACACTACAAGGCACAGTTTGGACAAGACACCTAGTGTGAAATAAGTTCTCTCGTTGGTCTAGGCCATCCTCCTTAATTTGAGTACTGAGAGCTCTCCTAGTGACTAAGGACATATGTGTAGGGTCCTCTTCACTATACTCCTCACTCTCACATTCACCATTGTCGTCCTCTTCTACCTCATCTTCCTTCTCATCTTCTGTTACAAACTCTCCTTCTCTAATTATCATAGTTCTTCTATTAGGGCAGTCTCGACTGTAATGTCCTACTCCTTGACATTTCCAGCATTTAATATCCCGATTCCTCACATTAGGTTCATCAACTTTCTCTTTCCCCTTCTTGGAACTCTCTCCTTTCTCAAACTTTTCTTTTGGTTTCTCATATGCCTCTCGATTTCTAAGTTTAGAATCAGCACTCTTACTATCCGTTTTCCATGTAGAAGATGAATGGGAAAAGGGCTTAGTAGAATACCTTTGAGATCGCCTTTGGAGCTGCTTCTCAATTTTGATGGCAAGGTGCAACATCTCTTCGATGTTAAAGTAAGGTTGTAGATCAACCTTATCCGCAATCTCCTTGTTTAAGCCATTAAGAAACCGTGCCATGAGATTCTCCATGTCCTCTTCAAGATCCAGCCGATTCATCAACGTATCCATCTCCTTGTAATAGTCCTCCACAGACTTACTACCTTGTCTCAACACTTGGAGCTTTTGCGCTGTGTCCCTGTGGAAATGTCTAGGAACAAATCGCCTCCTCAACAACTCCTTGAACTCATACCATGAATCGATTGGCGCCTCAAGGTTTCGTCTCCTAATTGACATTAATTTGTCCCACCATGTTACTGCATAATCTTTGAATTGAGCAAGACATAGTCGTACCTTCTTTTCTTCACTGAAATTATGGCAATCAAACACGAACTCCACTTCTTTCTCCCATTGAATGTACGCTTCCGGATCAGTCTTACCATAGAACTTCGGAAGTTTTAATTTGATGTTTCCCAAGTTTCGATCAACTTGAGCATTCGCTCGTGGGGCTCTTTGGAAATTATGATAGCCTCTTCCCCGGCCTCTCCCTCGATCTAAGCCACGACCAACGTGTCTATCACCCCCTCTTGGACCCGCTAAAACTGTAGCCTGATCGTCCTCCCAATGATCGGATCCATCACCTTCATACTCATCCTCATCCATAACACGTGGTGGTGGAGGTGGTGGAACTCTCTCCTGAGCTTGGTTTTGAGTCTCCAACCTTCCTATCCGTTCTGTCAATGCCTCCATGCTACGAATCATTCGTTCAACAGTTCCTTCTAGCGCCTCTCTCCTCCGGGCATCAGAAATATTGCCTTCATCTCCAAGATTAGCCATGCTGTAAAAACAAAATAGAGTGACAAGAAATGGACCTCACAAGCACTCCCTCACTAATTCACTCGTTAGTGAAGTTCACTCGTGTTTAGCCCTCAACACTCAAAATAATGTATCGCTCCCTTACAATCTCTCCCTCACAACTTAGTACACTCTTATGCACTTCAAACAAATCGGTAAGTGAGTCTAGCAAAGTTAAAAGCTATGTGCATTTCAAGTGGTTTAGACAGCACATAAGAACTCAAACAAGAGTGTGATTTTGGGAGTAACCCGAATAACAACAAAGAAACAAGTTAAGAAAAAAAAATAATGGACAGAGTTATAATGGAAGCTAGAAAGAAACGAAAGTAGAGTTAAAGATAAAGATGGTTGGGAATTAAGCAACAAGGAAGTAGCATGAGATTTCAATGCAAGGCTACACAAAGAAGTAATGACAAATGGGGTCTTCTATGTTTTTTTTCTTCTTTCCTTTCGTTTTTTTTTTTTTTTCAGTTATGGATCAGCAAAAGCACAATAATGCTAACAATAAATGCTTTCACGTTCAGTTTTTTTTTTTTTTTTTTATAAATCAATCAGCAAAGTGCACGAATTTCACCACTAAGAAAGTCGAATCATAAGACTTCAAAGAAGACAGATTTGTAGATAAGATCTAGATCTATAATAATGCAGAAGACGAAAATTGGAAAAGATGAATGGAATTGATACTTTTTTTTTTGTAATTTTTTTGACAGAATGCATATGCTTAGATATAATAAAACATAAGCAAGGAACACAGAATTCAAAGAGATAAATGCAAGGAAACATATATCCGATCAAAGAGCCTAATGCTCTGATACCAAAATGTTAAGAAACCCTTGAGAGTTGGATCTAAGAACCTTGCTAACGAACAAGACCCATAGAACTCAATCCCAAAAACCCCGAAAACAAGTATGGAATCAACCCAAGGAAAGTTTTAGAACGGATTACCTTGATGATCAATATCAAGAGTAGAGAAAACTTGTTTCTAAACTCGTGATTCGAATCACTCCACAAGAGGTATGATCAACACCGCTTGAATGATCCTAAGATGCAAATTCTAAAGACACAAGAAATTGCACAAGAAATGGGAGATAAATCTCTCAACCAAGCTAATGAGAAAACTCACTTTTCATTCAACTTCAAATTGTGTTACAACAAGACATCTCAAGGCTATATATAGCCATCCTAACAAGCCATATGAAAAGTCTTAAGCAAATGAAAAGACTTGTAACTTACAAGAAATGAAAAGACTTGTAAATGAAAAGACATAACTTACGAGAAATGAAAAGACAAGCAAATGAAAAGGTTAAGAACATGGAAAGCCAACCAAAATAATTGCAATCCCGTCCATAATGAGGGATGTGAGTGTTTGACTTGGTTTTTGAATTGAATGAGTTGACTTTGACTTGTCTTGATGGAGTTGACTTTGACCTTGACCAAGTGGACTTTAACTTGCCATAAAAACACTTAAAAATGCATAACTTGCACCAAATTGAAGTGCATAGTTCTAACTTCTTGCACATCTTCCTTTATTTCTCTTGTCGAGTTCAAGAACGCTTGGACACGAAGTAGCAAAGCTTGTTGAAGTTTCCTAGCTCTCGATCTTGTAATCGGTCCATGAGGCATAACAACGGTAGCTCCTTGGTTCATATCAAGCAGTTTTATTCATCTCCATTGATTATTACACCGGAAGATGGTAATGATGATTTTATACTGGTTTCACGAGGACATTGTTCAAATATGCCAGAAACAGAGGATACCGACAACGAAGTGGTGAGAATAGATACTCAGGAACCTTCCCCATTGGATACACCTACAGAAGGAGCGTTTTGTAGTCACCAAGAGTTGCCTACTGGGGCAACTGGATCTACTCCGTTGGCAACGGATGAGTATGTCACACTGATGGCCACTCTACCAGGGGTAAGGGATGCTCACACTATTCCTTCTAATACAGTTAACCCGCTTGGGTGTGATACAGGTAGATCCAAGGTTGGGGAGAATAGTACTCAAGAACCTACCAGCGAAGAAGATCTTGAGGACACGCAGACGATAAGGGAAATGTTCCAATACAAGAGGCGGGAGAGAAAGAGTTCAAAACGTCGTGCAGTTCAGGCTAAGAAGCCAACAGTGCCCGCGAATGAACCTAAAACGAGAGCTGCGAAAGCTAAAGCAGCTGAAGCTAAGAAGAAGGTAGTGGCACCTGGGCCAGTTGATACAATTGAACTAGACTTGTCTGAGGGAGAGGAGGTCGAGACGAAATGGAACGCGGCAAATTTAGCCACTCGAACTTCATTAATGAAATCCCGTAAGATTATGACAGAATTGGGATTCGATCTCACTCTAGGAGATGTGCCTGATGATTGGAGGGAGACCGCTAGAGACAAAGAGTGGAGACCACTCATTCAGCCCATACAATGTGAGGCTTTGGAGTTAGTCAGAGAGTTCTATGCTGCTGTCCATCCCCAGTCACATATAGCCATAGTGCGCGGGAAGGAAATACGGTTTGATGCCACTCAGATCAACTACACCTTTAACATTAAGAATATCAGAGATGCTGTGGGCAATAAGATGTTAGTGACTCCGACTCTAGCACAGCTTGATGAGGCTTTAGAATGTGTTGGGAAGCCCTCTGCCACTTGGGATTTGACTACTCATGGCAAGGTACGACTAAAACCCGAGGATGTTTCCCTAACTGCTGCAGGATGGTTATACATAGTCAAAAACAGAATTCTGCCAACGGAGCATGATGAGCATGTCACTCAGGATAGGGCACTGCTGGTTTATGCCATGCTAAAGGGCATAGATGTGAATTATGGAGAATTGATCAATACTAGTATCCATGAGTGTGCCCACCGAACACGTGGTAAGCTTTATCACCCACGTTTGGTCACTTCTTTATGCTTGCGACAAGGTGTACAGCTCCCTGAGGATCAAATTAAGAGAGATGCCCCAATTGTGGAAGAGAAGAATATTCGGCGTATTATCGCCCATGCGTTACAAAGAAGGGAAGGTACTGGGATGTCTCCTACATCGGAGATCCGTCGTCTTCGAGAGGAGAACCAACAGCTGCGAGATCAGGTTCGAGAAGTCGTGCAACATATCTACAACTTGAGGGCTTCATTGGATTTTGCGGTTTTACCTTCATGGCCTCCAGCGCTAGCTGCTATCCTTGGTCATCTATCTCCCAGTACTGACACTGATCCTAGTCCACAACCTCCGACTTCATGAAGGGGAGGTTCCTTCTTTGCTATTTTTTTTTTGTGTTTTCTTCTTTTGGTTAATGACGTAGTTTGCATATTCTAGCATTACTACGCATGTTTTTTTTGTATTGATTATGTTTCGAGCTCAGTTGAAGCATGAATAAATTAGTATCGTTTATCTTCTGATCACTTAAAGTATGCCTTCACTTAACCTTAGTTTAGCTTTTCACATGCCTATTTTGAAGCATCTGTGCTGTGCATGTGATTTCATGTCGATGATGATTATAAGAGATGGTTGAGTTTTCTGTTCTATGCCTGACTAAGCTTTGAGCTATTTCCTTTGTTTATGTGATAAACTCATTTTCTTTTATGTCTTTTTTATCTTTACAGACTTTAAGCTTTTTCTTTGCCCCTATATAGGAAGTCCTTGTCCTTTTTACTGTTAAGCTTTTTTTTCATCTGATGCAAAAGTCTTTTCCCAGTGAGGACACTGTCTCTCTTAAGTTTGGGGGGGACAGTTGTTGTGTCAGTCGTTGTTTCAGAAAGATAAGGTGTTATTTATATTTGAAAATCATGTTATTTTCTTTTGAAAAAGAGTCAGTTGGAAAAACAAATGCTATTAAAAAAAGAAAGTGTTGAAAAAAAAAACACAAAACAAAAAAAAACAATAAAAAAAAATTGCAAAAGAGTAAAAAGAGTCTTGTTGAGAGAAAATAAGAGTGGGGAAAAGACTTGTGTTAGAAAGAAAAGAGTGGTAAAAACAATGAGAGTTAAAGAAAATGTATTTATGATTCCCGAGTCCTACTGTAGACACCCATTTAGTTTTAGGTTGGGTGTTGACTTTGAAAATAGCAGTAAAGATGGTGATAAGTGACTTCGTGTTTCTCATTGTCGTCGTTTTATGACCTAGCTGTTAGTTCAGAGTCTTTCTACGAGTAGCTGTGGTTGAAACCAATGTTAGTGTGTGAAAACCTCAGGGGCTAGTAGCCGGTCTTTCAGATGTAAAAGTCTTAGTGTAAAAAGGGAGTGTGCAGATTCCTTAGGGGTATTTGAAAACGTTTTTTGTTTTTGAAAGGAAAAAGGATTTTGAAAGAGAAAGTTTTTATCATTTCAAACTTGGTTTATAGTGACTAAGTTTACAAAGGCAATAGAATGGTAGGCTTTGACATCTTTTCCCTGAGACAATTTATGATTGAACATCTCGGTTGCTTTCGCTTTTCCTTGTCCATGTGTTAGAAAGCTGATTAAAGTTGCTAAGTTTTACTTGAGGACAAGCAAAAAGTTAAGTTTGGGGGTGTGATTACGCTTGTTTACATGCGTAAAAAGAAGGTTTTAGATGCTGTTTTTACAATGTTTCAGCTTTGTTTAGGATTTTTCTCGATCGTTTGAGTTCCAATTCATGCAAAATTCATATATTATGGTTTGTGGTTGGCTTATATTGTATTTATGACATTTTAGGACCATTTGGGAGTGCAAATTAATCAAAAGAAGCAAAAAGACGGAAAAACCATCATGGGAGGCGCCAGGCGCCTGGGAAGCCTGCAGAAAAACTGGTTTTCTTCCAACTTTGCCCTTAATGAAACGCGTCTTCCAATGCGTTTTGGTGGTTCCAACCGATGTATTCGTGTAGAAGAAGTGTTCCACTATCAGTTTGAGCACGATTTGGTCAGTCAAAAGAGTTGGAAATGGGTGATTCACCATCGTTTTAGGACCTACCTAACCAATTCTGCACAGCTATAAATTCCAGCAACTTCTCCACCAAATTCATCAAGCCTTGCTTCCTTCTCTTGATCATTTTTAGTGTTTCTTTGTTGCTTTCTAAGTACTTTTGAGTTGCTTTCATTAGTTGCTTTTGGTTTTTAAATCCCGAGCACTTTACATTCCTTTATTGAGCTTTGTTTTGTTTCCATTTGTACTTAGTTATTTTCTACTTATTCAAATATATAAAAATCTAGCACTTTGCTTCTCTTCTCTTTGCCTTTACTTTATTTTTAGTTAAGAGAGTTGTGTTTTTGGAGGAAAGAGCACGTGACACTCCCCCTTGCTTGAAAGAGAAGGGCGAAGCTCTCAATCCCGATAAAAACTCTCCGTTAGTTAACTTTTGTTTTTCACACATGCATTCCACATTCAACCATTTTACTTGCTGTATTTTCTTCAATATGTCTTTCTAAATTCCCGTCTCTAGCCCGGTTATGGATAGTTAGCCTTTTATGTCTAAAAAGGGTTGCTAAGAAGTAGTGTTTTTGCTTTCCATTCATTGCTCAACATGTTTTCCCAAAAAGTTAGGATTTAGAGAAGGCCACTGTAAGTCTTAACAAGTCAATACTGAAAAGGTTGCTTATTTGCATTGTTGAGTGGTTAAACCGAGGAGAGGAGCGCCTTAGACATAAGGGTTTCGCTTAAGTAGCCTAGACATAGGACCTTAACCCGAGGTTGCGACTATTTCCATCCTAAAACTAAGATATCTCTCATAATAGACATATTAGGGAATGTCTTAGGACTTTGAACTTGCTTAGACATAAGTCAAGTGAGAAGCGTAGTCGTTGGTTTCTAAAGTAAAATGCATATTATCCTTAGCATGTCCTTGATTCTTTGCTGGCTAACTTGAAGTAATTCGGGCTAGGTTTTATCATTATAAGTCCAAATCCCAAATCCAAAACCATTATTTGTGACCACTTCCCATTTTACAAGAATCACTCATTTCAACATTCACTATTCTTTAAAACTTTAGAGTTAGGAAATTATTTAGAAGTCCTTGAGGATCGATACTTGGATACTCCATCCATTTTATATTACTCTGACAGGTGTGCGCTTGCATCTATATAATTGTTACCACGCTTAGTGCGTACGTTCAGCATAAACGCCCAGTCATATATGACTGGTATTCATGTTTGTTGTCTGTAACTTTAGGAACTTACTGATATTGTATGGTTGGAAGTGATTAGGATTTGTTATGTTGTGAAAAACATGATATGTGAAGAATGTCATAGGGTTGTTTGTTGAAGCTTTGTGTGCGCTATACTGTGAGCAGGTTGGTTGTTGTCAAACTTTGTGTTTTTGAGATCTGTGATGCATTGAAATCATACTAGTGGTTGTGTCGTGATGGGTGTTGTGGTGGTTGGTGCTATTAGGGAAGTAGTACTGAAATCTTGATTGGAGGCTAGAAATGTTATGTGGAGTTATAAAAGTTATGAAGTGAATGGGTGAGTGTCAGGGCCTCGGGTATAAATGGTCGAGGGCTGATACGTCACTAATTGGGTATCGAAGCCTCGGGTATAAATGGTCGGGGGTCGATGCGAGGAGTCTTTCGAAAGGAGAACTATTGGGGCCTTGGGTAAAAATGGTCAAGGGCCAATAGTTGAAAATACATCGAGGCCTCATGTATAAATGGTCGAGGGTCGATGCACTAGTGTCGGGGCTCTGGGTATAAATGGTCAGGGGCCGACACTACCAACAGAATGGTCTTGGAAAGCTTGAATAGCTGAGGTGAACATAGATGTACTTGAGGTGTTAGGGAGCCAAGTGGACGGTAGTTGTTTTTATATGATTGTGGTTAGCACCGGGTCTTATAGAGCATGTTTATGGTTGAATGTATAATGTAATAGTAGAGCATGTCTATGGTTGTTCGCCTACTGTAATGATAGAGCATGACGATGTATATTTCCTTTATGGTTATGAGCATGATGTTTGTGTGTGCTTGGTGAGGGCTACTAACGGAGTATATTTTATATACTCACCCCCCCTTCTACAATGATTGTTTCAGGTGAAGGACTCGTGGGTGATGGGACGGAGGAGACATGACGAGCGAGGACCATAGGCTGCTTAGTTATTCCTGTTTAGTTTAAGTCATTGGTTAAGGCCTTATGTTGTGGCTAATAAACGGTTTATTTGTTTTTGAATAATTGTGATATTTTTTTCCTTGTGGTTAGTTTTGCTTCGGGATAGGTGCCTATTTGAGTTTTATTCCATTTGTTTAGTTTGATATAGATTGAATAATAAACTTGCCTCGTGAAGTGGTTCACGAATGTTGTTGAATGTTATTCCATGAGATTGATTTACCATTAAATTGATGAGGATTGAAACTTGATTTTATAAGTTTGTGTGCATAGGAAGTTGGCAGGATCTAGTCGGGGTTAAATTTGATTAGCTGGGTAGTTAATGTTACCTAGAGGTGTGCGGAAAAATTCTGGGTCGTTACACAAGCGCACACGGTCACAAGTAATACTTGAGAGTAAACCAAGGTCGAATCCTCAGGGATGCTTTCAAAATCGATTTTAAAGAAGTGAATGGTTCAAACATGCAATTGTGTTTTATGGAGAAAATAGTGATGAAATGTTGTTGTTTGGGTTTTAAGTATCAAGCAATTTAATAAAACTCAACATCTTTGCTTCCTACCTTAGTTTTGATGTAAAACATAGGAAATACACACTGTGGGAAAATGCACCAGGCACAATTCTAGTTTTTCTTGGGAAACTGAGTTCTACTCCTTTACTACCACTTTTGGCTACTGCAGAGGCTAGGGTAACCTACAAAGAATAAAGCAATCAATTAGTCTGGTAAGGGATTATGCTGGGAAATGCAGTTGAGTTACAAGAGCTTACTTAATCTAACAAACTCCATGGGAACTTCACAGGAAGGAACCCTTTAAGTGGTAGTCATCAACCAATTATCTGAAACATAAAACCATTTTTGCTTCCAATGTTTTATGGAAGTTGGACCATTGACAATAGAGGTAAAGCCCTTCTCCATTACGAGGCCATTCACTAACTTAGCAAGGCCTGGGAGACAGCTCAAGTAAAAATGTCCAAGGGCCCTAGAAGATTTCTTAATGGTATGTACAGCTAGCATTTGATCAATAGTGAGAATGATGGGATGTGAATCCCGGAGCGGAAACGGATTTCCGTTGCTGATTTTCGGGATACAAAATCGAATTTTACAGAAGAAAAATACAGGGGAAAAACAAACCTTTGAAGAACTTTTCTTCAGTGAATTCCCCTCGAACACCACCACCGGATCTTCCTCGCCATCCTCTTGGGTCTCGGGATCGTGCTTGTGGTAGCACCTTGATAGAAGAGAGGGAGAGATCGAGAGAATTTTTTAGAGAGATCTGGGAGTTTTTTCTTGTTCTGTCTGTAACCCCTTCTATCTAATTCTTCAACACTTGGAGAAGAAGAAGGGTGACGTGGGGTAACTCCCCACGTCACAAAACCTCCCACTGCCCTGCAATTTTGGAGGGGAGTTAATATTAATATTAATATATAATAATAATTAAAAAATATATATAATATATATATATATAATTAATTAATCAAATTAATTAATATAATTAATTATTAATCCAATTAATAATTAATAAATATATATATACATAAATAATTAACACTTAATTATTTATCATAAAATTAGAATCATATTCTAAAACATTTATCTCGTATGACCTATAGTTTTAATGTACATCTTATGCACATTATTTTTAACCTATAGTTTTAATATGAATCTCATTCAAATAATATCTCTCATAATATATAGTTTTAATTTACAATTAACTATATATATTATAATGTCTCAATAATCCCTTAAGTAATTTGAACAATTCAAATTCTTCCAAAAATTTGATCCTCGTTTTACTCGTTATGAGCTAGCAAGGGGACCTAATGGACCTACAGATTCGAAGCTCCAACGATGCAAGATTAATCGGTCAAACTCATCGACCAAGTTAATCTAGATTCGTTAACTACGGGTCATTCCACTAAAGACCCGCAGTTGCACTCTTTTCACTGCAGAATGTTTTCGTGTCCATGGATATACGACCATTAATGACGAGTCAATCCTTCACGAGTGTTCGTAACTCAAGTTGGGTCAAATTACCGTTTTACCCCTGAGTTACATCTTACTCCTTAAACACCACTGCTCCTCTAATAAACAACCCGGTTATGGTCCAACCAATAACCGGAAGTCCCTCTCGGTCAATGAGAGGGTGGTGCCCCTTGTTCAAGTCTCGGAGTCAGCATTTAAGGGAACACTCACCTACTTCCCTAAAGTCGGGGAGGAGTGAATTTTATCTTGTGAAGTTATGTTCCGAGATCCCCACTCGGGCCACTCTCACCCATACAGATCAAAGAACGAGCCTTCACGGGCAGGAGTCCATAACTCACTCAGGATTGAGAATGAGTTGCCTGGTCATCCTAAGAAATGACAATCTATTAGTTAACGGTGTTACAACTAAAGATTGTCTATTTCACGGTCCGGTCTTATACAAACTCATTGTATAGGATACCCCCACTCGCATGTTTCCACACGAACGACCTGGATCGAGTCGTCTATAACCTTTACAGAGCGGGCCGTATCCATAGTGTTGCCAGGATAAGGTACCCAGCCTTATCCATATACTATAGACCCTTTAGGTTATTCACAGGACATTATCCATTCATATATCAGGGGTATATCAAATATATACCCCGTATATCAACTATATACCCAGTATATATACTGTCCCGATTACATCATAAATAACCTTGGATGTTTAGTTTATTGGATTTTGGACAATGCAAAGCTATGATTCAACAACAACTTTATTGAATAAAACTTTATTAAATCGACATTTGTTTTTACAAAATACAAACTACGAGTTTATGGCAACACACCCAACAGAGAAAGCAACTCTTATCCCTGCAAAAATGCCACCAAAAGGTACCAAAATCCCATTAGACTGCCCCAGCCATTTGGAGTCAATTGGGCAGGGGCACGATTGGTAGCATTAAGGAAGTATTGGGTAAAAGGTGTAGAGGTAACCTAACCCCGTATTCAAACATTTGGGGGTAAAAGCTAACATAACCTACGGGTGGTCTATCAATCATTTCGCCTTCATAGGAACCCTTAGTTCAATATCACTCATAATCGAATAGTTGTATCTAAAGATTCCCAATAATCCCTCGAAACAGTTCGAGTGAAAATAATCGGAATTATCGTCGCTACTTTATGAGGATTTACCCCGTGTACGACGACTGGGCTTCCTATTTATAAATGAACTCTCATGAATGGGACTATGAGAAGAAGACGATTTATGAGACCTAGAGTCAAACGAATACTGCTCACCAGCAATTGGGGAAAGAAAAGTTTAATTGAATTTAGAGTAAGAATTACCTACTAATGAAAAGACGGCGAAGCCAACAAACTCAAGTGGTTCGAAGCGGTAGAGGGTGAAATCCCTTGCCCTGAGCGTGTTGAGGGAAGAAAATCAAGATTAATAGAAAAATGCGCACTAAACAAGAAATAAATACTCGACGGAAAATGGACTAGTTCGGAAGAATGGGGAAATTTAGCTTGATTTCTGATGACGTGAGCGAATTTTGCCTCCGAATTAATCACTACTCCGGAAACATCCAATAGTTCTCGAATCTTCCCAGAGTAGGGGCTATTGTTAAGTGCTCTCTCTCTTAAAGAACAGGTAATTGAAAAGAAAATCTCCTTGGAGCAGAAGGGGACGCATGCGTGAGCCACGTGCTTTATTAATCCAGTTCGGACAAATGCCGAACAAGGCGCACGTCAATTGGACGGGAGCAGTTATCCAAAATCCCAGTAATCCAACTGATCCCCCCATTATGCCTGTAAATTCCTATAATTGTGGAGAGGAAAACTGCCAATTCAAATTCAAAATGAACCTCTCTTACGCCAGTGCAATGGTTACTTCTGAGACCCTATGAATACTTCTAAGAAAGAGTATGGAGGGGTGATCTTATTTTTTCCAATTCAAATTCAAAATGAACCTCTCTTACGCCAGTGCAATGGTTACTTCTAAGACCCTATGAATACTTCTAAGAAAGAGTATGGAGGGGTGATCTTATTTTTTCCAATTCAAATTCAAAATGAACCTCTCTTACGCCAGTGCAATGGTTACTTCTGAGACCCTATGAATACTTCTAAGAAAGAGTATGGAGGGGTGATCTTATTTTTTCCAGATTCCTATCTTTATGTACTAATACTGACAAAAGTTTTGGAGTGTTGATTTCCTTTTGCGGGTTCTTTATCTTTGAGTGTTATCGAAGATTTATTGTGACTATCGAAAATTATTCGGTACGGACATTAATCTTTTATAGTAACATACATCTTATTTTGTTATTAACATATCATATTTATATTTTAGGGTTAAAAATACATTTTTTATTGACTTTTCATTTAAATTGAAACTATTAATTGAAAATTATAAATTTTTTATGGTGGTTGGTTATAAATTCTAATTGACTCCTAAAAAATATTAAATATTTTATTTTAAGTTAAATATTTTTATGTAATATTTAAAATTAAGACAATATATTTGTATTATTGTTACTAAAAAAAATAAGATAATAAACATGTTAAATCTCTTATAGAATTTGAACCTAGAAAACGTTTGAGTTACCAAATTTAAAAGAAAATACCCTTTTTTTTTTGCAAAGTACACTAAAAGTTTAAATAAAAAAATATAATAATACTAATTATAAAAAAACATTAACAAATACAAAATCTATTATTACATAATAATATAGTAATTATAAAATAAAGAAAAACAATAGTAAAAAAACACTAAATCAATACACACATTCTTGAAGATAGACAAATATCATACTTTATCAAAATAGCATTGTAACTACCCAAACTTACGAATTGAAAAAAAAAACCCTACACAAACATTTTAAATAACAAAACATAATAATACTAATTATAAAAAAATATTAACAAATACAAAATCAAATACATAATAATATAGTAATTATAAAATTTTAAAAAAATAAACAATTGTAAAAAAAAAAAAATAAATAACTAAACTAATACACACATTCTTCAAGATGGACAAATATCATCCATTCAACTTTATCAAAGCAACATTGTAACTACCCAAACTTACGAATTGAAATAATAACTTTGACATATGAATTATATCGTGTATGTCTTAAATTGCTTCCAAAGAGGAGAATTTAAGATCACAGAAATGGGAGATAACTAAAAATAAATTTAAAAGATTGGGGTTAAAGTGTTGGTCAATAATGATGATATCAAATGCCTTTTTATATTAGTAGTTGATGAAAAAGTTATCCATCTTTTGAAATTCCAAGACTTTTGAAATTCTATTATTAATTATTATGGTGAGAATCATTAAAATTTTTTAAATTAAATAACAAATTTTAGATTTATTGTTAATTATTATTGTTATGGTCGATAAAAATGAATATTAAGAGGTTTATTTAGGTGAGTTATTATATAAGACACCACTAAACCAATATATTAATACATAAACTCAAATAAAAGTTGTATTAGAAAATTCCAAAATTCCAAAAACCAGGAACACTAACGTGGAAAGCTTATGCTAAAAAAACAAAAAAACAAAATGGTGAAGTTTAAATTAAAACAGAAAGAAAACTTAAAATAGACAATTTAGATATTATTTAAAAAAAAAAAGATAATACTGTCCAAAAAGAGTTTCTTCCTTGCCGTAATTTTATATATATTATAGATATAGAATTATATATTATAGATTATAGATATAGATATACCGATTAATAAAATTTAAAAATAAAAAGTTAAGAAAAAGAAGAAAGAATGAATTATGTGTATATACCTCTCACCAATATTCAGAGGTGCTAAACACCGATATTCAATTGTGCTAAACACCAATATTGAAGGACGCTAAACACCAATATTCAAGATCTTCTGCACTTATTAATAAACTTTAAGAATCAAAATAGTGTGAGAGAGAAAAGGATGAAAAAATAATAAAAATAAGGAAAAATAAACCTCACAATTTTGTTGAAAATGAGTGATGAGTCAGGGAGAGGTTGGCTAAACACCAATATTCAAGATCTTCTACACTTATTAATAAACTTTAAAAATCAAAATAATGTGAGAGAGAAAAAGATGAAAAAATAATAAAAATAAGGAAAAATAAATCTCACAATGTTGTTGAAAATGAGTGATGAGTCCCTTTTATACAAGGGAGAGGTTGCAAAATTTTTAAAATTCCACCCTCTTTTAATATTATATAATTAAATTGACCACGAGAAACTCTTCACATTCTTAATATCTTAGATGCAAAATCAAGTGGAATTGAAATATAATTTTAAAGGTAAAAGACAAAATCAAAATTAAAAAAATCAAAACAAAACCTACAAAATTAAAATATAATTTCAAATGGAAAACTGAAATAGAATTCTGAAAAAAAAAAAAGTGAAAGCAAAACATAAGTATAAATAAAGGGTGTTTGGGGAAGAGAATACCCTGGACACGTGGAGGACCCCTATTGGTGCTCCAAGATGACTCATGAGTCATGCCCAACTCGGACGGCCGAGATCACCACTACTAGCGTTGATAGATGCTAAGTATGAGGGCCGAGGTGAACCTGGCCGAGGTCCGACCTACCGGGAAGCTCGGTGGGGGCCGATGCGAATTACTATCAGCGGCGTGATTATCTGGCATAATCGTCGGTCTCGAGATTACCGGGCGTAACCGACGATCCCGAGATTACCGAGTATAACCGTTGCGAGATTAGCGGGACTACCACCCATAAGTAGAGGACTTCACTCCACGATCAGGTACGATGATTTCTAGCCTCGAACTAAACTGGGAATCCGACCTATACTGACTTGATCGTCGGAGTGCTCACCTTTTTGTGCAGGTCCGCTCAAGTGTTCAGGTCGGTCCGCAGGCCGAGTTCGAGCTGCAATCTGAAATACGCTGTTGTGCACATCCTTGCATAAACATTTGGCGCCGTCTGTGGGGATCGACAATCTAAGTCATCTCAATCTTTTTAAACCATTGCGCGAACGAAGATGGTTCAACCCGCAAACTCGACCAATACGGCGGACCGAAAGACCCTAGCTGCCAGCGATGCCCACCAGAGGGAGGTCGGAGCAGCAGCGGTAGAGGGGCAAGGTCACGATGGCCTAGCCACAGGACCCCTCCGCAGGTCGGCGCGGATCACCGCGCCTGCCCTACCGCCTGCGCACCCGAGGACGTCCAAGGCCACCCGTGGCCGAGGTGGGACCTCTAAGAAGGGCGCCCGGGGTCCAGCCCCGGCTCCAACAAGCGAGAACTTTGATGCACTCCAGAGAGAGATGGAGGCAATGCGCACACAAATGCGCTCCATGGAGGAAATGTATAACGAAATGATGCTAGCTGCAGGCGCAGGGTCCCGATCTGAAAATCGAGTGACGCGCATGGACGTACGCGAGCAAAGGGGTTCCCACCTCGGCCCGGCCGAGGAGGAACGTCCCGAAGACAACGAGAGCGAGGGGTACACTCGCCAGAGGGGAGACCTCCGTGAGCATCTCAACAGAAAGAGAGGCTCGTCTCTCCGAAAAGGGCAGTCACCATCCCGCTCACACAGGAGCTCCAACCAGCAGGCTGAATCCTCTCACAATCCCGCAGGGATAATCACAAGGGAGGAGTTCGACCAGCTGAGGGGCAAGCTCGATGCTCATGTGGAGGCTTTAAAGGCCAAATGTGAGCAGAAAGACGATTCACTAAACGATGGCGACTTGGGAGAATCGCCCTTCACCTCGGACGTTTTGGAAGCACCAATCCCTCCGAAGTTCAAAGCTCCTACCGTGAAGCCTTATGATGGGACGAAGGACCCCAAGGACTATGTTGAGGTCTTTGAAGGCCTCATGGACTTCCAAGCGGCATCAGACGCAATCAAATGCCGCGCCTTTCAGATCGCGCTTACTGGCAGCGCGCGATTGTGGTATCGGAGACTGCCAGCCAGGTCGATCTTGACTTACTCTCAGCTGAGAAAGGAGTTCCTTGCCCAGTTCTCTTCTCGGCACTATGACAAAAAGACAGCGACCCATCTCGCCACCATCAGGCAGAAGGAGGGTGAGACGCTGCGGAAATATGTCACCAGATTCCAAGAGGAGCAGTTGAAGGTCGCACACTGCTCCGATGACTCGGCCATGTGCTATTTCCTCACCGGTCTAGCTGACGAAGCCCTCACGGTGAAACTTGGAGAGGAGGCCCCGGCCACCTTCGCCGAGGTGCTTCAGAAGGCGAAGAAAGTCATCGATGGACAGGAGCTCCTCCGAACCAAAACCGGCCGACCGGAACGAAAGATCGGCGGGGGCAGAAGTGGAAAAGATGTAGAAAGGGCAGATCCCAAGTCCAAGGACAAGGGATCTTTTTCCAGCGGCCGAGCTGAGTATCGAAGGGCGGAGAGCGGACCTACCAGGAGCCGACCTTACGAACGCTTCACCTCGACCACGATTCCAATTTCCGAGATCCTAACAAACATCGAGGAATCTGGAATGGAAAAACTACTCAAGCGTCCTGAGAAGCTTCGGGGAGCCCCGGAGAGGCGCAGCAAGGACAAGTATTGCCGCTTCCATCGGGAGCACGGCCATAACACGTCAGACTGCTGGGAGTTGAAGCGCCAAATTGAGGATCTAATTCAAGATGGCTACTTCAAGAAATTTGTGGGAAAGCCCAGGACCAGCTCAGCAGAGAAAAAGGAAGAGCGAAAGCGTTCAAGGACGCCGCCCCAGCGCACTGATCGACCTGCGGTCATCAATACCATTTTTGGAGGGCTAAGCGGGGGTCAGTCCGGACATAAAAGAAAGGAGTTAGCCCGTGCAGCCAGGCGCGAGGTGTGCATCATCAGGGAGTAGGGGCCGACCTGCCCAATCACCTTCGACGGTGCAGACTTGGAGGAGGTCCACCTGCCCCACAATGATGCACTTGTGATTGCTCCCTTGATTGATCATGTGGTGGTCAGGAGAGTGCTGGTAGACGGGGGCGCATCTGCTAACATCCTGTCCTTACCGACTACCTCGCCTTGGGATGGACGAGGTCGCAATTGAAGAAAAGCCCGACACCGCTGGTTGGGTTCTCTGGAGAATCGGTCATCCCAGAGGGTTGCATCGACTTGCCGGTCACGCTGGGGCAGGACTGAACTCGGGTCACTCAAATGGCCGAGTTCGTGGTAATTGACGGTAGATCGGCCTATAACGCCATCTTTGGGAGACCCATCATCCACTCATTTCGGGCCATTCCCTCAACACTTCATCAAGTTTTGAAGTATCCCACCCCCAATGGCGTGGGCACGGTCCGAGGAGAACAGACCGCTTCGAGGGAGTGTTATGCCTCCGCACTCAAAGGCTCATCGGTCTGCGCCCTCAAAACTCTCGCCCGGTAGGGATGGGACGCTCGAGTTCGAGGCCGACCTGCCGAGGAAGGAGTTTGCCGCACCCACTGAGGAGCTCGAGCTTGTTCCTCTGCTTAGTCCCGAGAAGCAGGTAAGCATAGGAACAAAGCTGGGGGCCACCGACAGAGAGGAGCTAATCCACTTCCTCAGATCCAACTCGGACGTCTTTGCGTGGTCCCACGAGGACATGCCTGGCATTGACCCGCGAATTATGACGCATCACCTCAGCATAGATCCATCATTCCGACCTGTGAAACAAAAGAGAAGACCTATAAACAAGGAGAGGAGTGATGTAATTGTTGAGGAAGTTAGCAAACTTTTGAAAGCTGAATACATAAGAGAAATTTCGTATCCCGAGTGGCTCTCCAATGTTGTATTAGTTAAAAAATCTAACGGCAAGTGGAGAATGTGCGTAGATTTTACGAACTTAAATAAGGCATGCCCGAAAGATTGCTTCCCACTGCCGAGGATTGATCAGCTCGTGGACGCCACAGCCGGGCACGAACTGCTCACCTTCATGGACGCCTACTCTGGGTACAACCAAATCAAGATGCATGTCCCAGATGAAGGTCATACCGCTTTCATAACAGACCAAGGTCTGTACTGCTACAAGGTCATGCCCTTCGGGTTAAAGAACGCAGGAGCGACCTACCAGAGAATGGTGAACAAAATGTTCGCCAAGCAGATCGGCCGGAATATGGAAGTGTATGTGGACGACATGCTTGTCAAGAGCAAGCAGTCTAAGTCGCACCTCTCCGATCTGACCGAAGCCTTCGAGGTTCTGAGGGCATATCAAATGAAGCTCAACCCCGCTAAGTGTGCCTTTGGAGTGTCTTCGGGAAAATTCCTCGGCTTCATGGTGAACAACCGGGGAATCGAGGCCAACCCCGAAAAGATTAAAGCCGTGACCGAGATGGAGGCACCGAAGACGCTGAAGCAGCTTCAGTGTCTCAATGGCAGGATTGCGGCCCTGAGCCGGTTTGTTTCAAGATCGACAGATAAGTGCCTTCCTTTCTTCAAAATCCTACGAAAGAAAGGGCTGTTTGAATGGACAGCGGAGTGCGAGCAAGCGTTTCAGCAATTGAAGAGCTACCTCTGTTCGGCACCTTTGCTCGCCAAGCCCATGCCGGGGGACAAGCTCCGATTGTACTTAGCAGTGTCTGACAGTGCCGTCAGCTCGGCCCTAATTAGGCAAGAGGAAGCGCGGTAAAACCCGGTCTACTACACAAGCAAGGCTATGACCGAAGCCGAGACTAGATACCCTCAGATGGAGAAGTTGGCTCTCGCTTTGGTCACCTCGGCCCGACGGCTTAGACCATACTTCCAAGCCCATACGGTGGTGGTGCTCACTAACTTGCCCCTAAAAAGCATCTTCCATAAGCCGGAAGCTTCTGGACGCCTAATGAAGTGGGCAATAGAGCTAAGTGAGTACGACATCCAGTTCGAACCCAGAATTGCGTTGAAAAGACAAGCAGCGGCAGATTTCATAGCCGAGCTCACACCACCTTCCGAGCTGAGCGAGTCCGACCTACCTTGGACAGTCTATGTCGACGGATCCTCCAATGAGAAGGGGTGCGGAGCCGGGGTCCTCTTGCTCGGACCAGGGGGCGAGCGATTTGAGTATGCCTTGCGGTTCGGCTTCCGGACTTCTAACAACGAGGCTGAGTATGAAGCATTTATTGCCGGCCTGCGAATCGCTAAAGCATTGGGGGCCTCTTGTGTTAAGGTCTTCAGTGACTCCCAGCTGGTTGTGAGCCAGATCAAGGACGAGTACCAAGCCAAAGACACCCGAATGGAGAAGTATTTGGGCAAGGTCAGATCGTACCTCGCCCAGTTTCGAACTTACGAAGTAAGCCGGATTCCGCGAGCAGAAAATTCTGATGCAGACGCCTTGGCCAAGTTAGCATCGGCGTACGAGACCGACCTGGCCAGGTCGGTCCCCTTCGAGATCTTGGATAATCCCTCGATCCTAGAGCCAGATCTGATGGAGATCGGCGCTCCAGAATCCTCATGGATGGACCCGATCGCGGACTTCATTAGGGGCAACTCACCATAAGACCCCAAGGAGCGCAGAAAGTTGGCAAGGCGGGCAGCTCGGTTCGTGGTCCGAGATGGGGCATTGTACCGACGTGACTTTTCCCTGCCTCTATTGAGATGCCTAACCCCCGAAGAGGGCCTGTACGTCCTCAAAGAGATCCACGAAGGAGTGTGCGGCAATCACTCAGGCGCCCGGTCGCTGTCAGCCA
The DNA here is from genome assembly GCF_013281855.1 of Momordica charantia. Taxonomy (NCBI): domain Eukaryota; kingdom Viridiplantae; phylum Streptophyta; class Magnoliopsida; order Cucurbitales; family Cucurbitaceae; genus Momordica; species Momordica charantia. The sequence continues at coordinate 12,993,913 of NW_028275158.1, read as the reverse complement.
AAGTGATCCGACAAGGATCTATTGGCCGACTCTCAGCCAGGACGCCAAGAAGTTCGTTAGAACTTGCGACAATTGCCAACGCTACGGAACCATAATCCACCAACCTCCCGAGCTGCTCACCCCCATCTCGGTCCCATGGCCATTCGCGCAGTGGGGGGTAGATATCATTGGTCCTTTCCCTTTGGGCAAGGGCCAAACCAAGTTCGCTGTGGTTGCTGTGGATTACTTCACCAAATGGGCCGAGGCCGAGGCGCTCTCCCACATAACGGAATCCAGAGTCACGTCCTTCGTATGGACGAATATCCTATGTTGCTTTGGTATACCGCAAGCCATCGTGACAGACAATAGGAAGCAGTTTGACAACGCCAAGTTCAAAGACTTTTGCAGCAAACTTGGCATAAGTCATCTTAGCTCGTCCCCCGCACATCCGCAAGCAAATGGGCAGGTGGAGGCAGTCAACAAGATCATCAAGCGAGGCATCAAACTTAGACTGGACTCCAAGAAAGGCAGGTGGGCCGAGGAGCTACCAGAGGTTCTATGGTCGTACCGGACCACCCAACGAGAGTCGACGGGTGAGACCCCGTTCTCCCTAGCCTTCGGCTCCGAAGCTGTAGTCCCGGTTGAGATCGGCATGCCATCTGACAGAGTAGAGCATTACGAACCTACGACAAATGAGGAAGAGCTGCTCCTCAACCTCGACTTGTTGGAAGAAAGAAGAGCAATGGCCCAGCTACGCCTGGCGGAATATCAGGGCAGAATGGCCAGACATTACAATGCCCGCGTTCGACCTCGGGCCTTTCAGGTCGGACATCTGGTCTTAAGGAGGGTCCAAACGCAAGTGGGTGCCCTTGATCCGGCCTGGGAGGGCCCGTTTGAGGTCAAGGGCATAGTCCGACCTAGGACGTACGTATTGGCCGATCTACAAGGAGACGTCCTCGCGCACCCGTGGAACGCGGAGCACCTGAAGCATTATTATCCTTGAAATGCCGGAAGGGTTTTCAACAGATCTGTAAACACTGTTTCAACAGAATTATGATCGGAATAAATGTGGTGATTTAATTTCATGATTCCGAGTTCGACCAGAAATTAAATGGGGGCCACGGACTCCCACACGGTCGCATTCCATCAGTTGGTTCAAATTCAATCCTCCGAAGCCTAAGGGTACGAGGTGCGATGTTAAAAAATCCAGAGTTGGTGCAACGCATTGAATGCTAGACAGAGATTCAAATTCAAACTTTCAAATTATTTTAATTAAAGGCGCGACCTCAAAAGTGAGGGGTGCGAGGTGACAGTTCAAAGAAAAAGCAAAAGATGTTGCCAATAATAAAGTAGAAACAAATGGGAGCCTCTTTATTGAATGGAGAGCAGAGCCAAGGCTTATAGACCTTGCAGCTCTGCCCTGACACTTACAAACAAAAAAGGAAGAGAAGAGAGACAGAGAAAAGCCTCATGAAGGATGATCGCCTAAGAGTCCGCCTGAGGAGTGCCCTCTTGTGCGGCGCCGACCTGGTCCTCTTCGAGATCGGAGTAGTCAGAGAGGTCTCTGACATACCGATCCACCAATGCTTGGGGGCCAGGGGTGCCGCCAGGCCCAGACGCCCACTTCTCGGCATACCTCCTTTTCAGACCGCTGAGATCGATCTGAAGGTCAGGCATGTCGGAAGCAATGCCCTTCATGAGGAACTTGAAGCCCGCGTCAGAGAAGTCCTTGGCAAATCCATCGAAGTCAGGATGCTGCCTAAACGATTCCTCCAGTAGGACTCCATTGCTGAGGCGCTCCTTCGCCGTCTCCAGCTCGGCAGTCGCATGCTCCAGCTCCTTATCCTTCGCTTCAAGCGCCTGGAGCATGTCGTCCTTCTCCTTCAGGAGTTGGAACTTCTCCTTCTCCAGGCCCCTGGTGATAGCGTGGGCAGCTCGGAGTTGGGCCTTGCGCCTGTCCTCTTCCTTCTTCAGCAGCTCGGCCTGGGACTCCACCTCGGCCTTCAAAATCTCCACCTCAGAGTGAGCCTTCAGCAGCTCATCCTTCATGGTGGAGGAAGCAGCCTCCAAGGCAGCAGAGAACTCCTCTTTCTCCCTCGCTGCCAGAACTTCCCTCCCATCCAGCTCGGCCTTTACGGCCAGAGCCGATTGAATGGAACCAACAAACGCCTGAGAAAAGGTACAAAGAAGAAAGTTAGACCGAGCTACCTGTTAGGTAAATTGAGCCAAAATGGACACCAGTCTTACCTTAGCGGCGTAATCGATGGTCCTCTGCAGAACGGACCCTGGGTCGCTCACAAATTTGGATGCCCTCCTTAAGCAGCGGTCCAAACTTGCAGCCGAAATGCGGGACACCTGGTCCCTCACCCCGGCACTCGACGGCTGAACTCTGAACCGTGCCGTCACGTCGGACGTCCCGCCCATCCTGGCCGAAGGATCGTCCACCCGATCTGCGAAACTCGCAGGCAAGACCCCGCAAGCTCCGACCTCCGAGGGGGAGATCGTCTTCTTTTTCTTCCTTCTTCGATTCAGAGGGGCTTCCTCCCTCACCTCCTCGCCCAAAGGCAGGGCGTCGACCGCCTCGGTCTGATCCCTGGGGCGCTTCTCCCTCGAGGGACCCCCAGAAGACTCCAGCTCGATCACTGGGGCTGGATCTTCCGAGGCAGGCCCTGCCACGGCAGGGGTGGTAGGTTTCGAACTCTGGGCGGCCTCAAGAGCATGGGCTCGGCCCTTGGACTTGCGCTTCACGCTGCTTGCAAATCCGCAAACCATGGCTTCAAAATAAAAACAGGGGTCATCACAAGGTTAGAGGAAAAAGGGGGAGGCAAGCTCGGCATACCAAGTTCAGAGTTCGGCCTTGAGGATTCGATGGGACGAACTGCAGGGTTGTAATCTAGCAGCCCGGACTCAAGCAGCAGCTCGTCGGTCACCAGGGTTCCGACCTTCCTACCCCTCGGAAAACGCTCTTTGTAATATTTCAACGTGTCGAAGGAGGCTTGCGTAAGCTCGGGGACTGGTCGGATCGAAACTGCACGGAGACAAAATCCAAGTTAGACCTGAATGACAAAAGAAAAATACAAAAAGCCAGAACTACTCCGTACCTAGGTTCCCAAACCTAGTGGGGACGTCGAAGAAGGAACGACCTGACTCGTCCTTTGCGAGCCATTCCCCAGAAGCGTAGAACCACTTCCTCACCCATCCCTTGATGGAGGTCGGCCCTTTAACTATACCACCTGCGCCTTTCCTTGCACACATATAGAACGGACCAGGCTTCTTAGCTATCCTTTTCGCTTCGAAGCACGCGAGGAGCTGGTCTACGTCCAACAGCTCGGCCTCCTCACTATCCCGAGCTCGTAGCCAAAAAAGGATGGCCAAAGCGAAAATGACACCCCACCCATTGGGGGCCACTTGAGCCGGAGCCAACCCAGTCCGGAAGAGAAATTCTTGGACAAAAGGGTGAAGGGGAAGTCTGAGGCCGTACCCAAACATTTTGAAGTAGAGAGTGACCCATCCCTCTGGAGGATTGTCAGCTCTCTCCCCCTCCTCCGGAAGCCTGAGGAGGATGTTCTCAGGGATAGCGAACCCCCTACGAAGGGATCTGAGGTAGTGCTCAGGTATCCTAGAAGGGTATTCCAAACCCTGACCTGAAGTGGAGGCGTCACTATCCTCCCCGTCATCGGAGAATCTAAAGTTTTCTATCTCCTCGAGCTCGGACTCTAACCTACGAGCTAAGTCCTCATCGGATCCTAAGTTGCTGCTAAAAGAGGACGACATGGCAACTACGTTCGAAAGAGAAAGTGAGGGAAAGACCGACCTACCAAGGGTTCGAGCTGCCTTCAGATCGAACTCCAAGAATTCAGGGAACGTAAGGTATGACCTGAAGGATTGGGGGCATTTATAGCCCGTCGGAAGAATTTCCCCACCGTACACGTGTAATCAACGAGCGGCTAGGATCCTCCCTAAGATCCGAAGCGTCGGAATATTTGAATATTCCGACGATAAATCTTCCGCGACGGTTATATTTTCCCACGAATAGGAAGTCGCCACGCGTCCAAAGCAAATCGAATGAACTTCTTTGCCAGGTCGAGATCGGACCAGACAGAGAGGGGGCCAATGTTTGGGGAAGAGAATACCCTGGACACGTGGAGGACCCCTATTGGTGCTCCAAGATGACTCATGAGTCATGCCCAGCTCGGACGGCCGAGATCACCACTACTAGCGTTGATAGATGTTAAGTATGAGGGCCGAGGTGAACCTGGCCGAGGTCCGACCTACCGGGAAGCTCGGTGGGGGCCGATGCGAATTACTATCAGCGGCGTGATTATCTGGCATAATCGTCGGTCCCGAGATTACCGGGCGTAACCGACGATCCTGAGATTACCGAGTATAACCGTTGCGAGATTAGCGGGACTACCACCCATAAGTAGAGGACTTCACTCCACGATCAGGTACGATGATTTCTAGCCTCGAACTAAACTGGGAATCCGACCTATACTGACTTGATCGTCGGAGTGCTCACCTTTTTGTGCAGGTCCGCTCAAGTGTTCAGGTCGGTCCGCAGGCCGAGTTCAAGCTGCAATCTGAAATACGCTGTTGTGCACATCCTTGCATAAACAAAGGGCATGTATAGTATTAAGTAAAAAGACAAAGGATAATATTGTCTACCAGATATTTCTTTCATATCCGTACTTTTATATATACTAGAAAGAAATACGTGCGATGCACGTGGAACTCGAAAGTTTTATTTTTAAGTAAAAAAAATTAATTAAAAAAAGTGACCTAATTTTATAAAATTGAAGAGGTTGGTTTCAACATTTTATTATTATTATATGAATATTTTATGTATTCATATTATATTATATTAATTTGAATTAATACAAAATATTGATTTTAACATATCTTATGTTCATTTATTTATGGTACCTTTTACGATTCCTAATTATTTATTTATGTGAATATTTTAGATAATTTTTTTTCATATGAATATTTTTTTATTGGAATTTAAATCAACACATACGATGTTGCATGAATGCTGAACTACGTATTATATTTTATCATGATTTTTTATAAAAATATTTTATCGGTATTAATTACAATTCTTCATTTATCGTCAAAAAATATCACAATATATTATTTACTTACAATTTTTTTGTAATTATAATTTAAAAATAAAGGATAATTAATTATTCAACAAAATTGAAACTGAATTTCAACATGTTAATCAAATTAATAACTGTTTTATATAATACAATACATTATTTATTGAACTTTATTTCTAAATTAGAAGTGAGAAAGTTACTTAATAATACCTACTATAGTTCTGACCTATTTTTATCTATACCGACCCAATATTATCATATGTAGCTCAACCATAAACTTCAGCTAATAACAAAGCCCGACTACAAGGATTTTGTATTTCTAAACCTAAATGCACAAATTATAGAAACCTATTTTTCTTTCCTCTCCCTTCATGCGTGTATCGCCTTTCACTATATGTCGTCTTCTTCTATCTAGTGCCGCTACTGTCTCAACAACTTTCTCCTTCTGGCTCGCCACCCCTAGCATACAAGTTTAAAGCAACAGCATTTTGTGACCTCGACAACTACTGTTATGCCCTCTATCTTCCCTGTAACGACTTCTACTATGCCCTTTGGTTAAGTATGGTGAGAACGAAAATCTCACTTTCTCGCAAGTTTTTTAGTGCTCTCCCCTTTGTATTTTATATTTATCTCACCCACTATGTATATATATCTCTCTCGAAAAGATGAAGAAGATGAAAGAATTTTTAGAAGTTAAATGGAATAAAGATAATAGAGCATTAATGATCTTCTAATTATAGCTTGGAGAGGAGAATTTAGAGGGGTGGCATTGTGAGGGAGAGAAAAGAGACAAATGGAGAGAGAGAAAATTTGTATTTAAATTACACCATTACAATCAAAAGAATAGTGAAAAGAGTTAAAATGAGAGGGTAAAAATGGAATATAAAATTTCTCCTAATAGTGGCTTTTATATATACTATATAGATGATAGATATTGATATAGATATATATAATTGAAACTATAATCATTATATATATACGTAGTATTATTATTGTTATTATTATTATTTGATAATAAGATAGTTTTATTTTAAACTTTCTTATTCATTTACTTATTATTACTTTAATCATAAAAATATAATAATAATAATATTATTAAAATTATTGTTATTATTTTAATAATTTAAATGTAATAATCATATTATTATTATTTTAATCATATAAATATAAAGGTGGGCGCCTGACCATTGTGCCAAGATATGAATTTGTTATGATAGCACTATTTGTTATAAAATTGTAACACTTTTTTTTTTTTTTAAATGTACACTAATTGGTCCTCTCAGAGATGATCTTATTTTCATTTCTTAAAAAATCACACGTGGCGTCCAATTGACATCACGTCTGCAAGTCGACTACCATCTATTTTTCAAACATTATTTTTAAAAATCTTTTAACTAATGATATAGTTTTGGAATAAATTCTAAGGAAAGCATTATTAAAAAAAAATCTGCCATAAAAGAGGTGTTATGCGAAGAAAGTAAATTAATGGATTACGATGTAGGAAGAAAACAGATAGTCACAAAACCGGTAATGAGAATAGAAAATATATATATTTTGAAGCAACCATTCTACTATGCATCCCAATTTATAGGGAAAGGGTTGGAATTTAAAAATTAGAAGAATAATCGAAATCAAATCTCGATTTGGATATGATTTGTTGAAAATTGGGTTGGACTTCAAATTTAAATATGTCTCAAATCAACCACCAACTCAAATAGAATTCTTCATTGACATCGGAATTTGAGATTTGATTGAGTTTCAAATTTAAAGTCGACTCAAATCCAATCTCAATTAGAATCAAATTTGATTCCAAACGTTTGTTGGATTTCAAATTTCTTCATTCGAATTTGAAATTTGATTGGAAGTTCAACTCCAATCAAATTCCAAAATTGAATATATATCCTTTCATATTATCGAACTTGATCCAAAAATCGAATTTGAACCATAATTCAATCTTCAATTTAAAATGAAGATAGATTTCAAATTTTCAAATGCATCTCAAATTTGAATTTGAATTATTTTCCAACTCTTAGATTAGGTTGGATAAATCCATATTTTCAAATTTGATCCTAACATCGAGTTTGAGTCCTAATCCAACCTTAAATTTAAAGTGAGATAAATTTAAATTTTTTAAATTCATCCCAAATTTGAATTTGAAAATTTATATTTTGACTTTTAAATTAATTTCAATGTTAACATAAATATAAAAAATTAAAAAAAAAAACTTTTGAAGATAATTTAAATTTCAATGAAAAAATTTTAGATGTCTTGTACAAATTTATTGTCAATTAAGCCTATAATTATATCTCTGTTCCCGTCAAATTTTTTATCAAAATTATGACCATATTCATTTTTAATCGCACAATATTTTTCGAAATTCATTCTCAATTATGTTTGACATCAATTTCGGAAATGAGCATTTATAGAACCATAAATTTTGAGTCAATCATAAACGGTGACGTCATTGTTTACAAAACTATATTTTATTAAATTGGGGGCTATTATAAATTATCCCTAGATTAAAAATAAAGACAAAAAATGGTCATTCCCAAATGTTGGATCGGTATGATAACCCTAGGGGGGTGAATAGGGTTTAATTAAACTTTATAAACTTTTTACTACAGTGGGCCCAAATTTAAACAAATAAGTAAACCTTTATCATAAATTAAACAATAAATTAGAAATACAAACACCCTAATTAATTTCACCACCCAAATAATTCAAATATAAACATGGAGCATAAATATGAATAATAAATTCGAACAATTAATTTTATGCAATTTGTAATAAAGAAAATTAATTGCAAAATTAAATAGAGTAGGGTTAGAGAAAATGACACCGCAAATTTTATAGTGGTTCGGCAACAACTGACCTACTCTACTCCCCAAGCGCCTCTTGGGTATTCGATTAAGAAACTCTTTCCACGGTAGGAGTCAAACCGGTATAAAACCTTATTTTTCCGGGAGCAAGAAGAAACCCGATCCTTTCCACGGTTCAGGATCAAACCGTTAGAACGAACTTACAAACTCTCTCAAAGAGTGGGTATACAAATATTTGCTCACAAATTTGTAAGAAAAAATTCTTACAAATAAAAGCCCTCAAATTGGCTAAAAGAAATAAAATTGGAAGCTCAAATATCTCTCAAATAAAAAATCTCCCTCAAGAATATAGAACAAAAATTAAAGCTTTGAAGAGAGATTAACAATGTAGAAATTTGGAGAGAAAATTGGGAGAGAATGAGTTGTATAAAATGTCGAAGGAAGTGGGGTTTAAATAGGCGAGGAAAAATTGAAAATAAATTTGAAATCGAAATTGAATTTGGACCATTATATCTTTAATGATTGAAAATCAAAGATTGAGATTTTAATTGAATAAAATAATAATTGATTTTGAAAATAAATATTATAAAATAATAATAATAAAATATTATATATATATATATAAACTTCAACGGCTACTTCCCATTTTTTTTTTAAACAAATGTCAGATTTGACATGATATATATATATAATTATTTTTTTTCTTTCTACCAGTTACCTAACGGTAACATCTTTCTTTTTTTCTTTCTTGTTTTTTATTTTTATTTTTTTTTCATTTCTTTATCTATTTCTTTTTTTTTTTGAAATTTCAGTTGCCACATGTCACCTCGTTGTTGGTTCACGTCCACGTCATACCATTCTTTCAACTTCTTTTCGTTGTAACTTTTTCGTTTAACCTCCGATCTGGATAATTCAAAATCCATTGGAATCCTTGTTTCTAGCTCTACGCTGTGGACTATTTAAACACTAAAATTATCAATAGATAAAATATATATTATCAATAAATCATATAATATGATTGAAGCTCATAATAAATTTATGCTTTATAACAATAATTCTTACACACCAAAAATAATTAATACTAAGTGTGTTTGTTATCATCAAAATACTAATTAATTAACCGAGATTAAGGGTCAAAAAGCCAACACGAAATAATGAAATTAAAAATAAAGACAAAAAATGGTCATTCCCAAATAATGACTGTGTCTTTTTCATTTAGCTCTTTGGATTGGATTTAATTGGTCAAATTGGGTCATACAAAATCAGGATCATAATCAATTTAGTTCATAGATCCATTATATGGTATTTTGACCCAAAATCTAAATTACCAGTATCATTATGGTTGATTGATATTTAAATTTGAATAAGTTTAAATCCACCTAAAGAATTGGGTTGGGTCCAAAATTACTATAAGTCCATATTTTTAGAAATTAAATTGGATTCATGACCCAAATAAAGCTCAAATCCATGAGTTGAGTCTAAAATCACCCAAGCCTATGGACACATCAAATGGAATTGAGAAAATTCATACATCAAATGGAAGACTCCCTCTGAAGATTTGAAGATTAAAAAACAAACGTGAATACTTTGAAAAATTGAAGACTTTCGAACGGTATAGAACTTTGATCCAAGTTCAAGAACAAGCATCTCAATAGTCTTCGTATCAAGTTCGAGAGAAAGAATCAAAGGATAAATACTAGAGATTAAATCCACTATTTAAACACCCATGGACTCGTGTGAACACACAAATACCCCTAATCCTCAAATACGAGCTACTTGATAGGATCTAACTAGGTTTTTTCCCCTTCCATAGAAATGAAGCAAGTCACAGTTTAATGTGACAGTAAAGGAAATACAATTATAACATAAGCGAATGCCAAATGATTATACTGGTTCACCCCAAGCTCAAGATTACATCCAATCTTCTGTAGTGTTCAGGTTTTACTATATCGAGAACAATACAATGGATCTCACAAACGTTCTACAATCACTCTTTAAATGCCACAACATGACCACCTAACTTCTAAGCACTACAATAATAGGTACTTGGGATACATAAGGAAAAAATCACATGATACTCACGAAAACCGGTTGCTGACAACGCTCCACAACTCGAGAACTCGGTATCCTCATTGCTTTGTCATACACTGTCGTTGCCCCTCTAATTTTGTGCCACACACAAAGCTAAAATGAAAGAAGAATCAGTATTGAAAATATAATTGTAACGTTGCAAAACTGTCCTTGGCATCTCAACGAACATTTCAGCGTTGCTCAAGTCCCCACGTGCATTTTTCTTTTCCTTAAGTTTGTGACAGGTTGTACTCTCTGCCAACAAGGCCCTGTAGCATCTCTTTATTTCATTCTTTCTTCTTCTCTTCTATTTTGGCTCCACGTAATCCCAACAAAGGTCTTCCTAAGAGAGATAGGGTGGTCCTAGGGTGTTCCTGAGGACCACTGACATTCTCTTTCCTTTTGTGTTCGACAGGTCAAGGGGATGTGACGACATCCTATGATCTTCTCGCACTCTCAACACATAATTCTAATTAGTTTCTATCATTGATATTGTCACATGTTAAGATTATAGGTACATAAGTAAATGCCGACATGTTCTATCAATGGGAATGAAACTAAAATCAAAGTTGAAGTTTAAATATCATAACTATTATTAAATATAGCCGAGTTTGTTATCTTCACACAAGTGGAAATAAACACCACCAGCAAGACTAAATTAATTAAATATATAAATGGAGAAAGAGAGACAAAGTTAGATAGAGGAAATGTCATCTATCATAATGACATTTCATTTCAAAATTGTTTTAATTCTCAAAGTGTGAAAGGTGAGAAATGATAAGAAACTAGAAAGCCAACTTGGCAAGCAAGTGACCGAATTTCTTTTCTAAATTTCAATCATAAAGGCTGCGGTGCCGACCTTGAACATACAAGAGAGGATGTCGACGTGCAACAACACAAATATAATTATGGTTTAAATTTTCTTTTAGTTCTTCATATTTTAATTTTATTTTTTTTATTCCCTAAATTATTATGGAAGAACTTAGACCTTGAATTTTTAAATATCTATTCTAGCTTCTCAAGTATTTATGAGTAATTATTATGATATTTGATATATTATTTTGTTGGAATATTCTTTTTAAATTTGTTGAAGTGTGTTTGTTCGGACTAACTCGGAAGAAGTGTAGGTCGGAGTAACTTGGACGATCCTTCTGCCTTGGAGTACCTTCCTTAGCTCTGATAGTACCTGCAAGACAAGGTTAGCACTCCAACGAGCAAGTTAATCTTTGATCAGATCTAACTTGCCGAGTAAAGTTGGGTTTGCCTACCGTGCATTAAAGGCAGGTGTTTCTATTTATAGAAACTGGGCCTGACAGGAACTCTGGCACAGCCTAAAAACGCGGGTATTGTCGAATTTTAAGAAACACCGTTATGGATATAAATATAGGTCGGCTCGGCTTTTTAGATCGTGCCTTGGGTTTCGACCTTAGTGGACTTGGCAATTTGTTATATTTTACATGGGCTTCAATTTAAGCACCTTCTTGATTCTGACACGTGGCAGGTGAGAATGAGCAACCAACATTGGCCCCCACTTCGGCGAGGCGAAGGTCGGCTCGTCGAAGTACTCCGAGGTAACTGAAGCTGATAGAGCCTACGTGTCAACGCGTGACGTCACGAATGCCATCAGCCCTAATCTCTGTCTCGAGAACTCAAATGTCGCCATGAGGGATCACCCATCGTGGATAAATCTTATCCGTTGATCTCCCGTCGATCGAACGACCCTCGTGCTTCCAGACTGCTCTATAAAAAGCGGAGTTCCTTCGCCTCATTTCTCACTTTGGAATTTTTTTAATACCTCGGACGTCATCTAAGTCAGGTAGTCTCCCTCTTTCGTTAGGTAGCTGTTAGGCGTCTTGGTAGTTCTGACCATGAGTAGCTCGTCAAGTGATTTGTCGTCTGGATCGACTAGCTCTTCGAGCACGGAGAATGTCCTAGGAGACCCAAACCTAGCCTCCACCTCGGGAAATCCAAACGTAGCTTCTACCTCAGGAAATCCCAACCTAGCTTCAACCTCAGTAAACGCTGTAGCTAATCTGGTGGTTAAGCTTCCTCCCTCAACTTGCTCGGTAGGTAGACTAGCCGAGCTCCGTAAAACATACCTTATTCCTGATTTCGTAGAGCTTAGGGTGCCTAAGGTCGGCCAATACCTTGAGGATCCCCCTCTTGGTTTCGTCAGCTTTTACCCCCAGATGTTCAATAGGGGGGTTAGTCTTCCTCTTCAACCATTCAGTAGCGCGGTCAACCTCGCTCCAGCTCAGGTTTCTCCAAACGGGTAGTCTACCGTGCTTGGGGCTTGCTGATGTGGTGGGTCATCCGAGACAGGGATGAGGATAGGCTCACTGTAGATCATCTCTTAGCTACTCATACGGTCAAAGCCTCAAACGAGGGAGAAAGTAGGTATTACCTCTCTCCTCGTAGGAACGTAGGTCAACTCATTAGGAATCCCTCTTCTAATAAGAACTGGAAGGAGTGTTAGTTCCTCGTCTCCAGCGATTGGCTCGTGAAAAACGAAGGGGGTGAGCCGATCTACCACGTCCCAATAGAGTTCAGAGACGTAGGTGAGTGTCCTAGGTAAGAGTTAGGTTCTTTCAGGTTTTGCGCTTCTTCTTCTGACGATGTTTTATGGCGTAGCTCTGCCATCTCCCATTCCGAGGATCAACAAGTCATGAGAGATCATCAAACGCGTCCAAGGTCGGAAAATGAGGTACGCTTTGTAAGGTGAAGCTCTTCTTTCGAACTCCCACCTCTTCTCCAGTGGTTTTAGCCCGCACGACCAACCGGACAAGCACAAAAAGCTTCCTAAACCACCTCGGCAACGTAGATCAGAAAAGCTTAAAACCCTATAAGGTAACCTTTGCTTCATACGTCGCCTTATATTTTAAATCAGCTCGCTAATCCGACTTCTCTAAGGGATGGCCTTCAAATTCCTCACCCTCGGTAATGGAAAGCGGTAGCGTTCTTCTACCTCGGCTACTCAACCTGCAGCCCCTCAAGCTCATCAGCGTACGAGTAGAGCCAATGTCCCAGCCCTTGGCCTTGCCAACCTGGCCAAGGTTCAGGCCCTTCAAGCATAGCCTCTGCATGCAGACGGTCATGGGAGGTGAGGGGTCGGTAGCCCTTTTATCACGGAAGAAGCAAGTGAGGGACACGCTCTTATCCGAGGAGGTCACCTCCAAATCTCCGTTGCACCCCATCGTAGTCGACTCGGAGGAAGGGTCCCTATTAGGCCGACAATCCTGGACGGGTTCTGATTCCTATTCAAGCTCGCCTTCTCCCCACCGAGCATCCACGACGTTGCGACAAAGGTCCAATCTTCCAACTCTCACCGCGTGGAACGCGCTGTCCAGACGCCTGGGAATCCTGGGGACGCGTTGAGGAAGATAATGGCTCTTGCTGCAGAGGTAACTTTGTCTATCCCTCTCTTTGCTTTTTCCTTCTCTTGGTTCTCTATTCTAACGTCGAATCTTTACAGCTGCACTACCACACTTACCTATCTGGCTCTGTGGTGAGCTCCGAGCTCGAAGGTCGGGATCTTAGAGAGGACGAGACTCAAGCCTCATACGAGTGACAGATCATCGAGCTTGAGGCTGAGGCGAATCGAGCTCGAGCTGAGAAGGAAAGCGAGGTCGATAGATCTCGAGCTTTAATTACTCAGGCTGGAGCCGACCTGCAGAACGCCAGGGGATGAGCCGAGACCGCAGAGAAGGGGTGGAATGAAGCTCAGCAAAACATGACGAGCTAAGCCTACTTGGAGAAAAAGTTGAAGGAATTCCCTGAGTTTGAAGGCCTAGCACGCGAGATGGCGGATAAAGGCTGCTAGTATACTATCGAAAAGCTCGAGACCACTTGCTTTGAAGAAGCCATTGTTGCTGTCGACCAGGAGTATAAGGTCATCTGGATCGATCGTCCTATTGACGCGGACGAGGGAGCCGAGACAATTGACGCCGACGTGGGAGCTAGCAAGCCTAATGGGGATGATCCTCCCGAAGAGTAGCTCTCTCTTTCCTTCCTTCCGTTGGTTTGCTTTAAAAAAATGAATATTGTACTGGGCCGAGGC